>NC_141046.1:49906507-50431507 GCF_041138505.1 Cibotium barometz | reverse complement strand
TATGGTCGTGTGTGGAGCCCACACCTACACATGCTCCCATAATCCAAGGTCCACGAATCACTTTAATTGTTTTTATGCTTATTTTTCACAAAGTAAGGACACATAGACTTTCATAAATATCTTTATAGTATGAGTAATGTATATGTTAAAAAACATAATACTCTCTATCACTTATATGCTCATGTTGGAGGAAGTAATCATATAGAGATTTTTATAACTATCTTTATAAAATGAAAAAAACTATATTAAAAAACATTTCTCTCTCTCTCTCTCTCTCTCTCTCTCTCTCTCTCTCTCTCTCTCTCTCTCTCTCTCTCTCTCGACGACAAGGACGATTGCATGTTAAGTTACGGAGTGTAATTGAGAAAGTCCTATGTGTATATAATATACACACTCATCCCTTACCCCCCTCGCTCCTCTCTCTCTCTTTACATATTTCCACACATTGCTGCTGCTGCTGCTGCTCTCTCTCTCTCTCTCTCTCTCTCTCTCTCTCTCTCTCTCTCTCTCTCTCTCTCTCTCTCTCGCTCGCTCTCCACACACACACACACATACACAGTCTTCGACCGTCATTACGTTGCTAGCCTGGCCATTACCTTTTTGACCATCACGCCCTTAACGATGGTGGTCGTCGATATCCCAAAGGTTTTTTGTTAAGCCAGATTCACTTAAATGTACATATAGGTGTGCATATGAATAAGCAAAGAAGAAGATTGCTTATATTAATGCAAGTTGTCGGCTATTTCCTGTAGCCATAAGCTCACAATAGAGAGAGAGAGAGAGAGAGAGAGAGAGAGAGAGAGAGAGAGAGAGAGGGAGAGAGGGAGGGAGGGAGGGAGGGAGGGATTTGATAGTAGAGAGGGGGATTGTGTGTATGTAGGCCATTAGCTCACAAAGGAGAGAGAGAGAGGGAGAGAGAGAGAGAGGAGGCTGATTTGGAGGGATTGTGTGTATGTAGGCCATTAGCTCACAAAGGAGAGAGAGAGGAGAGAGAGAGAGGGAGAGAGAGAGAGAGGAGGCTGATTTGGAGGAAAAAAGGTAGGGTAGGGATTGTGTGTATGTAGGCCAATAGCTCACAAAGGAGAGAGAGAGAGAGAGAGAGAGAGAGAGAGAGAGGAGGCTGATTTGGAGGAAAAAAGGTAGGGTAGAGATGGTTTTAGGTGGAAATTGAGTTTTAAAAAAAATTTATGTATGTATATGGGTTTAGGTTACATTTTACAGCATGAGAATTCAAAAAAGATGAAAAAAATTCACTATTTTTGGCCCCCACCTAGTTGCGAGATAGATGATGTGGAAAGTGAGGAGATAATTTGGAGGCATTTAATGACGGTGATTTGGTAGGGGAAGTAGAGGCAATAAATGAGAGAGAAAAAGATGTCACATTTAAGGGGATAGAGGAGGTTTTGGAGGGGAATGGAGATTGAAAATTGAATTTTTGATATATATAAGGGTCTGGGATAAGTTTCGAAGCCAAAAACCTAGCAAAATGAAAAACAAAATCACTATTTTGTCCCCCTCCCCCCTAGTTACGAGCTTGGTGATGTGGAAAGTGCTTGCTACAACAGAGAGAGAAAATGACTCCTTTAGACCCTCAAACTACATGCTAGAAAGAGCAAACTATAGGCTCAAAGTAGGTCTGTTTATTGCCCTTGACTCCTCTTTAGCCTTAATCCCTAAAAATTAGGAATCCTTACAAGGCCCAAACATAGGAACGAAACATACCAGCACCAGTGGCGCGTGCAACTTTCAGAGGTTGCAAAAGTAAACACGAGAAGCTTTTCCCCTAGCCATTTTATTTTGAATGTGTGCCCCAAGACAATGATGTTTCAATTGAAAGAGGAATACAATTTTATGGTCGTGTGTGGAGCCACATGCTCCCATAATCCAAGGTCCACGAATCACTTTTACGGGTTGAAGCTTTTTGGAAGGAAAAATTTACATTATCTACATCGTGGCCATTGCCACGAGTTCCTAGTTAATGTTTTAACACGGGAGGCACAGAGGCACCCGGGCAGCCAAGGGTTGTTGTAGTACGTGTAGAGGAGCCACATACCTCTGAGGGAAGTGCAGAGCCAGAACTACATCCAAGGGTTTTGGAAGACCGAGAATTGGAGGACCCAGATGTAGATACGATGTTTGAATTTGAAGAGTATAACATAGACCATTTTGGGCTCCTAGGGTAGATTGGCCTGGTTGTGGGTAGAGGCATGAGCATGCTATCTTGAAGAGCTTGGGTAACCTGTCTCATGGTGGGTCGAGACTCGGGTGAAGGGTGGCAGCACATCAGAGCAACGTGCAAAACACACCTCCATTGGTGCTCTTCAAGGGCTGGTATGTCACTTTGGATGCTTGGGTCAAGGGCCTCCATGAGCTTGTTGCTTTGCTGGAGCAGCCACACCCAGTCCACCAGCCGCATTTCTTGAGGTTGCAGAGAACCGTCTATGGCTGGGCGCCCGCAGGCTACCTCCAGGGCAAGTGCGCCGAAGCTGTACACATCAGCTTTATCGGTGACCCTGCCCGTGTACACTACCTCCGGGGCAACATAACCGGGTGTCCCTGCGGCCGTCATGGTGACCAACCGGTTGTGGCTGATGAGGCGGGCAAGACCAAAATCACCTAACACTGGCTCAAAATCCTCTGTCAACAGCACATTAGCCGCCTTCACATCTCTGTGCAGCACACACTCCCCTAAACCACCATGCAAGTACTCCAAAGCAGCAGCCACCCCTACAAGTATTCTGAACCTTGTCTCACTCTGCAGAGTGCCTTTCTTCTTGCCAAAGAGAAAGCTGTCCAGGCTACCATTACTCATGTAGTTGTACACTAGCAATGCTTCTCCTTTCTCGTAGCACCATCCTCGCAACTGTAGCAAGTTACGGTGGCGAATGTTGCTGATGATTCTGATCTCCGAAGTGAACTCGGCCTCCCTTCTCAAACCCTCCTTTAGCTTCTTCACAGCAACCGTCGATCCATCTGATAGGGTACCCCTGTACACACTACTGAACCCACCTTCACCCACCTTGCCCTTATCACCAAAACAATGAGCAGCCTTGCTTAGTTCTCTGTAGCTGTAGCGCGGCATGGTGCTCGAGGCAAGCTGTATAGTTCTACTGTCATTGCTTGCTTGGACGAGATCTTGCTTTGTGCTTTATCCTCCTCCTTTTAATGCACACCAATACACCACATACACCCGCCGCGAAGAAGACTGCTATAGCTAGAGCGAGAGCTAGAAGTAGCTTGGAACTGATCTTTTGACAAGATTTGCAATTTGCGGTAAGCAGTGGTGTAAGGTCGTCACTACTAAAATTCCATGAATAAAGAGCAATCCCTTCCAAGGCGACTGCGCCCGCCCTGTTTGTGCCTGAGAACCCAACATACATAGACTGTTGAAAAACACTCGAGAGATCATAATACAGCTGCAGGCAAGGCTGGAGAGGACGAGTAGGAGAGGTGGAGTTGGTCATCCAAACTTGAATGAGGCTGCTGGAAGCTTTGTACTCTATCCATGCCGTGAAGGTGTAATTGTTGTAGAGGTAGAGCTCTGGGTAGGAAGAAGATCCGGGCCTTGCAGTATCGGTGAAGTTCGAGGACATCAAAGAATTGATATCGATTCCGATGTGGCTGGAGCTCGGATCTTTATACTCAAGGGTTAGAAAGGTATCAAATTCCACAGCGAAAAATTGAGATAACCCTTTTGCTGGAGAGAGTGTAGAAACGAGGCCAAAGGCTCTCCCGTCACTATGCTCCGGCGCCTGATCATAAAAGGAAATGAAGAACGTCATACCACTGCCAGACTTTCCATAGGCACCTGTTGTGATGATTTGGAAGATGAAGGACGTGTTGAAAGAGGCGGTCCTGTTGGGCACACTCTTGTCGAGGAACTGGATGCGATCTTTGTACACAATTTTGCCTATGTTGCTGTATGCTTTGGTATCGTCTGCTCTTGGATCTGGAGTAAGCCAGATGGCGGGCTCGCTGTAAAATGCGTCCTGACCTTTGTACCAAGCGCCTTGCTTCACAAAGGAAATATTGGCAATGTCCTCTGGGGTGTCAAATGTTGCATGCTGGAATTGGAGACCCCTGACTGCGCCGTTACACAATATTATGATTGAGAATGCAACAAGCAGCTGGCTTGCTTGATTGAACATCGGGACAGCATGCGAGCACCTTGCTCTCTTCATTGCCTCACTGTATCACTCTGCAGTTCTCTGAGCACTTCTAACGCGACGGCCTCTGGATCACTCTGCAATTCTCTGCGTGATGGATGCCAACAAACTAGCTAGATGCAACCAACATTGAGGAAGGGGGCACTGGGGGAAGGAGCTCAGAGACGTCAAGGCTTGACCCTTTCCTTGTGAGGAGTCACAGAGTCACGGTGGGTCACTAGTGAAGGTTTTGTCCGGCCCAGGGCTATGTTCGTATGATTGTATGATTTTATTTAAATATATCCTATACCCTATATTTTCTTGGCTTTGGATGGTTTTGTTTAGATATATTTTATGATTTATATTTGACTGATCTCACATGTCACAATCATGTGCTTTATTATAACGCAGACCCGCCTTCTCTCTCTCTTTGTCTCTCGCTCTTTTATATTTTTCCCCTTTAAAACAAAAAAAAAACATTTTGTTTATGCTAATTCTACTTTCTTTGTCTCTCCTCTCTCCCTCTTCCTTCTCCACTCTTTTTTTTCCTTTAAAAAAGTCTCGTTAATCAAACAAAATATCTTTTAGAAAAAAAAGTTCTCTCTCTCCTAATTCGGCCCTCTCTCTCTCTCTCTCTCTCTCTCTCTCTCTCTCTCTCTCTCTATCTCGAACTCTCTTTGTCTCTCTCTCTCTCTCTCTCTCTAATGCACTTTCTTTACCTTTGTCTAACTCTCTTTTTATCTCTTTCTCACCTACTCTCTCTCTCTCTCTCTCTCTCTCTCTCTCTCTCTCTCTCTCTCTCTGTAACTTACTCTCTATCTCTCTTTAACTCTCTTAAGCTCTCTTACTCTCTCTATATCTCTTAAACTCGCCAACTCTCTGTCACACACACACTCTCTCTAACTCTCTCTTCTCCTCAAATAGCTCTCTCTTTGTCTCTCTCTCTCTAACTCTCTCTAATTGTCTCTATTTCTTTCGATCTGGCCCACTCTCTCTCTTGCTCTCTCTAACACACACACACACACACTCTCTCTCTCTAGTTATCTATCTCTCTTTAAAACTCACTCTCTATTTCTAACTTTCTCTCTCTAATTCTCTAACTCTCTCAATCTCTCTTACTCTCTCTATCTCACTCGAACTCGCCAACTCTCTCTTTTTCTCTCTCTATCACTCACTCTTTTCCTCTAACCTACTCTCTTTACCTTTCTCTAACTCTCTCTAACTATTGCTCTAGCTCTCTCTCTTTAACTCTCCATAACACTCTCTCTCTCTCCCTCTCTCTCTCTCTCTCTAGCTCCCTCTCTATTTCAAACTCCCTCTAACTCTTTGCCTCTCTCTATAACTATCTCTCTCTCTCTCTCTCTCTCTCTCTCTCTCTCTCTCTGTGGCTCTCTCAAACTGGCCAACTTTCTATAACACACTCTCTGTCTAACTCTCTTTCTCACACACTCTCTTTCTCTAACACTCTCTAACTCTATTTCTTTCTCTTTCTAACTCAATCTCTCTCTTTCTCTCTCAAGAGTAGTACTATAGTATAGTACCTAACACAATCTCTCTCTCTTTCTCTCTCAAGTGTATCTAACTTTCTCTCTCTAATTCTCTCTATATCTCTCTCTCTTAGTAACTCTCACTCTCACTCTTTAATTCTTTCTCTCAAAAATCTCTAACTCACTACAACAAACAAAGCGCACATCGGCGTGAAGAGTCGTGGAAATATGGAAAAAAACATTCACACGGCTATGCATGCCTATGGCTATAACTGCTCGATTAACTGCGTGTACAATAGCATGTGTAGCCACACAGATATAACCGTGTATATAGCTGCATGTATAGCCACACAGACATAACCGTATATAGCTGCATGTATAGCCATGCGCGATTGTAGCCATGGACTCTACCAACAAAATAAGGACAAAATGAATGAGATATGTGGAGACATGTTTTTTCCAAATCACATCATTTAAACTTTTTTTAAAGACACTTAGACACTTAAAACACAAAAAAAAAATTTGCAATACAACAATGTAATGGTTTTTATTACAAATTATAACATAGTTGCAAACTACATAAAGTGTTTATGTCCAAAAATGATTAAAGATGAAGACATCAAAAACCAATTAAAGTAATGCATCGTCTTTGTCTTCATCTTCACCAGCATAACTGTGTCATCCATATAAGGCCCGCCCTCCTCATCAAGGTTATAGTAAATCACCCCACACTCCCCGAGCACGTTGTCTATCACCATAGGCGAAGTTGACCGTGCACCTCCCCCAAAGCATCCACCACACCCACCTCCCCCACTACTCTATCGTCGATGGCTCTGAGAAGCCCTCGAGCTATCACCATCTAAGTAGCGTCGTTGAGGATGTCGTATACTAAGAAGATGGCACCGTGGATACGATAGGAGGGTGCTAAGCACTAGGAGGAGAAAAAGGGTGAGGAGTATGGAAAGTGGTAGTATGAGGGGTAGGCAAAGTAGAATTGAAAAGGGTAGGGAAGGCAGTGGGAAGCATGGATGTGCGATAGCTGACGTGTAGGCATATAATAGGCAGGGGGATAAGCTTGAGTGACACCTACAGTTCAGGCATTCCAAGCCGCGTGTGCCTCCAAAATATGCTCCAAATCTGGGTCATCTATGGGTATGGGCGTGGTACTAGAGGATGTCCCTCCATAGTGCGAAGATCTAGGAGAGTGAAAAATCCTGTGCAAAGATTTACCTATGATGGTTATGTGGCACATCACTATGCATATATGGCAAAGGTTGTGTAGGTTGTTGAGTCCACATGCATTGATGAGGCTGTTGGAAATGTGTGTTGGGAGAAAGCTATGGATGAGGAGATGAATGCACTATATGGAAATGAAACTTAGGATTTAATGCAATTGCCTGAAGGTAAGAAAGCCATTGGATGCAAGTGGGTGTACAAAGTAAAACATAACAGTGATGGAAGCATAAACAAGTATAAGGCTAGGTTGGTAGCCAAAGGATATGCATAGACATATGGCATTGATTATGAGGAAACTTTCAGCCCAATTGCCAAGATGGCAACAGTGAGAGTTGTGATAGCAGTGGCTGCATTAGGGAAAAACAGAGCTCATTTTGGGGCCCTGTAAGAAATTCACTATTTTTCGATTTATTTCTCTCCTAAAAGATCTCAAAAATAATAAAATATGGAAACGTGGCTCAGAATTGTCAGTAAGAACCACTGAATTGTCAGTTCAGAAAATAATAAGATAATCTTTTGTCTAACTAACACGATTTTGCATTAAATATCTCCTTAATTTTTTTTGTTTCTCGAAGATTTCGCATCTCTTTTGATGACGTGTGCAGGCCTCTCATAAAGAATCCATCACTGAACTTAATGATTGTATGGATACCGCCACACTTCCACAATTCATGTTACAAAAAGACTATGAGATTGACAAGCCAACTTTGCAACCTCAGAAGCACAAAAATGGCTGATACTAGTGAGTTACAATCTCAGAAGAAGCGATTATATCATCTTCACATCGACTTATAGGAACAATATGCTCCAGCACAAAAAAGACGAAAGGATACGGTGCTAAATGCTCAACAACGGGAAAATATGAGAAGAGAAGGGCTCCAACATATTGACTTATGGTGTGATGGAAGTATATATCCAAAATGTCTAGTAAAAAACTCTACACCTCCATTTGTCAATCCAACCACACTATTGAGGTTTGCGGGCGATGGACAAAATGGACTTCTTGGTTATATTTCAGCACAGTCTGCATTTACAGAAACATATAAAACAATGTACCTACAAGAAAAGGGAGCCAGGATTCAAGAGATAGCTATTCGTGCAAAATTGGAGCAGCAGTTGCAGAATGAAATTAAGGAGCATTCAAAGAGTAAAAAAGAGTTAACAAGATCAAGAAGGAAGAGAACCATGCTTGGAGACAGACAACGAAGCAGGAAGATTAAAAACATTGCAAATTTGAAGGCTGGGACTGGTGGATGCAAGCGAAGAATTCAGGAAGCAAGGTTAGTTTGCAATTTTTTATTTTTTAAACTCAAAAATGCTCTCAAATGACTATATCTATTTTGTCCATTAATGCAAAACAGGATTGGAAGTGTTGAATAATATAGGCATATTGTGTTGTTACTATATTGTTACTATAGGAAATTATTGGAGCCTGCAAAAGAAAATATGGATCCCAACCTTCTTCCAGTTAAACAAATGAAAGGATTGCTTTCTTGCGGTGTAGCAAAAGGTTTGATTGAAGAAAAAAAATACAAAACAATCAAATGCAATGTTGTAGAGGACTTAAGTTGATGGTACTACAATCCAAGAGGCTCTTAATGTTAGTGGAGTTAGCAGGAAGGGATATAGTTCGATTTTCCATGCGATATCCTCAACTTTGAGAGATCAAAGGATTAAACGAGTTTTACTGCCAAATCCAGCAACAGTGTGGAAGATAAGAGGTCATTTGAATGAAAGTATAGATGAGTTTATTGGACCATATATCCATATTGAAGAAATATTTCATGGTGCTAAAGGAACCACTGTGTATGACCCTTGGAACAATATATTTGTAGATCTACAACAACTTCAAAGAAGAATGGTCGAGTTTTATGGAATAACATTTGAAGAGTGCAAAGGAATTTTGAAATTTGTTATTAAACTGGATGAGTGTGAGGTTGTAAAGGAAAAGAAAATTGAAAGGATTACTATCACATTGATGAATGGAGCACTTGATACATCATTGAATGAAGCGAGTTCGAAGTATTTTAGTGTGCAGTCGGAGAAACACATATGGTGGTTGGGCTCATTCCAGGTATGATCGTTTTTTATTTCGTACTTGATTTTAGTCAATGTTTTCAAATCTTTTATAGTAAGACTTTTGTTTTGTATAATCACAGGTAAAGACAGAAGACCATGAAACACTAGATTGGGTGTTTCACCACACGGAAATACCAAGAATAATTAAAAGACAAGTGCAAGGAGAGAATCTCCATGTTGCAGGAAAAGGTGATTTTCAAGTAGAGTGGCATATGGCGGGGGATCTTAAAACACTTAAGTGCATGTATAACATTAGTAAAGGAGGTAACTCAAAGTCTCCTTGTCTTTACTGCAAAGAATCAGCGCAAGTAATGGATTCCAAATGGTGGAAGAGAGCACCTAATAGAGATAAAGTTGACCCTGACTTCAAGGCCATTCTTGACATTCCACTATGTAATGTTCACATATGCACATTGCATGCTCTATGTCGAATTATTGAGAAATTGGTATTTTTGTATATTGGATTTGCTTGGAAACTCCGTCCCGAAAGAAATAGAAAGGATGCTCTTCATGCATTGGAAAAAGTGTTATCCGATATAGGTCTGCATGGAGGTGATGTTCATATCACAAAGGATTTTAAAAAGTCTACCAATGGCAAGGAGGTACCAATCAAGCCCTCTATTGGTGGTGTTAAGGCAAGAAGATTCTTGTCTCGACCCAAACACAATAGTAAGCAAGTAAGGCAAGGTAGAACAGTTTCAAGGATTAGTTATGGATTGTGGAAGCAAGTCCATAATGCCGTGAAAGATCATGAGGCAGATGGGGAAGCACGAAATGTGAAGGCAGAGGTGTGGAGGTCTCTTGATCAACTCTTCATGTTCTGTGACAATGTAACATGGACAAAGAGTGATTACAAGAACTTTGAAGAGGCAATTAAACATTTTGGGAAGTCAATGAAAGACGCATGGACAGCCTGCAATATAACTCACTACATGGTAAAGTGATGTCTTCTTCTTTTACTTAAGTGTGATCCTCTTTTCTTTTATAACTTACTATGCATTCTTATGTCTTTGTGAAAACAGCATATCATCTACAACCACCTTCCCTATTTTGTCAAAAAGTATGGATGCCCAGCAATTTGGTCTACCCAAGGCATGGAGAAGTCTCACTACATGGCACGTAATGCATTTTTCAGACACACACAACACTACGGAGGGAGTCAAAAGGCAAATAGTCTGAAGGAAGTCTTCCAATGGTTTTACCGAGGCATTCTACAAAGGCTGCATGCTAAAAGAAAAGTTGCTAGTTCCAAAGTCAAGCTTGCCTTTATTCTAGCCCAAAAGCAAAGACGAAGACAAACTTTGGACAATTCAATGGCAGCAGAGAGACATAGACAGTGGAGGGATTCGAAGATATTTAGAAACCATAAATGGACAAGTAAACATGAATAGCAGTTTGTAACTTATTGGTGTTATGTCCACATGTTTTCAAACTCAATCAATAGATTTTTATTCTGTGGAACAAGTGACTCTTGGTGTAATGCCTATATGTTTTGAGACTCCATCAAAAGTATTTCTTTTGTGAAACATGTGATCTATATTAACAAGAATCAATACATCCATATATTAACACACAAAAAATTCAATCAATACTACTTAATTATGCTAGACATACTGTTGATCCTTACCAATAAAGTACTGAGTGTCAAACACTTTTAGAAGCTTTTGAGTGTGGGAAGAGTACTGAAGTGTCGTACGGTGATGGGACAAATGCAAAAGGGTACTGATCGTCCGTACGGACAAGGAACTGATGAGGATCAAAGACTTTGTACAAATTAATTCAACTTCAACATAATTTTTGTGCTATATTTGATGACTAAATCCTATTACTCCCAAGGCTTGCGAGTCGGAACTCTCTTTTTGAACTTGCTTGGACTATTTTTCTTCCTTATTGGCTTGATGTCGACTTTCTGTTTATCAATGCTTGCCTCTGTTGCTTGTCTGAGAGGGGTATCCTTGTCTTCAACTATCTCCACGTGTTCTTCTTCTTGGATTGTGTGGCCTGATGCAATCATGGGTGGCTCTCGAAACCTTATGAGCTTGTGTTTTCCATAGCCCTCTAGACATTTGGGCTCCTTAACACCACATGCTAATGCATAAGAAGTGTAAGACAAAAAGTAAGAGGCCCTAGAGGCCTGCTTATTCACATAATCCCCAAATATATCTATGGCGGACAACCTCTCTATTAAAATGATCTTTTCCTTTTGCCATGGAAGATCATGTCCACCTAAAAGCCTAGACAAACATTTAAAGAAGTAAACAATGGCTTCTCCATTGTTGCTCAACTGCCTATGGTAAATCAAGATCTTAGCACTGCCTAGATCATGAATATAATGAGCTAGGCTTGACATTTTGCCAAACCTAGCCGGCCTGCTTCCACTTGATCTCTGGAGGAATGTGTCATCCTCAATTTGTAGCTGCCATGTATCAAAAGATTGTAGTGAGACAATGATACATAACTACAAAACATTTAAACACAAGATAAAGTATTTGATTTGAAGTAATAATATCATACCCTCTCATTTTCATCAGCAACAAGAAGTTCATCTTTCCAAAGATTTATTCCTCTCCCCTCCAGTCCAGCCTCTTCTTTAAGTTTTTCCTTATGAAGTGCTGAGAGATTCATAGCTTCCTGGGTGAGCTGGAAGGCAGCTTCATCTAGCTCTTGGAAACTTTCAGCCTCTTTGAAACAAATAGTAAGGGCCTTTGTAGGATCAAAAGTTGTTTCCAAAGCTAGCAGTGAATGGTCATCCTCTATGCCAACCTCCTTGTCAAGCCTTGAAGCCTGGGCAATAAGGGAAATGGCATAGTCCTCCCTCAAATTGAACATACACTCTATATCATGGAGGAAAACATAATTTTTACCACCAATCAAGACACCTGGAAGCATGGGCACTGCATAGTTGCTGCTCCGAACATCAAAATCTTCAACTGGCTGTGCTGCCCTAAGAGTTTCAGTCCTCAATTGAACAAGGTCAAGAGCAGCCACTTGCAGCCCCTCATCCTCGAGGTTGATATCTTCTTCCTGCTCTGCCATATCTGTTGCCATAGGAATATCCTCTTTTACCTCCGCTACAGATATATCTTCTTCTTCAGTCTCCTGCCCTTGCTCTTCTAGAGATTGCTGTTGAAAGACAATGTACATAAGGAATGCCATGTTTTCCTCAAGCACTCTACACTTTCTGGTGTGCAAGTTACAGCTGAATTTATATTCCTCAGGCAGGCTGTCAAACCTTCTATTCACATGGTACCTCAGCCTGTCAATGGAGACAATATGATTTAAATGCACAAAAACCTTTTCACCTTCCACAATCCTTCCTGCCTCTGTCAGTTGTTTGAAGGTATCCTAATGGTCTGAAAGGAAATCTCTGTGATGGTCCAAAAGAGAGCTCATAGTGAACTCCCTGTTGAAAATACTGTGGTATATGTGGAAGTTCCTCTGAGCCTTGCACTTGTGAAGAAAGTCAAATAGGAGCAAATCTGGAGATTTGTCCTCTTCTGGTTCCCTTTGTTTTGAAAGGGAAGACTCACCTTTCTGCTCTAGTCTCTTGCTTTTGCCTGAACCAAAATTTATATAACATGAATTCTATATGCTCACATATGCAATCAGATAATGTATAGGATATCACCAAACAACTCTCTTCATAAGCACACATGAATCACCTGGTGATTGCTATGGTCTGAGTATAGCAGCAGAAAAGTCCAGCTTCCTCTTGAAAGGAGGGGCCTGAGAACCAATTGTTCCAAAGCAAAAACCTTTCTCATCATCAAGAAAGACATCCCCATGGACATAGAAAGCAAAACAATGAGGAAACAGTAAAAACCAAAAGGGACACAAGAATTTGCAACAAAACGCGATGTAGATCCATTTGAAAAATGTCAAGTGCTCTCCTCGCATTTTGTTGCAAATTCTAAATTTCTATTGACATCCATCTCCAATCAAATGCTAGGGATATCTCACAATATTCAGGACAGTAAATGATACCAGGAGGAATTTCCCAGGGCAAAAGAGATTAAAAGGAGGAGGAAAAAATAAAAACTATAACAAATATCAGAATTTGCAGGAAAACGCGATTTGGAGCATTTGGAAAATGTAAACCACTATAATCGCATTTTGTTGCAAAATTCTAAATCCTATTCATATCCATCTCTAATCAAATCCTAGGGTGATCTGCTAGATTTCTAGGCACTGAGATTCAAGAATTCAACAGATGGAAGAAATATATATCAAAAAACATTGGAAAGGGTATAGATCTCGGACCTTTCTTTTCCTCTTCCATACTGTTGGAGTAGCCCTGGAGATTCTCCTGCTCTCTTCCAAACTTGAGCTGTAGCACTGGTAACCTGGAGATCTGGTAATGGTAGTAGTCTTCAGACAGGTTGCAGAGTGGATGGAGTGTGTTGGGTAGAAAGTGATCAAAGTGGGAAAGAAAAGGATGATGGGAGGGTGCTGGCAGGGATGGAAGACGGGGAGGGAAAAGTGTTAATGGATCTAATTATGAAATCATGATTGGCACAATTTCCAAGGCAAAAAGTGACCCACAAATTTCAAATTCCAAAAGATCTGGTGGGACCCACACGTATTAAAAAACGACTATATTTCACACGTGTGGTATTTAATAACTCCTTTATTTGTATTTTGTAATAATCTACTCTCCTAACTCAGTTCTCTTGCATCTCTACCTCCCTACTCTACACCATCAGCATCCAGACCAGCAACAGAGGTTCATCCCCAGCACAGGATACTCATCTCATCAGCACAGCACACTTGCAGATAGCTTCCAGGTTAGTAAGAAAATCTTTTTCCTTTTCTTCTTGTTTAATAGTATATTAGGGTAAGGAACTGATTGATGTGATGTAGGTTAGATATTATGATAAATATTATATGCATTTTTTAGATTTTCTCCACTGCATGTAGAAGCAGGAAGACTTTTTATTTGGGCCTGTTGAATGAGAGCTTGATCACTTCTTGATGTCCATAGGCTCAATCCATGTTGCACCAAGCTGCATACACACTGAAATGACTAAAGGCATGCTGAAGTATGTTGTCTCTAGAATTTGCAGCAAAATGCGAGGAGAGGGCTTTAGAAATCTCAAACAGCCCAAATCGCATTTTGTTGCAAATTTGAAAATGCTTCTTCATCCACCCATTTCATTGTGATTTTGTAACTTTCTAGGCTATTCAAGGCTGCATAGTTCTTGCATAAACTCAATACATATTGTTTATAGTTGAAAAGACAGAGAATTCATTGTAGGGATGCAATAGCATGTTGTTTCAGGTATTTGCAGAAAAACGCGATTATGAGCTGTTAGAAATTTCAAATCATCATAATCGCGTTTTGTTGCAAATTGTTTAATTTTGCTTTATCCAATTTGTCATCACCTTCTTTTATCATTCCATGTTCTCCATGGTTCTAATCTTTTTCTATTGCTTTGTATGGACCTTTTCAGAGTGATGGCAAGAACCAAGGCAACTGCAAGGAGGTCTGGCAAGGGGCCAGGGCTTGCAGCAGCAGCAGCAGCTGGGGCTGATGTCAAGGAATCTAGTGTGCCTCCAAAAGGAAGAGTTGCACATGGCAGGAAGGGGAAGCCAATGAGCATGCTGCAGCAAAAGTCCAAGAGGTTAAAACATTCTGCAGGTGTGCTAAAGGAGATCACGAAACAACAAAAAGCTATAGGCTTTGCAATCCCCAAGGCACCTTTTCAGAGGCTAGTGAGAGAAATTTGTGATAGCTGGCACCTTGGTTTCAGGTGGAACAGGACTGCCATTCTTTCCTTACAGGAAATGGCAGAGGATTACTTGGAGAAGTACTTTGAAGATGCAATGCTTGTAGCAGCCCATGCTCACAGGGTAACTCTGATGGCCAAGGACTTCAACACATTGTCCAGAGTGAGGTGGAGTTATGACAAGCTGGTCCATCCTCCTGTGGAATGGCAGGACATTAAAATGAGAGACATATTATTAATTCCACCTACAAGGAAATTGAAGACAGACAAGGTGAAGGTTGTTGAAGTGACCCACTCAATGAGCACCAGAGGGAAAGCTGCTTATGAGGAGTCACTGAAGCAGCAAATAGAAGAATCCAAATCTGCTATAGATGTGGAGACTATACAGATGGAGCTACAGATACAAAGAAGGTTGCAGGAGCTGGGCCCTAACATAGTTGTCCATATTGAAGATGATTTTTCAGAGAATAATTTTGACTTGACAAAAGCATGCTTGGCAGCATTGGCTCATAAGAATGAGTATTGCTCAGATACTATCATTCTTGCAATGCTCTAGTAAGTGTCTTTTATTTTACATTTGTTTGCAAAACAATCCTTATTGTATCTCCTCCCTTATACCTTACCTTAATTATTGTTTTGTCCAATGTAGCATGATGAGAAGCTGGCTGAACCATGCTGTACAGCATATAGTTTATATTATTGATCTTGCAATTTCCTTCAAGTTAAGAGATCCAAAGGAAACTCCCATGGATATTTCCAATTGGTTCAGCCACTGTGATTTTGATCATGTTGATATTTTGCTACTTCCATACCATAACAAGTATGTGTGTGGCTGCTTCTTTTGGGATTTTCCTTCAAGATTGAGTACTCTTGTAGCCTTTGATTTCTTAATGCTTTTTTCCTTATGCAGTGACCACTGGAGCTTTGCTTCTATTGACATCCAGTAGAAGCAATGCTTTTTATTCAACTCTCTTAGAAACACAAACAGAGAGGTTAAATTGTAAGTGGTTTGTGTGCTATTTTTAACTTTAAACTTCATTATTTGGATTTAATGCACACTAACTAAATTATATGTATTGCAGTTGTATTAGAAGACTTCTAGATGCATTGGATCAGTGTCCTCCTAATGTCAATCTTTTGGATTCAATAGAGCCAATAGATTTAGAGGTAGAAAGTTGTTCCCTCTACTGATGTCTATTTCATGCTATGCCTTTAAACTTATTGAATAATTTTATTTTGTTCAGACATTAACAGTTTCTAACATATCTTTCCAACTATCCAGATACCACAACAAGATGATTCAAGTAGCTGTGGTGGCTGGAGAGTACTGATTAGTGCCAAATATATACTTTCAAGCTATTTTGAGATAGGACAGCCAGAGCTTGTAAGAAAAAATAATTTTCATTTAGCTTCAAAAAATTTGATATTGGTACAAAGTGTTCTAAATCATCATATCTCATTGCAGATGAGAGAAGATAGCTTCAACTCGAGCTATGTGTATAGTTTCAGAGAGCTGATATAATTTGGAAGTTTTTGAAGTATGCCTTCCCCAAACCTATTGTACCAGCTCTACTGTCGAGTTGGGTGAGAGCTTTAAAGTCCGAGAAGGTGTCATACACCTTGATGACACAGATGATGCAGATGTGGTGCCACAAGAACAAGGACCTAGTGCTGATGAGGAGAAGCCACAAGAACAAGGACCTGCTCTGCTGTGCTGCCTGCTGATGTTATTGAGGAAATGATGGAGCAGCAGTAAACAGATGCTCCAGGGGCAGTAGAGGAGACAATGGAGCAGCACCAAGAGACTGTACACGACAGGATGGAGCAGCAGAAAGTAGATTCTCCAAATAAAGATGATACGGTGAGCTTGGACCATGTAGAGCAGCCTCTAGATAAATAGAAAATTGTTGTCAAGAATATGTTCTACATATGTAATTAAACACTTCTGTACATAATTTTACATTTCTGAATATAATACCTTTGTTTATGGAGTCTGTGTTATCTCAATTTTCAAATTTTCAATGTCTTTGCATTTTATTGATCTCTCTCTTCTTTTGAGCACCTGCAAAAAAGCAATATGAAACAATAGGGTAAAGTAAACTAATAGCAATGCTTAATGAGACTAGGATAAGTCACATGGTATACCTTCTTATTGTTGTAGATAAATAAAAAGTCCTTTGAAATAGAACCTTCTGTCTCAAATAGAATGTCATTGCGCAATTGAGCTAGGGAGCAACATTGTCTTAATGTGATATTGACTAGCACATCACCATTCTCAACAACATCAATATCAAGAAGTTTATTTTCTGCACCAAAAGAATCTTCATCTTGATCCATTGGGACTAGTTTTGTACCTAGCATTCGACTGCGCTTATAATAAAAAGAAAAAATGAAATTTTGTGATGCAACCATGTACTTCAGTTGCATAGAAGGTTGGACAACCTCACAAAACACTGAACTACATGTCTTCTTATCGCAACCTTTATCCAAAAATTATGGCATGCATGCCAGACTTGTTGCTTTAACTGTGAACATTGTTTTTGAAACCTTCACTGGAAAGGTATTAAACAAGTCTACAAAAACTGTGAGAGACATGCATAAAGAAATTTTTATTATCCTTGTGGCAATATTGGGCCTCAGAGCTTTCTGTACTTCTTTGAAAAGCTTGGCTCTATATGCCTCTGTAACACTAAAATGTGGGAGAGGCCAATCCACTGAATTCCATGCTGGAAGGTCTTGTTTTCTTAACACACCATGTGTGTTTGCATTGTCCAGCCAACTGATAAAAATGATCAGTAAAAAATATACCGGATTGAGCTAGCTCTGTTGCACATGAACCTTCGTATTGTTGTTCTCCTATCGATCCATGCAAAACATCTATAAATCCCAGAATGCAATCGATGTTTTGCCATGTCTCATATGATGAAGCGTATAAATCTGAAATAAAATAACACAAGAATATCAATAAGCAAAGAAAGAAAGCTTTGTCTTAAAAATCCATGCACCTCATAAAGAACAAAACCACAATAGAAAAATATACAATTAGACCTGTGTTTTGCGGAAGATCATTTGGATAGTCTCGCAAGACAAGTTCTTTATGCATGTACACATGCTGAATCAAAACTTCTTTCATCGATATCTTTCCTCTGGTGATTTTAAAATCTCGTACTCTTCCCTTCCATGATGCCAAGAAAATGTTTTTTGTCGGGGTCTCTTTCTTTTACTAGGTTGCATGAGCACCCATGCTCCTTTCGAAACAGTAAACCTTTCCCAAGTTCCTTCCGTTTTGACTGTACTTGAATTCTCTACCGAAGAAATAGAAGAAGCAGGTCGACGGGGTAAGGATGTGTGGTATAATTCTGCCTTCATAGCATTATCATCCACAGAGCGTCTTCCACAAGAACGACCATAGTTTTTATTCACCATGGATACCTTGTGAATCTGTAACCACAGCAAAGTAATGTAAACAAGATAACAAAGTGAAGTTTCAAGAAAGAGAAAGTGGACAGACAGATAGTTGACAAGAAACATCTTACTCTAAGCCAAACAGGATCAAGGGAGCAGTTTTGGAAAAGAAGAGGTTGCTGCACAATGAGGCAGTGGTGTAGAATGGTAGACCTTTCGAAGGAAAGGCAGCACAACAATTCAAAGTTCAAAGGGAGGTGGAAGCGGGAAGGCCCTTGTCAGAGAAAATGTCAGACTAGATTCTATCTTCATGTCCAAAGATCTTATGAGAATAAAAAACCAATCTCCACATTAATGTAGCACGCTTGTACCTACATAAAATATTGTTTCTTTTATCTATTTTCTTTTATTTTTGTGAATTTCTAACGTTACGTTGGCCCTCTGTTCATTGGTTGAGAGCTTATTTTTCCAAACCGTAAAAGGCCCCAAAATGAGCTCCCCTTTTCCCTAATGTGTCAAAACAATGGTATTTACATCAGCAGATGGATATAAAGAATGCATTCTTGCATGGGGATTTGCAAGAAGATGCTCTCTGAATTAAGCAATATGCTTTAATGCTTAATGCATTATGCATTAATGCTTAGTTGCTTAATGCATATTGCATAACGCTTATGCATGATGCTTAATGCATTATGCATTAAACATAATGCATAATGCATAACCTTAATGCATTATGCGTTAATATTTCATGCATAAGCATTAATGCTTAATGCATTAATGCAATGTATTATGCATTAATGCTATTACATTAAGCATTAATGCATAAGCTTAATACATTATGCATTCAGCATTACGTATAGGCTTAATGCATA
Source organism: Cibotium barometz (assembly GCF_041138505.1). NCBI lineage: Eukaryota > Viridiplantae > Streptophyta > Polypodiopsida > Cyatheales > Cibotiaceae > Cibotium > Cibotium barometz. The sequence continues at coordinate 50,412,557 of NC_141046.1, read as the reverse complement.
AGCTCAATGATGGAAAGAAACTAAGGAGGATCATAATTACCTAGCTTAGGTACCATTAATGCTAAAAGCAAGAGCTATTAAAACCGCAAACTAAATTGAGAACATAATTAAGAGAGGCAAGTACGATTTGATGAAAAGAGACACGCTTTCTTCATTGAATTGAGCCTTTAAATAGGCTATTTTCATACACGGTTTGCTCCCCTTGTTGATTTGGGGTAATTGCCCTGTAATTAAGGGTGTGGTGGAGATGATTAAGGAGAGTTGGCTGTCTTCATTCCTAGGTAAGGTTTTATTTAACCTTTTAGAATAATGTAATGAATTTACACCGATGGATGTTACATGGCTTTATGCAACAAACCCCCCTCCATGTGATATCCCTTATGCAAGCTTCATACATTGCCATCTCTGATGGATGTATATCTGTAGTGGCTATTCATCTATGGTGAGTTTACCATCTATGACTAAGCTTAATTTTGTGGATTTAAAGGAGGATGAGATAAAAGGATTTGGCTCGTGTTTACTGTGATCTTTGTGGTGTGACTCAGAATGCCCATGAGTCCCATGATTCTTCAATGAGGTTGGCCTCATTTGGAGTCTTTGGTTCTTCTTCTTCTTTGTCTTCAACAAAGTTGATTTGGCTCTTTTGGTTGAAATAGAAGTCTTTCTCCACATGGTTAGTCCTCTTACAAATGATGATGCTTTGTTAGGTCCTTTGTTGTTGCCTCCTTTGTTGTAGTTAGCTACCTTTGTGAAGTAAGATCCACCATTGTTGTTGAGCCTTGCTTTCCTCTTTCTTTCTTCTTCTTACAGTGCTAGAATATTGGTTCCCTCCAAAGTGATTGTAGGTAGGTTTGAAAGTGTAGTGATGAGATTGTCATAATTCTCATCTAAACTAGTAAGTAAAACAATTGTGACTACATATTCCTCAATAGGAAGTTTAATAGATGCAAGTTGTGACATAATGCTTTTAAGATAATTAATATGCATAGCTATATCTTTGCCACTTTGTTGAAAAAAACTCTATGACCAAAGTCATTTTATAATGCTTATCTTCTTGTGGGCCAAATTGCTTATCAAGTGTTTCCCAAGCTTCTAAAGATGTCTTACACTCATAAACATAGTGAATGAAATCATCATGCAATGCAAGTGCCATGGTGCTATATGCTTTACCAACTTTTTCATCCCATGCAAGTAGCTCCACTCTCTGGTTGCTCCTCTGTGCCGTTTTAACAACTCCCCATACTCCTTCTCTCATAAGATGAAATTGTACCTTTTTCTACCAAGTGTGGAACCCTTTTCCCTCAAATTTATCTAATTATACTCTAGTCCCCATGATGTGTGATTAGGGAAGGTCTTACCTCTTGCCAATGAGACAAGGGCAGTGTCCAATCCCTTTTTGAGATGAGTACAAGATACTTTCTTTCAAAGCATGTGAACTATCTCTTAAGATAAGGCTTTAACACAAATAGAAATGCATTAATTTGACGTGGAAGTAGCCAATACTTGTTGTCAACCCGGAACACCTTTTTTACTGCCAAGTGGTAGAAAATGTACAAGCGGTATTGTTCGGTGATGGTGTCAGCAAACGACATCATTGTGGTGGTTGTAGTCGGGTGCACATGGAATGGAGTGAATCATAAAGCTCAGATTAGGGACAAATCATCATGGATTAATACAAGATTAAGGATAATCTCATATAATGTCCATGATGCCTAAGTGAGTTAACCTCCCACCAAGAGGATGGAAACAACCTTCTATAGGCCTAGGTTGAAATTAGGCTCTAAGAGCCATGATGACTAATATCAAAAGATATTAAAAAGTGTAAAAGTGTCAAAAAGGGTACAATGAGAGTCCATGAGCCCTATTTTATACTTGAGCCCATGACCAAGGTTTTAGACCTAAGCTAAAGGTGTTGCTTCATTACAAACCATCCCCTCCTATAATGATTTCATCCTCGAAATCAAAGGGTGGTCATGCCCAAAGAAAAGACATACACAGAGACAATTTGGTTCCACATCACTTGGCTCAAGTTGAGGTTTACGTAGTTGATGCCATGCTACAAAAGAAAGCAAATTATGACTAGCCTCTTTATTTAAATAATTGTAAAGGATGTTTCCAAAGGGGGTAGGCAACTAAATAATTTTCCTATTGGTTGTGGTAGTCATGGAGATTGCAGATTGTTGTGGCACCACACTTGAGGTAGCAGTAGTTATGGAGTCCATTGTATTCATGGGCATCTTGCTATTTGGTGGTGGTGGGTTCTTAGTAGATGTCATGACAAGGGTAGTTTGTATTGGAGCTGGCAATAAGCTAGCAACCTTTGCATCCTTTGTTTTAAGAGATTGACAAGTAATCTCAGTAAAACATAGGGTTTCTTAGCTTATTGTTGGCCTTTGCAAGGGTGCATTGCTTTCTTGTGGCTTTGCAAAGCCTGGTGGTGGCATGTTAGAAAATATACATCATGGGCTTTGAGGTGTTGTTTCCACACGTTGCGGCACCCCAGTTTCTACCTTATTTGCTTGAGCTTGTGGCCTAGGCAGATTTGTAGGTAGGATGATTGCAAGCAAGTGTCGCTCATTTTGAACTACCTTAGTTGTAATGCAATTGGTCACCTTTTGAGAGTGCTCAACTCTTTTCATGGTACCAGATACAACTTGCACAATTTCTTGCCATCGGACTTCATAGATTTGCTATGTGGACAAGTCCCTAAGTAGTTGGGTCTCAATGTTGTATTCTTGATCTACACTTTTGCGTACCCTATTTGTCCATGCACTCAAATATCGTCTAGAATATGGAGCAACATTTGTCAAGTTCTTTGGAGTCTGTAAGGTAGATTGTGTCAGGATTGCTTGCAAAATGGGTGTTAACAGCTTTGTTTGGTCATTGTTGTGTGCCTCTTGAGGTGCTAGATTCATTGTAGAGTTTTGCACTGTGACTGTATTTGGTTTTCATGTGCTACTTGTGAGGGTTGTGTAGACTGGATGTCCTTTGACTCTTGATTTGTAAAGTCTAATGGGGTTTTGCTTAGTTCAGCTAGTTGGGGTGCCATATCCACTAGGGTAGAGTTGGTTTGCTATAGTTTCTAAAGTAGGCATAAGGCATGTTAATCCTCTCCACTCACTTTGTACTATGCTCGTGAGGTAGTTGGCAACCTTGGCTCAACACCTTTTTCGGAGACAATGATAAACAATAATATTTGTTTCCAATTGATACTATATAGTTGTTGGGTAGCCAAATCCATAAGAACTTGTTTCTTAGTATTGTACTGCCAATCTTGGGCCTTGAGCAATCCATTTGTCTAGGTGTTTAAGAGTTCTTTAGAAGTTGGGTTGGCATTTGAGGACATGGTTGAAGGGCTGGCCTCTAGTTTATTTTATGTCAGTGATGTGGGAGCTATGGTGTTTGCTTGGGAGGGAGGGTTGCATTTCTAGCCTTTGTTAAGCACGAATCTCAATTTCTTCTTTCATTGCATTAGGAGAGCTTGCCACATGGCTGCTACTCTTTCAACCTCCTCTTAGGTTTGGCCACCATCAAGCATAAGTTCTTGGTTGGCGGTGGTGTTCGTGCTAGTGTCACTACTAGCTAGTGTGCTAGAAGCAATGTCTAATCGATTTAGGTCTTGGGCTTTGTCTAAGGAACCACACAAAGATGTGGTGTCACCTAGTGCTAGCCTAAGGTTTTCTTGAATGCTCGTGACCATCCCCTCTAACAAATGTAGAATCCATCATTAGATCGCCAAAGCTTTTAAGTTGTGTTGTTGGTGGCACTTTAGTCATTCAAAGCATTTGATATCTATTCTAATGGTTAGTGCAATGAATTCTAGTCTTCTTTGGGTGCTCAAGAGTGATGGGGTTAAGTCACAAATGCACTTCCCTTAGATTATTTATCTCTAAGCACTCGTCTTGTTTGAATGACCTCCAAAGGGGTGGCAAAAAAAGCTCAAGTGGACGACTCGACCTTAATCCAGGTGTTATTAAGAGTAGCAGTAGCGTGAAAAACTAGAACCACTTATATAATTTTGTGGCAAGGTCACAAAACCAATAATTCACAAGCTCAAGTTTCATCCGTTTCTCACTGCTTTCACTCTCATCGAAATGGCAAGACAGTAGTCCGGGGGGTAACGGACCAGTCAAGCAATGCCGTGGGAGGCATGTAGCCACCCACCAGAGCTTGTGGATTTGAACACCAACTCTAGTGTGGTCATGGGGACACACAGAACACTGCTCTACCTAGAACTTCTCACACTCGCGCTCTGACCTCACACTACCACACAGCTCTCTCTCTCTCTCTCTCTCTCTCTCTCTCTCTCTCTCTCTCTCTCTCTCTCTCTCTCTCTCTCTCTATCTCAAGTACATAACATATTTCTTAGGACACTGCTATAGCATTCCTATTCAACACATTATAGAAATTACACAGAGATGAAGAAGAGAGCAACATTGTTCTTGTATTACTTCCCGGAACGAGTACAAACTCACAACTAAGCAACTTCTTGACATAAGACTAAAGACATTCTCTTCTACAATCTTTAGTTGCTAGCACCTTCTCATCTCTCTCTCTCATTCATTACCTCTGATGCTTGCCTTGTGCCATCCTTTTAAGCTCGTTCTTCTTGATCTTGGCAACGGCTACTTTGGTGGTTATAGCCCGCCATCTTCACTAGTGGAGTACAGAGGTGGTGCTCACGACGTGGAAGGTGGTCAGACTGGTCAAATTGATCTAAGCACTTTGCCGCCACTGAGCTATTGGGCGCCGCTACTACTGAGCTACTGGGTGCAACACCTGGCATGCTCGGTGATGAAGCTTTTGCTTTGGAACTTGCTTCCTTAACAAATTTTTTCTTAAACTCCCCAAACATTTATGGGGGAGTGCAGTGTGGAATGTATACATTATTAGAGTATGTGGCATGCTTTTGCAACCTCTTTAGTTTTGTTGCATGTTCTTCTGAACACCTAAGACCCTCGTTGTTGGTCTGTGAAGTTTGCAAGTCGAAAACTCTCACCACATATCAGAATGGGGTTTGCATAGAATTTTCTTTGCAAGTCAAAAACTCTCACCACTCTCACCACAGGTCAGAGAGTGTGGTTTGCATAGAATTTTTTTTGTACCATTAGTATAGGCCTCCACTCGACTTGTGTAGCTTCTTTGTATTCCTCTGGATATTTTGGAGGTGGGCTTGCAACTTTTCTGTATCTGGGTCTCTAATGCTCGACTTCCACACATTGGCATTGTTTGGTGGTTGCATCCTCGGTGGGACCATCTTCCTCCCCTCTGGAGTATACGAGAATAAGAATTGAGAGCATGGATGTTCTAGAGGAAAGGCTTTTCTACTCAATATGGACCTTATCCTATTTGCATTTTGAAAATATTGTGGTAACTCCATGTTGGCCTTCAGTAGCTCTGAGAACATCATATGAGAGGCTAGTAACCAGGGATTTTATATTCACGTGATCACAAGATTTTTTTTGTTAATAACACTTGTGAACATGTTATTCACATGTTCACATGTTTTCATGTTCTCAAAATAGAAGGTCACCAGTGACCTGGTAACCTGCCCGTCGCCGAAGCCCGCCGGGCTTTTTGTTTTCCCGGCAGGCCTGCCGGGTAAATCCATTTTCCCGGCGGGAAAAAAAGTTTTAAAAAATGGTCAAAATATTTTCATGTTCACAGTCATTCCTACCATTTTTGGGCCTTCTGGACTCATTTATGATGTCAAAAGTTCAAAATTCTTTATACAAAAAAAGTTATCTCTAAATTTATCGCCTTAAGCTCAATTACCATCAATTAGATCTTATTATACTTCCAATTGAGTCTAATTGACATCAGTTAATATCCAATTGAGTCCAATTGGTATCAATTAAGTCTAATTGGGTGTCAATTGATCGATTGGGCTCAATTGACATCAATTGACACCCCATTGAACTCAATTGGGCTTAATTGGACTTAATTGGATTCAATCAATTGACACCCAATTGGACACAATTGGGCTTAATTGGACTCAATTGACATCGATTAACACCTAATTGATGTCAATTGACATCGATTAACACCCAATTGATGTCAATTGAGCTCAATTGACATCAATCCTAGTCAATTGATATCCAATTGATGCCAATTGAGCCGAATTGACACCAATTGCACTCAATTGGCACCCAATTGATGTCAATTGAGTCCTCAATTAACATCAATTAACACCCAATTGAGTCCAATTGACATCAACTAATACCCAATTGAGTCAAATTGATATCAATTAAGTATAATTGGGTGTCAATTGATCAATTCGGCTCAACTGATATCAATTGACATCCAATTGGACTCAATTAACATCAATTGGGTACCAATTGAGTCCAAGTGACACCCAATTGATATCAATTGCATCCAATTGGGCTTAATTGTCATCAATTCATACCTAATTGATATCAAAATTGAGTCCAATTAGGTTCAATTCACACCAATTGATGTCATTTGGGCTCAATTGATATCCAATTGATGTTAATTGGACTCAGATGACATCAATTAACACCCAATTGATGTCAATTGAGCTCAATTGACATCAATCGTAGTCAATTGACACCCAATTGATGCCAATTGAGCCGAATTGAGCTTAATTGATATTAATTGCACTCAATTGGCACCCAATTGATGTCAATTGAGTTCAAGTAGACTCAATTAACATCAATTAATATTTAATTAAGTCTAATTGGACTCAATTGATACCAATTGACATCCAATTGGACTCAATTGACATCAATTGGGTGCCAATTGAGTCCAAGTGACACCCAATTGATATCCATTGCATCCAATTAGGCTCAATTGACATCATTAATTCACACCTAATTAATGTCAATTGAGTCCAATCACGTTCAATTCACACCCAATTGATGTCAATTGGGCTCAATTGACACCCAATTAACTCGGCCCAATTGATATCAATTGAGTCTAATTCAAACCCAATTGAGTCTAATTACATCTAATTGGACTCAATTGACATCAATTAACACCCAATTGATGTCAATTCAGCTCAATTGACATCAATCATAGTTAATTGACACCTAATTGAGGTTAATTGAGATAAATTAGGCTTAATTGACATCAATTGCACTCAATTGGCACCCAATTAATGTCAATTGAGACTCAATTAACATCAATTAACATCCAATTGAGTTCAATTGACATCAATTAATACCCAATTGAGTCAAATTGATATTAATTAAGTCTAATTGGGTGTCAATTGATCAATTGGACTCAATTGATATCAATTGACATCCAAGTGGACTCAATTGACATCAATTGGGTGCCAGTTGAGTCCAATTGACACCAAATTGATATCAATTGCATCCAAGTGGGGTCAATTGACATCAATTCGCACCTAATTGATGTTAATTGAGTCCAATTAGGTTCAATTTACACCCAATTGATGTGAATTGGGCTCAATTGACACCCAATTGATATCAATTTAGCTTAATTGACACCTAATTGATATTAATTAGACTCGATTGACATTAATTAACACCCAATTGATGTCAATTGAGCTCAATTGACATCAATTATAGTCAATTGATACTCAATTGATGTCAATTAAGCTAAATTAGGCTTAATGGACATCAATTACACTCAATTAGTACCTAATTGATGTCAATTGAGTCTAATTGAGCTCAATTAACATCAATTAGCACCCAATTGAGTCCAATTGATATCAATTAATACTTAATTGAGTCAAATTGATATCAATTAAGTCTAATTGGGTGTCAATTGATCAATTGGGCTCAATTGATATCAATTGACATCCACTTGGACTCAATTGACATCAATTGGGTGCCAATTGAGTCTAATTGACACCCAAGTGATATTAATTGCATCAAATTGGGCTCAATTGACATCAATTCACACCTAATTGATATCAATTGAGCCCAATTGATATTAATTGAGTCTAATTCAATTGAGTCCAATTGCATCTAATTGGACTCGACTGACATCAATAAACACCCAATTGATGTCAATTAAACTCAATTAACATCAATAAACACCCAATTGATATCAATTGACTCCAATTGGATTTAATTGACACCTAATTGATGTCAATTAAGTCTAAATAGATACAATTAGGCTCAATTGACACCTAACTGATGCCAATTGAGGATTCAATTGAGTCCAATTGGGTTAAATTGGATGTAATTAGGCTTAATTGATGTCAATTGAATTCAATTGGATGCAATTGAATTCAATTGGATGCAATTTACCCAATTGATGTCAATTGAGTTCAATTGGATGCAATTTACCCAATTGATGTCAATTGAGTTCAATTGGATGCAATTAGGCTCAATTGATGTCAATTGAGTTCAATTGGATGCAATTAGGCTCAATTGATACCTAATTGATGTCAATTGAGTTCAATTCATACCCAATTGTTGTTAATTGTGTCCAATTGAGCTCAATTAACACCCAATTGATGTCAATTGGGCTCAATTAACATCAGTTAACACCCTATTGAGTCCAATTGATGTCAATTGAGTCCAATTGGGTGTCAATTGATATCAATTGAGCCCAATTGATCAATTAATACCCAATTAGACTTAATTGATGTCAATTGGACTCAATTGATATCAATTGGGTACATTCAATTTAGCATCAATTATAATCAATTGACATCCAATTGATATCAATTGACATCAATTAGGTGTTAATTGATGTCAATTGAGCCCATGTGACATTCAATTGTGTGTCAATTGAATCCAATTGATGTCAATTGAGCCCAATTGACATCAATTGTGTGTTAATTGATACACAATTAGCTTCAATTGGGCTCAATTGACATCAATTGACACCCAATTGTTGATGTCAATTAGGCTCCATTGACACCCAATTAGACTCAATTTGGCTCAATTGACATCAATTGATACCCAATTAGACTCAATTTGGCTTAATTAAGTCTAACTAGACTCAATTAGACTCAATTTGGCTCAATTGATATCAATTGACACCCAATTAGACTCAATTTGACTCAATTGACACCCAATTAGACTCAATTTTACTCAATTGACATCAATTGACACCCAATTGATGTGAACTGATGTGAATTGAGCTCAATTGCATCGAATTAGGCTCGATTGACATCAATTAACACCCAATTAATATCAATTGAGTGCAATTGATGTGAATTGATGTCAATTGAGCTCAATTACATGGAATTAGGTTTAATTGACACCCAATTAATATCAATTGAGTGCAATTGAGCCCAATTCAGCTCAGTTGTAATCAATTGACACCCAATTGATGTCAGTTGCATCCAATTTGACTCAATTGAAACCCAACTGATGTCAATTGAGTCCAATTGATATTAATTGGCACCCAATTGATGTCAATAAGGTTCAATTGATGTTAATTGACACCCAATTGATGTCATTTACGTCCAATTGAGCTCAATTGACACCCAAATTATCCAATTGAAGTCAATTAGGCTTAATTGACTTCAATTGTGTTAATTGGATATTAATTGATATCAATTAACACCCAATTGCTATCAATTGAGTCTGATGTCAATAAGGTTCAATTGATGTTAATTGACACCCAATTGATGTCATTTACGTCCAATTGAGCTCAATTGACACCCAAATTATCCAATTGAAGTCAATTAGGCTTAATTGACTTCAATTGTGTTAATTGGATATTAATTGATATCAATTAACACCCAATTGCTATCAATTGAGTCTAATTCGGCTCAATTGATGCTCAATTTACATCCAATTGGGTGTGAATTGAGCTCAATTGTATCATATTAGGCTCAATTGACATCCATTGACACACAATCGATCACACAATTGAGTGCAATTGAGCCGTAATTAAGCCCAATTGAGCTCAATTGATATCAATTGACACCCAATTGATGTCAACTGAGCTCAATTGAGCTTAATTGACATTAATTGTAATAAATTAACACCCAATTGAAGTCAATTGGGCTTAATTAATATCAATTAACATCCAATTATTGTCAATTGAGTCCAATTCGACTCAATTGATACTTAGTTTACACCGAATTTATGCAAATTGGGTGTAAATTGGGCTCAATTGCGTTGAATTAGGTACAATTGACATCAATTCACACCCTATTAATATCAATTGAGTGTAAATCAAGTGTAATTGAGTCCAATTGGGCTCAATTGAGTGCAATGATGTCATGGACAATTGAGTCAATTGATGTAAGTATAGTTAGATTTAATTGGTGTGTCAATTGAACTTACGGCCAGCAAATTATACAAAACTTTTTTTGTGCCAAGAATTTTGAACTTTTGACACCTTAAATGAGTCCAGAAGGCCCAAAAATGGTAAGAATGACTGTGAACATGATTTTTTTTATTTTTTTTATTTTTTTATTTTTTTTATTTTTTTATTTTTCCCACCAGGAAAATGGGTTTTCCCGGTGGGCCCGCCGAGAAATGGACATTTCCTCGGCGGGATTAATGGCAGAGAAGGTTTTTGCAGGTCATCAAAAATACCCGTGAATATAACATGTGATCACAAGTTTTAATATGTTAACAATAGGTTTTGTTAACGTGATCACGAAATTGTGAAGACGTTAATGAAATCCCTGAAGCCAAGGAAAGCTCCCAGAAATCAGGTTACATCGACTAGAACAAGACTCCAATGGGAACTGCATCACATCCAAATAGATTTCTATTAGTTTCAAGCCAAAGGAAGCACTATATACAACTCGTGTATGGTGATTTGTATAAACATCATGCAAGAGAGATAGAGAGACAAACTCACTTTTCATGATATGCCAAAAAAAATACTCGAGCATCGTCCAGCTGGACCTCCCGAAACTAGTTGAGCACATCGAGGTTACGGAACTGACTCTACTAGCAATAGTGTTGAGACCAACGAATCAATCTGGAACACCTGATGCTGTACATCCTCGGGCAATTGCGAAATAACAAAACTTCACAAGGAAACATATCAAGAGTTAAGAATAAACTTTAAGAGCCAAGAATGAAAAATTGTGCGAGGACAGAGAAAATTGTATACCTTAAAACACATCTGAGCACTTTGTCGTTGACTTCAGTTCTAGGATCAAACAAAATGTTTATCTCCTCAGCATGAATCGAGAAATAACATCTTTGCCCTCTAATATTATAGGGTACATAGAACTTCGACAACAAAAATTGAAGCGCCTCCCGATTCATAGCGTGGAGTGCGCGAACATTTTCTCTTTTTGTTTGCAATGCAAGCATTGCCACATGATGTTTCCTTTGAGCGCTTGTCCGAAAATTTGCCCGAGTCTGATGTTCATGTTCTGGAACTCCCTCCGTCACCTCTTCAATTCTCACTTTTTGACCAGGACGGACATCCAAAATTTGCACCATTCGTGCATCAGTAAATGTAACTGGTCTAAGTAACTTATCATATCTAAAACGAAGGGCTACTAGGCTGAAAAAATCTTTGTTCATCACTGTGACCTTGTGTGCATGGGTAGCAAGAACGTAACTATCTAAAAAAAATTCAATCATCCAATCCTCTGAGGCCTCTTGCAAGCAAAACAGGGCCGATACCTTCCACCTAAACAAAATTCCATTTTGCTCACAAATTCTCCTGGCAAGCCTCCGGAAAGGTAATCTTGGAATAGCAGCAGTCGGGTGCTTCATAAATTGTGTGATTTCTCGCAGCGCTGAACGAATGCTCTGCGAAACGCCTTAGTCTAGGCTGCATTTTGGATAATCGGGAAGGACTGCTTGATTTCCCCGATCTTGAGGCATTCAGAGTGCCCATCTTCTTCCCACTAGATGAGGGACCTGCATTGTCCTTGGGTCTAGCTGTATGCCTTACACGAGCCATCTGAAAACGCAAGCAAGTGCAAAAAACTTAGCTATTCAATAGTACACGATTAACAATTCACCATAAAGCGAGAGAGAGTGGCCAAGAAAGCAATATGCACTTCCTCTCTGGTGAATCCATTCACCATAACGCGAGATGAAGGCCCACCGAAGCACAATAATCCTCCTCGCATTATGGTGAATTAAATGACACCAATAAGAGGTGGATTATCATGAATCCTTTGAGCTTTGATCTTGCGTTATAGTGAATTGATTCACCATAACGCGAGACTAAGGGCCAGTCAAAGCAAAACAATCCTCCTCGTATTATAGTGAATTGATTTACTACAACGGGAGGAGGATTATCGTGAATCTCTGACCATTCCATCTTGCATTTTGGTGATTCCATTCACCATAACACATGGAACCGTATTGAGATTCTAATGGCCCGTCGTCTGCTTTAAGGTGAATCGAATCACCATGGCAGAGGGCAAACAGTCGAAGAAAAAACAATGGAAGAGGGCAAACAGTCGAAGAAAAAATAAAACAATCAAGGAATATACAAGAAACTCACAAAACAATCAAGTAATATACAAAAACTCACATTTCATGCGTGGGAATGGATGGAGACTCTCGTGTAGGAGGTGAATTAATTGACACCAATAAGAGGTGGATTATCGTGAATCCTTTGCCCTTTGATCTTGCATTATAGTGAATTGATTCACCATAACGCGAGACTAAGGGCCAGTCAAAGCAAAACAATCCTCCTCGCGTTATAGTGAATCGATTTACTATAACGGGAGGAGGATTATCGCGAATCTCTTACCGTTCCATCGTGCATTTTGGTGATTCGATTCACCGTAACACATGGAGCCGTATTGAGATTCTAATGGCCCGTCGTCTGCTTTAAGCTGAATCGAATCACCATGGCAGAGGGCAAACAGTCGAAGAAAAAACAATGGAAGAGGGCAAACAGTCAAAGAAAAAACAAAACAATCAAGGAATATATAAGAAACTCACAAAACAATCAAGTAATATACAAAAACTCACATTTCATGTGTGGGAATGGATGGAGACTATCGTGTAGGAGGTGAATTCATTGACACCAATAAGAGGTGGATTATCGTGAATCCTTTGCCCTTTGATCTTGCGTTATAGTGAATTGATTCACCATAACGCGAGACTAAGGGCTAGTTAAAGCAAAACAATCCTCCTCGCGTTATAGTGAATCAATTTACTACAACGGGAGGAGGATTATCGCGAATCTCTTACCATTCCATCTTGCATTTTGGTGATTCGATTCAACATAACACATGGAGCCGTATTGAGATTCTAATAGCCCGTCGTCTGCTTTAAGGTGAATCGAATCACCATGGCAGAGGGCAAACAGTCGAAGAAAAAACAATGGCAGAGGACAAACAGTCAAAGAAAAAACAAAACAATCAAGGAATATACAAGAAACTTACAAAACAATCAAGTAATATAGAAAAACTCACATTTCATGCGCGTGGGAATGGATGGAGATTGTCGTGTAGGAGGTGGAATATTGGTTCAGTACTGTGGGGATAGTCGGAAGTCACCTGGAGGCAAGTAGGAGGATGGACAAGGCAAAATTGATAAGAGGACGAAAAGGTGGCGTGATTAATGGCTTTGATTAGTCTTTAGAGCGAACACACGTGTTGGCGGGCTGCCATGGCGACTAGGCGACGCTGATGTGTCGCATAGCATTAAAAAGGGTTTTTAATTGCCTCTCTTGCTTTGATTAGTCTTTATAGCGTGTACACTGTTAGGTACATGGTGGGCTACCACGTGGCATTCATGGAATGGCGGGTGAAAATGCGACGCTAACGTGTTGCATAGCATTAAAAACGGTTTTTAATTACCTCTCTAGGATACCCATCTCATTTATTGCCTCTCTTGGAGTTCGTATTCTCATTTATCTCCCCACCAACGGCCTTCATCTCCATCAACGACTATCTCCTCCAACCCTCCTTCATCAATCATCCTCCTTGAATTTTTGGGGAGCGACCAGGAGTATATTCATTGAGATGTAAATATTATTTAACATATGCTGCACCTCGTTCGGTCATGCAATACAGGCAAGGATACTTGGCCATTGCTGCTTGGAAAATACCAAACATGCATTTCAAGGTTTTAAGATCTGCAGCCAGGTGCCATTCAACCTCATATTCACCATATCCTTTTACATAAAGCTTTTCGCTCAAAGTACCACTTTAGAATTTCATGGGTCTCTGTTGGAACCTGTTAACAAGAGGCCAGTTAAATTGTCTACAACATCTAATGGATAGCAACATAATATACTTTTTTTAAAAATGGATAGCACGTCACCTCCAATGCAGCTAGCCACCAAATCTCATTTTTGGATTGTACACTAAAGTGCCTCTCATCAGCATTACTGATACTTGCATCCAAAGCTCTATTCATTAAAGTCAAGCTAACCCTTTCCAGCTTTTGTCCTTTGATCACCTCACTCTCATCAAGTTTTAAAACAAATTTCAGCCTTCCTTTGCACTCATGTACACTGATGTCATAAAATTTCACCATAGCCATTTGTAATTTCCAAACATCCATAATGAAATTATTGAACTCTGTAAGCTCTATGATTTTATGTTCCCCGCTCTTTTTAGTCACTGTCAATGTACTAGACACGTGACAAGGCTCTCCAACAAGTTCGACCATTCCCAAGTTGAGAATATTTCGAGCTTTGTTCACATGAAATGGTTTTGGAATGGGAATTACTGTTTTTTTTTCCAAGCTTAGAATTGAAACCTTCTTTAACTTTATTAAACAACATCCTGTAAGACTTTGTGCTTATGCCAGCCATGTCACATATACTTTGTGCATCTGCAGGAGTGAATGCTTCATTCACCTTCTGCAAGGATTGCTTTGCTCTTGCAAACTTAGGATGATGTATTGCTGACTCCACGATGTCTTTTGTTAGAACTTTGCCAAATATATCAGAATCTTGCTCTTTTGGACCCACAACATCTGTGACCATCCTGAAGCAACAACGATAGCTATTTCAGTCCATCATTCATCTAACTATACCACCCCCACACCCAATCCCCCATCTCCAAAAAAGGAACTAAAGATGAAAATGAAAAGTGAGTGCTCAAAGAAATTATAGATCCCAATACCTGCAAGCTTTTACATTACGCTTCCATTGGCCACCTCCAACATTGAGTTCTTCCTTGGGAATGGTTTGAACTGTCTCTTGCGTAATCAAGCACCCAACGGCGTGTCTTTCAAATATTGTAATTTTTTGTTGAACTTTTCAAGTTGTTTTCTAAGGTGTGTATTCTCACTCTCCAAAGTGAAATGATTGATTTCTCAAACTGCCAAAATTTCATTCTTCTCTTTAATAGTGTCCTGCATCTTACGAATAGTCTGCTGTTGCAAATGATCAATCTCTTTTTGTAACCCAGAACAAAATTTTGCTTTGTCCTCATATGAAGCTTGCAAAGCTGTTTTGTGATCGATGATGCCAAGTAAAAATTCGCACCTTCAAGCATTTTTATTCTGGCATCTCTATCATTCAAATGTCTTTCAAAGATGCTTTGACATTGGCCAAACAATCTTTTGCAATATCCAAGCAATCCATTTTCACCCTCACACAAAAACTTGAAGAAACTTGTCAACCCAAAGAATGATGGAGATTGAGAGGAGGTTGGATCTGGTGGGTAAATACTACCATCTAACCATAGGTCCATATTTTTCTTTCCTTCATTTCAAAGCTCAGTAATGTGGGCTTCGCATGCTAGCCTAGACCAATTTCTCTTACAGCAGCAAGGAGCATAATCGGCTTCTACTTGGAAGTGGATGTCCACCTTTTTCTTCTTTTGTTTCACAGGCTCCATTGCATTGTTCTGTGCTTTAATAACACCAGAAAGCATCATGAACTCACACTTTAACCAAAAGAAACCAAAAGACAACATCACTAAATAATACCTCCTTGTCCATCAAACAAACTTGTTGGTATCCTGGATGCACCAAAATGTACACAGTACTTGTAAGCACAACTCTCACTTGAAAAAGGTAAGAAATGGGATTGTTATTCATGCACAAGCAGGTATGGCGCATGAAGAACAAATACTTTTCCATCCTTTTTCAAAACTTGCCGCCTTGAGAAGAAGAGAAAATCAAAAACTTCCCGCTCAAAACAATTCGGATTTGGAGTGGTTGTGGTTGTGGAGTCGGGAAGACAATGAGGGAGACAATGCAAGATGATGGGTTGCAGGGATGAAGTTTGGTTCAAGTTTGGTAAGCAAAGTTGGCTTGGTTTCATTCAAAAGTGTAATGAAGAAAGAGAGGTGACTTTTTTCAATAAAATAAGGCACCATAGTGGGAATAAAAAACTATACTTAAGAGGCATTGTTTTGAATTAAAAAACACCATACATGTCAGTTTTTAATGGAATAAAGAAATAAAAAATGATGCACCTACCCTCCAATATTATATGTGGGTTTATTGGCTTGCTTTGTCCACATCACCATCCCAAGGGATCTCTTACAAGGCCCCTTTTTGAGTCCAAATTTTCCCTAATGTAGCTCCTTCCCCTCCACATGCACAATGTTTTCCTCAATAAACTGATTAATCAGTTTTCCCCCATCCTTGGGGTCCTGCAGGTCCTCTCACTGGTGATCCAGCAGCTTTTTGAATTTGCATTTCTTTGCCCACTCTAGGTGTTCCTTTTTCCTGATGTTGGGGACCATCATCGGCATTCAAAGGCTTGTCTTTGGCCTTTTTTAGGCCTTTATGTCTTGTTGATCTTGAGCATGGTTCTTTCTTCAGAGAGTGTGTTGTGAATCGATGAGAAAGATGGGAGCAAGAAAGTAGGTTGTGAATGTGCGCATTTTGGCTCCTTGTGCTCTTTTTTACGATGCTTTTTTCCCTTTCCTTCCTTTCTTGGGCCATTGTCATTTTAGACTTAATGCTTTTTGATGTGACTTGACCATTGATTCATATCATTCCTGCCGTCTTGGCTTAAAGGCATTAAACTTTGCTCACTGCCTCCCCGCCTTACTATTGCATGTGGAGTTTTTAGGATATTGTGATGGCTATCTTCCATGTCATCACTTATGCCGATATCGTGGCCATTTGCATTGCTGAAATGGAAATGGTTGACGTACACTTGGTTGCTCGCGTCTTTATTGACCTGGCCTTGTTTGGTTATAGAATTGTGATCTCTTGCGGACTCGCCAACCTAGGGATTCCTTCCGCAGCTTTGTTGCTTTATGGGTTTTCCACATTAACTTCCACTAGTGAGATCATGCCACAGCAGATGCTCCAAATCAGCTCCTGGTCCTCTGCTTGTTCTTCTTTCGGTGTGACTACCACCGGTTGGCCCCCATGTATTTTCTCATCTTAAAGCCATTCATTGTTTTGTGAAAAGGTATGCCATCTAAGCCTTCTAGTGTAAAGTGCTCTGACTTACCGGGTATTTTACCACCATGAATGGGCCTATCCACTATATCGTGAATTTTCATGGGTGATATCCCAACTTGGAGTTTTAGACTAATACCAGGTCTCCTTATTTGAAAATTTTATGCTTGACATTGCTGTCAATCCAGGCTTTCCTTCTCTACTACACTATCTCTGCTTGTAAAGAGCTGAGTTGCCTTTCCTCCTCTAAAGCTAAGAGCTCCTATATTCTGTGCTCCTGGGATTCTCCATTGGTAGTTTCTCTTGGATGGCCACTCTTAGACTAGACACCGTAAATTCCATGGGCATTATAGCCTCCAACCCATATACTAACTCAAATGATGTTTGCCTTATTGAGACTTTGTATGACGCGCAGAATGCCCACAAGGTGACATCTAGCTTCTGGTCCCAATCATTTTTGTTGGCATTTATGATCTTCTTGAGAATTTTGGTCAAAACCTTGTTGGTGGATTCACCAGGCCATTGCACTATGGGTAATAGTTTGAGGATTTCTTGTGATTGATGAGGTATCTTTCCATAAACCCTTTCATTATTTTGTTCATGAAGTGTGTGCCTTGGTCACTAACTATCTCCACTCGCAAACCATGCCTTGCAATGATGTCCTTGAAGAGAAACTTCGCTACTTCTTCTATGGAATTACTCTTTACAGCTTTAGCTTCTGGCCACTTGGTGAAGTCATCAGTCCACAATTATGTATTCCCACTTGCTGCCTTTCGAATTGCTCTAACAAAATCCAATCCCCACTTCATAAATGGAAACAGTGGTAAAATGGGCGAGATGGGCAATCTATCAGAATCACCAGGTTGACCCATCCACTAACAAACCTCACATTGCTTTGCTTGGTTGTTGGCATCTCTCATTACTATTGGCCACCATAGGCCTACTTGCAAAATTTTCTGAGCTATGATTCCTCTCTACCCATGTGTCCTCCTGTAATGCCGCAGTGTGCTTCTCTTACCATCTCTTGTTGCTCATGATCCGGGACACACTTGTGCAGGATTTAGTCTATACCTCTCTTGTACAGCTATCCGACAATCATGGTGAATTTTTTACTCCTTAAGGAAATCCTCTTCTTTCTATTAGTAGTGTACCCTTCTGAGAATGTTCCATCCTCTAAGAACTATATCATATCATAATACCAATTCTCCTCCACTCTTGCAAGTGCTACTATAAAGAGGTTGGTATCCAGGAGTTGATCATCCACTCCATCTAGGTCTGGTTCTCCAAAATCCAGTCTCGACAAAAAATCTACTACTGTATTTTCTTTTCCAAGTGTGTGTTGGATGGTGAACTCAAATTCTTGTAGTAGGAGCATCCACCTTGCCATCTTTCCTACTAGAAAACATTTGTTCACCAAATAAATCACGGCTTGATGGTCCACATGG
Source organism: Cibotium barometz (assembly GCF_041138505.1). Lineage (NCBI taxonomy): Eukaryota > Viridiplantae > Streptophyta > Polypodiopsida > Cyatheales > Cibotiaceae > Cibotium > Cibotium barometz. The sequence goes on along the minus strand of NC_141046.1, from coordinate 50,393,905 downwards.
AAAACAAATTTGTTTACCAAGAGGTAGTGTCGGAACTTGTTCATAGCATAAATCATAGAGAGAGATTCTCTCTCTATTGTGTTGTATTTCCTTTCCACCTTTGTGAGGGCCTTGCTAGCATAATGAATGGGTTGCATGTACCCCTCTTGCTTCTCCTGCATCACTGCACTGCCCACCACTGCTTTGTCTAATGCATCTACATATACATGCAATATCTCATTCCAGTCTTGGGTGGTCAGCATTGGTGTAATTGACACCATTCTCTTGAGCCATTGGAATGCTTTTGACACTCCAGGTTCCACTCATATACTTAGCATCTTTCTTTGTAAGTGCATACAGTGGGTTGGCCACATGTGCTAAATACTTCAAAAATCTAGCATGCCACGTAACCTTACCAAGGAATCTCTCTAGTTCGTTGATGTTCTCTCGAGCAGTCATTCTAGATACGGCCTCTGCTTTAGTTGAATCTATGGCCAATCCTTGGGCTGACACTATGTGTCCCAACAGAGTTCCAAATTTTACTGCAAAGGCACACTTGGCTAGATTTAAATTGAGCCTTGTATGTCTGCTTCTCTGCAAACACAGCCTCAAATGATAGATGTGCTTTGTCTTATCCCCAAATATACTAAAATCATCCACAAAAGCTTTCACAAAGTCTATAAGGTAATCATAGAAAATCTCTTGCACCATTCTTTGAAAAGTAGCTGGCTGTATTCTTCAGGCTGAACATCATGAAAGTGGCCACGAAGACACCCCATTCAGTGATGAAGGTTGTTTTCTCCCGATCTTCTATCACCATTTTCACTTAGTTATACCCACTGAATCCATCTAGAAATGAATAAATTTCCTTCTCTGACACCTTATCTAGCAAGGAGTCCGTGAACACAAGTGGGAAGAGGTCCGAGAGGTAGTTGCGGCATTTAGCTTGCGGTAATCCACACAGATCTTGATCTTCATGTCCACTTAGTTATACCCACTGAATCCATCTAGAAATGAATAAATTTCCTTCTCTGACACCTTATCTAGCAAGGAGTCCGTGAACACAAGTGGGAAGAGGTCCGAGAGGTAGTTGCGGCATTTAGCTTGCGGTAATCCACACAGATCTTGATCTTCATGTCCTTTTGGGCACGACCACAATTGGGGATATCCAAGCAGCTTTCTCTGCCTGCTGGCACAATGCATCCTACTCTTAGTATCTTGTCGATTTCTTCTTTGACTTTCTTGGTGTAGTTAGGGTTCATTTTATATCTCTGCCATCTAACTGGTATGACTTCTTCCCTAAAATTGATGCTATGCTAAAAATATTTGGGGTCAATGCCCTCCATGTCCTTATACAACCACGCAAAAAACATCTTGGTCTCCTTTAGAAGTAAGGACACTAGCACTTGCTTGAATTCTTCTTCCAGTTTCATATACCGATCTTTACTAGCTTTTCTTCTTTTTCGTTTCCCAAATTCACCTCTTGTAGCCTATCCAGGCTTACCTTCGAAGCATTACCCTTTTGGTTCTCTTTTTGCTTTTTCACCCAATCACGAATTTCTTGCATTTCTTTCTCTTGCTCAAGATTCCGGGCCCATTCAACCTCTTCTGAGGCCTTCTCCTGCATGGATTTTCTCAATTTGGTTCTGCTTGAGCCCTTTGGTTTTGCAGAATTTGATTCTTTTTTCTTTACTTCTTTGGCTGCTACTTCCTCTTTCCCATCCTTTGTTTCTGCATAATGCCCCATCACTCGTTGTTTCATTTTCTTCTGGCAGGGAGGAGGCTGGAAGACTCTCTGCTACGGATTTAGGGGAAACCATTTTAGACACTAGGAGGATTTTTATATCCAAAAATATCTCAATTTTGGATTACCTCTCTCTAGACATTTTCTCTCTCCAGGTCAAAAATATCTCAATTTTGGATTACCTCTCTCTAGACATTTTCTCTCTCCAGGTCAAAACAGGGTAAAACAAGATCTTTCTTCTACTTAAGCTTCTTGCGGTCTAAGTCGGACATCTTCTGAGAAGACTTCTCCGATGAAGCCTTCCCTTTGCCCTTGTTGTTACCGCCTTTCGATCATCGGCCAATTAAGGCCTCCGAACCTCCACCCTATGGAGGGTTCGTGAATCTTTCCTCCTGGTCCAAGATCATGGACACAAGCTCCTCCCATGTGATGGTGCTAAGCCTGCCTCGTAAATCAAAGAGTAAAATTGTATTGGTTGAACACAATGCTAATTAATACAACCATTAACTTGGTCTGACCCATTGATTAGGGTCGAGATGTCCAGACAGATGCTTGATGACATGGAGCAATAGATGTAGTCAATCCGCAAGGAATAAAAGTTGCCCAGGATAGACAGAAGCAGTATGCAAATAAGAAGAGGTCAGACAAAAAATTCGAGGTAGCAACTCGGGATGCTTGCGGAGTATTCTATCCTCTTTATCATCATCAAACCATTCTGACATATTGAATGTTTTCGCATGAACTGGCCTTTGGGCAAGTTTTACTGATCCCCTTACTCCAGAAAGGTCGACATGGACTTTTTGCTTTCCTTTTATGACGGAGTTTCTATTTTTGCCCAAGTCGTGCTTCTCTTTATCACGTCTTAACTAGGGCCTTCCCAATAACACCTGGTAGGACTTAGTGTGATTTTCAGTGGTTATGAGCACAAGGTTAACCCTGAAGTCTACTTGCTTGACTTTTATGAGGACATTTTTTATGATTCCCTTAGGAACCACCATTCTATTATCTACCATTCTTATGTTGAATGGAATGGATTCCCATTTGAGACCTAATCCTACTGCAGTTTCTTCTGTAATGACATTTACTTTGGATCCACCATCCAATACTGCATCATTGATGAGGACATTGTTGAATTGAATTGTTACTTTGGCTACTTCATCATCTCTAGAAATTGGGGATTCCTCAGCTTGCATTCTGCTACATTCTAGAGTTTCTTCTTCTTTAGAGTTTTTGAATTCTTTACTTAGCCCTTCAATGCCTGCCATCAAGATTTTAGCCTTGAATCTTGGACATAAATCCAGCACTTGCCTCAATAGGACCTGTCTATCCAACAACATTGATACCACATTGATATGCAACCAATCATCATCCTTCTTGATTTCTTCCAAGCTTCTTTCATTGTTGAGCTTTGCTTCCATCTTTCACAGATTTTCGCTTGCCTCCGATATATCTATGATGACTTCAAATGAGCTATCCTCCTTTTGATTTCCTTGCCTTCTTTCTATTTTCTTGGTGGTTTGAATCCTCACCTTCTCTTGCTGGTCCCAGTTCGCAGCAGCTACCTTCTTGCGGGCTTTGGGTGGGTCAGGATTATCCACTAGAGTTATCACTACACCAAATTCATTAGCTTTAGCCCTTGTGACTACTAGGATATCTTGAACCTCTTTGAGCAAGTCAACTAGTTGCATCATGTTAGCGCCACGCTTGGCGGATTTTCTTTGAGTTGCATCCCTCCTGTCTTTCCTCATCATGCTTTTTCTTCCTAGAACATTCCACCTTGGTGTGCCTAAGTTGTTGGAAGTAGTAGCATGTGAAGGTGGTAGATCCGCTAGCATGTCCTTGGCTTCTCCTACCTGAGTAATTTTCGCAGCCTCTGCTCCCATAATTTCCCATTCGTGGGGGTATTCTTTCTGCTCCTTCCATGTTGTTCACTATGGGAGCTCTATTCTTCATGTCATACCTGCAGTTCCATGTACTATGATTGTACATGTTACAGATGGTACACATTGGTGGCACAGTGCATTCCTCCTTGAGGTGACCTTCCTGTTTGCATTGAGAGTAGAACACATTTTTGCAAAATTCTAAGCTTTTTCTCTTTTTCATTTCTTGCATCAGCTGCTTCACCCACAACGCAAGTTCTTCGAGGCTCATTTTTGCCTTTGCAAATTTTTTTTTTTTGTCCTTTCTTTTCGTCACTGCCACACGAAGGTGTTTGTGAGGTGTTACTTGAATCCTCCTCCTCAATTGTGACACCTTTCATGGGCTTCCTCTTTTGCATTCTTTCTTGGCTTCTTTTTTCTGCCATTTTAGCCAATTCAACCAGTTCCTCAAACTCCTCTTCAGTTTCGGTCTGCTTTGTGCTAATCGTTGCATGGATATCCGACTTAAGCCCTTGGACAAACCAATCTACAGCTATTTGCATCGAGGGTTAGGTTTTTTCTGCCACTCTCTGCCTTAAGCTTAGCATTTTTGTTATGTAGGCTTCCACATCCATGTCGAAATTCTCTCATTTGATCACAGAGTTGAGTTGCAGACTTTATCTTGGCAAATCTCCCTAGAAAAGCAGTCATGACCTCTTCATAAGTCTGAAAATAGTTGTCTTGGTATCTTGATACCCACTCTGTGGCTCTACCTTTGAAGTTGTTCAATGAAAGCATCCCTACAGATTTCACTCAGCTCTGGCTCTTTCATATCCCAAGGTCTGGCCACTTTCTAGTATTGCTCAAACCTCTTTACACGCAAATCTACATTTTCCCCTTTCAGCTCTGGCTCTTTCATATCTCAAGGTCTGGCCACTTTCTAGTGTTGCTCAAACCTCCTTACACGCAAATCTACATTTTCCCCTTTCTCTCCTATAAGAATACCGAGAAATTTTTTACTAGTGATTCCATGGCTCTCTTGAACCTCTTTTCTGGGGGTTTTGTTGTTGTGGTTGTTCTTTCAAATTTTGTTGCTCCACCCTTCTTGGGCATCTTGGACCTAGACTGTGCATAGCTTCTAGCTCTTGGCACTCCTTTTCTTGGTCCAAATTATTCTTGAACCCTGAGGCTCCCTCTTGCTTGTGTGGTGTTATGGAAGTTTCCGCACTATCTTCCTAGTCGAAACAATGTGAGGCACTCCGAGGTGCGAGCTTCCTAGAGGGTTTCTACTTCTCTCCATTATTATGGTCACCATCATGCAAAAGGCATGCTTGAATCCATTCTTGCTGGTTGGGTAATGTGGCAAAAGGTTTCATGCTATCTTTCCTAGAGAATTCCCTCCATGTTATAGTTTCTCTCTAGGATTAATTGTGCAGAATTCAAGTTTTCCTTTTTAGAGTTTCCTTTGTTTGAAGGAGAAAAATGCTACTTAGCAGAGATTTTTCCCCTTCACGTGGTATCCCACAAGGAAGAGTACAGTTCTTTCAACATGAAGTTTCCCAGTGGTTTTGCAGTAGTAGCAGTTCCCCAATAGGATCTCCAGGTGTTTCTCACTGCTTTCACTCTCAACGAAATGGCAAGACAACAATCCATGGTAACAGAGCAATCAGGCAAGGCCTTAGGAGGCATGTAGCCACCTGCTAGAGATTCTCAATTTGAGCACCAACTCTAGTGTGGTCATGGGGACACACAGAACACCGCTCTGCCTAGAACTTCTCACACTTATGCTCTGCCCTCATACTACCACATAACTCTCTCGCTCTCTCTCTCTCTCTCTCGCTCTCTCTCACACACACACACGGAGTACACAACATATTTCTTAGGACAGTGTTACAACATAACTGAGCAACTACTTGTTGACATAAGACTAAAGATATGCTCTCCTACAATCTTCAGTTGTTGGCACCTTCTCCTCTCTCTCTCTCTCTCTCTCTCATTCATTACCTGATGCATGCCTTGTGCCATCCTTTTAAGCTCGGTCTTCTTGATCTTCAAAACACGGCTACTCTGGTGGTACAGCCCGCCATCTTCACATATGTAGAACCGAGGTGGTGCTCACGACATGAAAGGTGGTCGGACTGATCACTCTGCTGCCACTAAGTACTGGGCACCACTACTAAGGTGCTGGGTGCAACACCATTGTAACAAGACACCAATCAAATTGAAGAAAGGTTTCCAAATACAAGTGCATTAATGATCAGGATTAAATCCAAGTCGACCTCCATGGGTGTTTAGATGGTGGGCTTGATGTGGTGGTGATTTATTATGTGGGTACAAAGCCCTTATGAGGTAGAGGATGACTTTTTTAACCTTTCCTCGTACTATTAAGGTGAATTTGGTCTCCAAATGGGCCCTTTTAGAGCCCATTAAAATAATATAAGGCCAGTCAATGAGAGTGCTTGGATTGTAGATTCATGTAACATGGATCTTTTTTGTCAGAGTGGTCTCCCACAATTTTGAGCTCAAAAAAGAGGAATAAAATATAGTGGCATAAAACTAAAAAATAGAAGAATGTCAGGCCTAAATACCACCTACCAAAATGTATTTTAGAAGGAATATCAAGAAAATAGGCCAGACTAATTGAAAGCTAGTCTGATTGAAGACTTTCTCCATAATTTGAACTTAGTTCTCTTCGTTTCCCGCCTCTCTTACAATGTCACTTGTTTCCACCATATCTTCTTCATGAATCTCTTCTTCTTCTTCTCTCAACATCTTTTTATTCCATCTTAATAGTCTGATAAACTTCATTAAGCTATGTTTGCTAATCATGATTTCTATTTTGTTTATTATGTTTGTTAATATTCTTGACCATGATGTCATTTGTGAAAACTTACAGGATTATTTGTCAACTCGACTACAAGGAAAACGGAGTGTAAGGTTCACAACATTTCTTTAAAGTTTTATTTTTGTTATTTAGATTGTTGAGCTCAACGAAATGGTAATAATGTTCTCTTTTTTGTTTATAAATAAGCTCGGAGAAAACACATCTGCGGCATTGAAAGTGTGGAGCTTTTCAATAGGAAGGATGCTGATGGCAGCTGGATCCCTCAGTGGTTCAGAAAGTCAGACTGGATCATGATGAGACCCATCACTCGAGGAGCACTCAAGGTAAAACAAAAAGACATTGGTGATCCGAACAAGTATTGGAAAGGCAGGATCGTGGAGTTATACAGGTGGCCAAATGGTGTAATCGAGGTCCTTCTACAACATGTTTATATGCACACACGGACATAGTGCTACATCACCATGATGAAAGTACAAGATCTAAGACAAATAGTAAGATTAGATAAGTAGTCTTTGTTTTCTATGTTCAAATAGTAAGATTAGATAAGTAGTCTTTGTTTTCTATGTTCAATACCTAATTGTTTTGTGCTCTATAGCTAAGCATTAAAATTTTCTTGTAGCTTTATATCCATCGTCGAATGTGGAGGAGTGGCAGAATGTAGAGTGCATCAATGGAAGAATCAATGTCTTCCATATAGAGATAGATACATTGCTATATGATAACCCACCCAACCATTTAGCAGCACATGGAATCTTCTTTTATAATTCCATGTATATTTTGGCTAATACAAATGATAATGTTGGTGGACTAGAGTCTATCCCACTACCACCATTGTCTAGCCAAAAATGGGTTTGTTTTTTCACAGACAGATCATTGGAGCATACAGAAATAAGATAAGAACAGATATGCAAGCAATGAAACCATCAACAAGTTCAGAGGATGTGCATTTGAGTTGGTTTATACCAGTTTAGCATTTTTGTATAGATGTTTGAATCATGTGAGGGTGTCAAGAAAACAAAGTTAACATATCAAGTGAGGTCCCTTGATAATGATTGGATGAACCAATTTTTGGGGGAGGGATGGGATGTAAAGAGAACATCTGTAGAAGATGCCATTGAATGCAAAGTAACAATGCCAGATGTTACATTTAGGTGAAATCAAAACATAAAGTTTATTTGTGTTTGTAGAAAATTATGTTAAGGTGGCATTCATTACTTTTAAGCATTAACAATTTTTATGATGACTAGGTATTTCATTGTGAGGCAAGAATTATGCATGCAATTTCATTACAGAAGATGGCGATTATGGAGAGGCATCTGGCAAAACTTGGATCAAGACATGTGTTAGATCATCGTAACATCACTACGGGCGTTATGGTGATCTAACATTAGTATCAGAGCGTTATTTTCATTTGGTTAGGGTCCGTGCATGACCGGGGACCGGAGCGCACTCAATGGTTTTCAACCATTCAATAAAAATATTATCCTTATCTCCACAATCGACTACGTAGAGGGAGGCGGCCATAGCTGGAAGGAAGAATTCTCTCTCTCTCTCTCTCTCTCTCTCTCTCTCTCTCTCTCTCTCTCTCTCTCTCTCTCTCTCTCTCTCTCTCTCTCTCCGTTGCACACACCCAAGCGCTCCATTGCAAGTAAGTAAGTTCATTTTTTTTGCTTTGGAGCTTGTCTGCAAAGCAAAAGAAGGGTTTTTTGTCTGGTGTAGAGAGAGAAGTCGGCTGTGAAGAGAGAGAGGCGGCTAGAGCTTTTCGTCTGGCATAGAGAGAGAGGTCGACTGTGAAGTGAATCGGTGGCCTGCGTGGTGCTGCCGTGGTGGCCAGCCCAGCACCGGCGGGGCCAGCCATAGACGGCCAGCCAGGCCAGCGTATCCGGCAGCCAGGCCAGCGCCGACGCGGCGACCAGCCCATAGGCAGCCAGCCAGGCCAGCGCAGCCGACGGCCAACCCACAAGCGACCAGCCAGCACTGGCACCGGCGATGGCCAGCCAGGCCAGCGCACCGGCGGCCAAGCGGCCAGCTAATTTTAATTTTAATTTTAATTTTTTTTATTAAAAAAACAAAAAAAACAAACAAACGAACACCTATCTCCTCGTAGTGGAGGGATAATCCTGGCGAGGGATAATCCAGGGTGGTTAAGGCAGCACACGTTCCTACGGGGATTAATTTTTTTTATGAGTTGCAGGCACCTTTCGCTCGGATCGGAGCATCCCCCTGGAGTAGCGACGCTTGTAGAGGCTCGCAGTGCAACACAAATCGGCAGTCGTCGACGACAATCGCAGGAGGCGACCGTAAGGGGGGTGACTACTCTCTCTCCAGCACTGCTCATTTTATTAGCGTTTTTTTTAAATTTCCAAGTTCTCGCATTTTTATTTGTGCAAGAATTAAAGATGTCTGCTAGGCGTAGTGTGTCCCCACTGCCTTCTACTTCTCTAGGGTTTTTAGGACTCTTATCTTCGGTCGCGGCGGGTTTAACCCCCACCGAATTGTCAGGCCGTATACACCCGTTATCCGGTGTCCGGAGTGCACTCCGTCTCAGTGCCCTCCTTGTCTGTTGACCCCGCCTTAGGACCCAACGAGCCTGCAGAGCGGCGGCCACAGTAGCAGATGACCCCTTTTGGCGCCGATGAGCCAAATGACATGAACCTTGACGTCGCCGAGGGGACCGAGGAGGACCTCTTGGAATAAAGATGGAGCGCTCTAGTGGACTTTTTAAATATCTTAATGCAAAATTGAACAATATGGGTAAAGTCTAGGCTGACTTAGTCACGATGCTACAGAGCATCTCCACACGGTTAGATGTACTGATGGCCGCCTCGGCTAGTACTCCAACTCCTCGTGGTAGCTGAGCTCCTGCGGCATGGGTGAGTGTAGCCTCGCCAGTGGTTGCAGGAGTACATGCCGATGCGCCTGGCAGGGCCATCCATAACTTCACCTGTGCCATTGTAGGACGTGGATTGGCCATCTTCCTTTACTGTTTTTGCCATCAACTGGACTACCTTTTGTTCATCAAAGATGTATGTTTTGAAATGGTCCGGCATTGAGAGCAGGTCTAGCTTGTCGTCCTTCTCATCCTTCATTCGAGCCATCACCTTATTTGCCTCACACTTGGCTTTAGCCAGAGCTTTATTTCATTTTCTACATCCTACCTTAGTGAGTTTAGGTTTTTTTGAGCTCTTATGGCATAGCCTTTTTCTCTCATTTTCATTCCAAGGTTATCTTACTTGTGAGACCCCTGCCCCCTCCACGCACTGGAATCCCGGGAGCTAGCAGTGGAAGTAGCAACCTTGCTTGCAGGGCAGAGTTTCCCACTTGGGGTCTTGCCCTCAAATGTCCGGACAAGAGACTAATCCCTCGGTTTTTCCAAAACTGAACCCAAAAAAACTTCCCTTTCCCAGAAAGCATAGGCGATTCCTCCGGGAGAGTTATTCTAAGGTACTCAAGGGCCTTAACTTCCCTTATTCATTAGGACTGCTCCCGCGGATCACATGGCCACATCAAGGGAGGAGCTTGCACTTGGATCATAGAGACCAACGCTTTTTTCCTCGTCACAACAAAGAGGCATAGCCGTCGATTTGTTTCCATAGAACAAGGATCATCTGTGATTTACTTCAACTATCGTAACTTGAACATAATTGAATTTTAATTATAGGGATCCATCAGTCCAGCCTAACCCCATCTAATCCCATGGGTTAGCCAACTGCCCAACCACTGTATTGATAGGATCCATTATATAAACTTGGTTATGTTTTGTCCCGGGTACCAAGGAGGAAAAGAGTTCTCAGACATACCACTTATGCACCCAATATGAAATTGCCTTTTACAGATTTAGATGTCTTTAAAGCAGACTTGAAATGAAACTATAGTTTTTTGAATCATAATCCTCCATTATATCCAGATGTAATTTCTAACTTTTTCACTTTCCAACCATAAAATCCAATTTAGGTCATTCCTTTCTCAGTGTACCTATGGCATCATTGATAACCAAAACGCTCACCACCTGCTCACTCTCAGGGGCCTTTTGAATAGTTCCTAGTCCATAGTACCTAGGAGTTTAATCACATAAAAAACCATATGGACTCTCTCAGTTTGGAGATGAGCAAGATTAACCAACAAGATCCATGTAAAAGAGCCATGAACTCATCCGTTGAAGACGAGCAAGGCCAATCAACCAGATCCATGCCTGTGTTTAGAAAACAAACTCCAACTCATTTTTCTTCCTAGAGGCACGCATGGGTATCCTAGGTGACCAAGAGCCCGAGCACCATATGGTCAACACCCTCTAAGTTCCTTAGCAGGCGACCTAGCACTTCACTCTCATAGGCTGCTTCCTTGGTCCCTCATCCACCGTACCGGACGCTCACCATTTTAATCGAGCCGAGGCTGGTCACGATATCGACCGACCTACACGCGAGACATCCTTCATTGACTCTCCATAAACTGTTGCAACTTTTTCACTTAGGTCCCCACATGACCTCATTCACAAGATGGTCAAAATTGTTCCCCAACATTCTTAACATAAAACAATCTTTAAAAAATAGGTTTCATCTACAAATATAGTTCCAAACTAAGGTCTCTTATACACATATTTAATTAATTCCTAATGCACATTGGAAAATTTATTTTGAACTATTTCAGGGGAATTTATCTTAGATATTAGGAAAATGTTTGTATCCAAAGATATCAATACTTGGATTAATCCAATTGGCCCTTTGAAACCTTATTTGGACCTTAATCAAAAAATTTCTAAAATTGTGGACCCTTAGGCTAAGGTCTCATACACATATTTAATTAATTCCTAATGCATATTGGAAAATTCATTTTGAACTTATGTTTCAGGGGAATTTATCTTAGATATTAGAGAAATTTTTTTATCCAAAGATATCTCAATTTTGAATTACCTTTCTCTAGATATTTTCTCTCTCAAGGCCAAAACAGGGTAAAACAATATCTTTTTCCATTTCTCAGGGGGGGATAATTATAAGAGACTAAAGGGGTGGTTCTTACACCTTTACATCTCAAAAGCTAGAGGGAGGAATATTACATTACTAAACTCTTCACCACAATTCTTATAAAAATCCTTGTGCACCTTAGTGACCTCGAGATATCTTAGCCACTGGTGGGCATCCGTGGGTATACTTCGTAGTGGGGAATTTTGTCGAGCGATATACCTCTTTTGTTTACACCATTTCCTGAGGTGTTGGGTGTTGTTATAGTCTTGTGACGACCCAAACCCCTCTATGTTGGAGGCTTCATCCTCTGTTTTCTCTTATATTGGTTGCACATCTACCATGTGCACTAAGGTGGTTGGATTCCCGATTTAATGTACTAGATTCCTATGGGGGGCAACACATCTATAGTGCAAGAATGTGCATCCAATTTTAGCTAGAATCTAGAGGTGAAGCGACACATACATTGTGGTCTCTCTTCCTCTTCCCGTGAATTCTCCTCAACTGGTTGGTAGACTTGTGAGGATGTGGTTCGCTTTGTGTGGTGACCAAATCATTTCCAAACAATTACACTTCCATGGGGTGTGCCTTTCATGTATGCATATTGATTTCTAGAATCTAGGAATCCTTTCGAACATACACTTGATCTAACACCCAATCATGCACTAATTTGGCTTCCCTCATGAAGGGTCTGCTCAAGATAATGTCATATGAATCTCGCTGGTATATAAAGTCCATTACAACAAATGTATGATGGTAGCGGAATGAAAAGACCTTAAGCTTAACATTTTTCAATAGCACCATTAGTCTTGAGGACGTTCCATCTGCCATCTTGACGATTAGATCTGCTCTTTCTAATTCTAGCTTTTTCCTAATTTTTTCAACCTCGTTTAGTTATAATGCTTACACCCGTGCCTCCATCCATGATAGCCAGTGCTTAGTACATGTTGTGGTGGATTGGAATTGTGGCATTCGTATCATCACTCTCATAATACTGGCCTAATTGGTTGATAGGTATTTTGATGAATTTGGTTGTTTCTTCTTCCTCGTCCACTAGGTTTTTCTCTACTAGAAGTGATTGGATCCCCTTTGTAGTGGACATTGGGTTCAATCTTCCTTCTATCTAGTTCTTGAAATTTGCCCATAATGCCGGCATGTTGCGTAGCAATGGCCCTAGCAGTATTTTAATAGTTGTGGATAGTATGGCTGCGAGATCACCTATGTCTCTAGGTTCCCTAGCAATTGAGGGATCCTTACTCATGTTTGTCACGTATTCAATCCTAGGGAATTAATGTATTGAAAAATCTTGATCTGCTTCCTCAAACATTCTTGTCTCATGAGGCCACTTTGAGTCCCTTCCTCGGACTCTTTTGAGATTGGAGTAGGCACACCCAATCTCCTTTCCTTTAACAGCTCAGTTCTTGGATACACTATATCCCTAGCCCGGTTACCTCTTAACTTGCATTTGTGATTTTTTTGACATTCCTCAATAACAGGGCCTTAGCTTCTTCAAGCTTTCTTATTTCTTCTTTAGCATTTGGATATTCTCCAATCCCCTTAGGGTTTGTTGGTCTCTCTCTTGAAGATTCTTGGGTATGCCCATCCTATTTTGTCACTTGGTCACCTTCTTCCTTTGATTGGGTGGATCTGGTGTCAATGGTATCTTCTTCAGATTCATCTTGAATTATGACCATGGTATCCCCCTTGCCCACTTTTTTCACTCTTCTTCTTATCCCAGTCTTAGAGGTTGTAACACCTCCTGAGTTTTTCTCTTTGTCCACTTGTTTCTCTTGCGCTCGTGTCAGGACAGTAAGTGACGTGATATTCCCAAGCTGCACACTTATCATTCTTGATAGTGGCGGTAAGATTCCTCCCCAGCCCCTCAAGATGTCCAGCTTCTTCCCCTGTAATCAATCCCCTTTTCAGAATACTAAAAGATCTTGTTTCCACCTGGCCTAGAGAGAGAAAATATTTTAGAGAGAGGTAATTTAATTTTTAGATATCTTTGGATGGAAAAATATCCTTTCTTATTAAAATAAATTCTCCTAAAACAAAAGTTTAAAAAGAAATTCCAAAAGTGCATTAGAAATAAATTATATTCTACTCAAAAGACCTTAGCCTAAGGGTCCAAATTTTTTAAAAATTTTGGATCAAGGTTTTGAGGGACCAATAAGATTAATCCAAATCTAGGGAGGAGATAAATTGAAGAGAAAAAAGAAAAACCTCCCAAAAATGAGTAAATACTCACATAAGATGAAGAGTGGACTAAGGACCAAAGAAAACATTAAAAAACTGAATTTTTGATACCTCAGAGTGGGGATCTCCGCTCATGAAGGAGGCGCCTTTTTTCTCATCATTACCCACACTTTTAAATCAATTAAATGAGATATTTCATTTCTCCTCTCTCCTATTTCAAGTCTAGTAGAGGAGAAACCCTCAAAGCAAGTAGAGGAGAAGAAGATAATATAAGCATCATTGTTTAGTCTTACCCTTGTTGGTGTGCTTGATTCTTTATCTTACAAGGAGATGTGTAGCCCTCTAGGAAGAGGCTTGGGCACCAAGGGAAGATGGTCGTCTTCAAGAGAAGAAGAGGTTTAGTGAAGCACCAAAGCTTCACAATGGAGAGGCGAGGGAATACACTAAAATGAAAATGTCACTCGAGTGAAAATACACTAAGATGAAAATACAGAGGAATGGGGTTCTATTATAGGTAAGGGAGGCTACCAACCAAGCCCAACTAGGATCTAGAGGCTTCCAGCTTCAGTTTGGGCCAATTTGGACAAGATTTAGACTAGTTATGTCCACTTTTTAATCTAGTTTGGAAGAGGAGAGATGAGAGATGAAATATCTAGCCACCTCATGTATTTTTTGAGCCAAGAATGAAAAATTGTGCGAGGACAGGATTACTATTGATCTCTTCTTATCATGTGCTCATGTTCTTCTCCATTACCAAATATCTCCCAATAATCATAAACCACATCTAATAAGCAAATAAATCAAGTATATGTCCTCATTTCATCTCTTAGCATCACATAGACATGTCATAGGTCATGGCATATCATGTAGATGGCTATGAATGGTAAGTATAGTATCCAAATGACTGTATTCAATCATGTAGCATCTCCAGTGACGTGTGTAGGCATAGAATCTCTCCAATGCATTAGATTAATCAATGGTAATAAATTCCCTAAATATTAACGTAGGGTTTGACCAATGGCTCATATGAGAGCAAGCATTTGCAAAATGACATCAATGATGCATGGGATGGCTCTAGTAGTATGCAAATAACATAAGGGAATGGTGTACCAATTCTAAAAAATGAGTGTTACTTGAAGGAAAGCCCTAATTATTGAGGAAAATCCAAGAATTGGTAAGAAAACCTTTAAACGGTTATAGAAATCTTGTAGCAATATAATAATCACATGGAAGTAGGGTTAATGGTTGAAACTTGATGAAGATTTACCCTCTTTAAATATAATGAGACAGGTACAATGTGATGGTGTTGTCCACCCGTGCGCTCTCAAGTAGAGCTTAGATGGCAATCTAAACAGACTCTAGATGGAGGAAGTAATAAGTGTATAGGGTGTGGATACTTAGAAGCATTGGATACCTTAGCCTGTTGATAACTATGTACATGTATAGTGCTACGTAGGTGGTGTGGTAGATGCATATACGTGATCGGTTACGCTATATGTATGTAGTCACACCGTGTTGCTGCGTAGGTGGTTTGGTAGATGCATATACGTGATCGACGGTTACGCTATATGTATGTAGTCACACCGTGTTGTATCATCAAGAACATGGCCAACCATCCATTTCCCACTAATAATGAACTTACATATCTCAGGGAATATTCCAAGAATATTCTCCATACCCCGGGCTCCTAGCTACTAATGCTTGTACCCCTGACCATCTCTTAACCCCATCAATGGTCACAATAACAACCGCATTGGCATCTAAATTGGGGTTCTCAACAAAGACATGTGCACCAAAGGCTTCTTCTCATAATGGGGACCTTTATAAATATGCACCAAACATAGATCTATGTGAGATACATGCTGAGAGGTAGCCATTGAGTGTATACTAACATGTTGGTGCCTGGCTTGGTGTTTTATTTTGCATCTCCCTATTTAGTACCATCCTCTGCTGTATAGCTCTCCCCTTTGGTGGTTGCTCACAGTTCCTAAGCATTTCCTCAATGTTAGATGTTCTCTATTTTGTAAGGACCTCTTTATGATGATGAGTAGTTGTTGTGGGGATAACCGAGGAAATTTATAGTTAGACACTAGATATAGTGGCTAAGTATGGCTTGATGGTTAGGAGATGACTTATGTAGACTTGCACTCTTCCAAGTAGGATGCATTCTTGTGCGGGCTATGTGACTACACTCATGAGTGCTAGAAAGCAAACCCTTTGGATTATGCGGCTTGTTTAAGGGTCCAGATGGTCACGGGAGCTATGCTAAGTCCCTAAAGCACTTTTTTATTATGTAATATGGTCCTAATCAAATGGTACCATCAGTTGGTCATTTTGGACTTAGTCATGAGCTGGTTGACATGGCCAACCTCTAGTAGGTCCATGCCAAACCCTAAGGCTATATATAGACTAGTTTGGTAGCCTTAGTTCATTAATGAGTTTATTGTGTTCAAGCACTCTTGTAAGCAAGACATCGTTCATCCAAAGTCTATCTAGATAGCCATCAAAGCACCTCACCCGGAGCACATATGGGTGGATGGACCCTATTAATTTATAATTAAGTTTGTAAGTTGTAATATTGTTTACTCTCCTGTCATGCTTTGTATTGTCTTGATCCTGCTTTCATTATTGTGTATTCTTACATGGGATCAGAGCATAGGCTCTAGGAAAAGCTTCTTTTGGCAGTTTGCTCTTTGAAGTAATATTTAGAGATATGGCCTAAATTATAAATAACAGAGCCATTTGTGCCTATCCTCCACCCTTTGGGTGATGGGAAGTTAGATGGGACAAATTACACTCTCTGTCATAATTTAAGATTATGTCTATTCTTGATTCGTATATAAGAGTTGTGGGAAACCATAATTAGGGATTAATGCAAAAGTTAGTCCTACTTCGGATCTAGTAGATAAACTACAGATCATACGACCAAACTTTCGCACGTGAAAGCAAAGAAATATATATAAGTAAGTGCCATCATCTCGAGTGTCTTTGATTTGATGGATGACCTTGATTATTTATAGCATACTACCATAACTTCTAAAGTATGCAAGTTCTAAAGATCAGTATGAGATGAGGAATCAAACAAGGATTCAAAACCTTGAGAATCAACTTGCAAAACAATAGAAAGGCATTTTGATAGAGAAGCAGTAGAATAGTTCATATCACGGATAAAGAATTTGTAAGAACAAATGGTAGTGATGGGGTCACTAATACCATTGAGAAGAGCTAGCATGGACTTACATCAAAGTGTTAGCCCCAAAGTATGATAGTTTGTTGACCTCATTCAACACAAAGGTACACAACCTACCTCAAAAAGCTTAGTTAAATGTTGGTGGAGAGGAGGATATGTGTTTCAAAGCCAGAGATGGTAGTGATAATCCTAATGCTTATGAAGGGCTTCGATAATCCTATTGCTTCTAATAGAAAAAGAAATTAAATAAAAAGTGTTTTTATTGTGATAAGCATGGACATGTGGTCAAATATTGTAGACTGAAGAAAGTAGATCAGTCCAGAACAATGCTAAACTGAAATTGGAGCTGTTTGTGGTGGTGATAGAAGAAATATGTATAAAGTTAAAACATTCCTTAGTACCGAATGGTTCATGGATCATTATGGTTGTTTATCTTGATATATGAGAAGTCAAAATGGTTCGCATTCCTCCCTCAAGTCTTTGGGGGAGTCCATCTTGGTAGCAGTCAAGAATGGTGCCAAATGCCTAGTGATGGGTTTAAGTACCATTTCTTTTTTTTGTAGCAATGGTGATACTAAGAACTTGTCTGATGTCCTTTATGTGCTAGACACATCAAGAGGAATCTTCTATCTATTTTAACTTGAAGGTTCTCTTTGATAAGGATGGTGTGTAGTCAACAAATTTAAATCTACTATCTATTGTGGACATAGATGACCATGACTTGAGGGTTCTCTTTGATAAGGTTGGTGTAGTCATCACAGATGTCAGTGATAATGTTGTTGGGAATAGCATCTAGTCATCAAAAGGAATCTACTATCTATTGTGGGCATAGCTAAGATCATGACTTGAAGGCTCTCTTTGATAAGACTAGCTAGTGTAGTTATCACATATGCCAATGGTAATGCTATTGGAAAAGGAACCTAGCACAACAATTGGTATGAGCTGTTGGCTTTTACAGCCTGAGCCAATGTTAGGACAAGCAAGTTATAGCATGAGAGATTTGGGCACCTAAGCTCCATAATCTTAAAAGAGTTGTAGAGATCTACACGATTGTTGCATTTCCATAAGAAAATTTCCAAGAACTCGGTGTTTCATGATTGCATGAATCACATTAAGATACATTATCATTATGTTCATGAGCTGATTATGGATGGAGAGATGGAGCTTGTCTCTATTTCCTCATGATAGAGAATTGTGTAGACATTTTCACAAAGGCTTTGGGGAGAGATTTATTGGAGTGTGATCTCTCTATCCAGCAAAGAGGTAGCTCAGCAATGGCAGATAAAAATTGAGAGTGGGTGTTGGAAAATCATTTTCTCAATGCTCCACACTCATGTTATATCTACGGTGGCATGTGATAGATGTAGGCCCTCTTTATGAGAGAAGTAGACGTTCTTACAGTTCCCAATTTAGACATTGGATGGTGAGAGATTATGTAAAAACACTATATTTGTGAGTTTGGGAATTTCCCAACTCCCATTTTTTGAATACTAAAAAGGTGGGACCTAGATAACATGCCTATAAGTTTTTCAAAACCATATCATGTGACCTATTGTTGGAAAGTGCTTGGAAAATGGAATCTAGTGAGCTATAGAGCGCTCAATTTGGAGTA
The DNA here is from genome assembly GCF_041138505.1 of Cibotium barometz. Taxonomy (NCBI): domain Eukaryota; kingdom Viridiplantae; phylum Streptophyta; class Polypodiopsida; order Cyatheales; family Cibotiaceae; genus Cibotium; species Cibotium barometz. The sequence continues at coordinate 50,375,522 of NC_141046.1, read as the reverse complement.
ACGATGTTCAAGTTATGATTAATCCAAAGATTTGACCACGTGTCCCAAACTTATGGGAAATTCCTATATTCCCCAATATGGTGTTAAAACTTTTCACTCTCCCAAGATTGAGTTGCTTACTAGAAAAACAAATATGTTAGTCCAACATGTGTTCCCTTAGTTGTGCCAACACACATATCCCACTGGAGAAATTTGATACATTAATATTCACATGGAAGATTATGTCCCAGTTTGGGGGTCTTAAGGTAGGTGCACTTTCCAAGTCCTTCTTTAGCTCATCATATGCATGTTGACATTCCTTAGTTTATTCAAATACTACTACTAGTCTATATAATGGCCTTGTAATTTTTGTATAAAATAAAATGAATCTTTTGTAGTACCCATGTCTCATAAACCTTTGCACTCCCTTCAAAAATTAGTAGGTAGAGGTAATTCTAAAAGTAATTTAACTTTTCGTTACACCCTTCAAATTAGTAGGTGGAGGTAATTCTACAATTAATTTAACTTTTCTTTTATCAATGTGGAGATACCATTTTAAGACACAATTTGTACCAATATAAATAACTTGATTTACCCAAAATTGGCATTTCAATGGATTAAAGGATATTTGATACAATCAACACCTTAGAAATACATTTCTTAATAAAGATATGTGGTCTTTCTACTTGGAGTGAGCACACAAATTGTTAATGAAAACTTGGAGTGAGCACATTGAAAAGATGCAAGGGAGAAGGGAGCTTGAGCTCTTGCAAGCATACACACACTCTCACAAACCCTAGAAGAGAACACACAAGGTAAGAGGCAGAAAATGGTTCTTCTTCTTGTTCAAGAAAAGAGGTCTACAAAAGAGATATAAAATGACTAACACACATACTACAGTATATATAAGTGGTCCATAATGTGAACACGCAAAAATGGAGTGGGTAGGTGTGGACTAGCTAGTGTAGTCTAGGTGTAGAATCTCTGGCAAAGATATGGTGGTGCCAGCTACCAAACTCGTGAGTGATGTAAATGTTGAACGGTCACAAAGGTACCTCGTGAGTGTCAAATAATGTTGAGCTTGACATATTAACACCCCCTCAAGCTCAACTCCAGCTTGTGAACTCCAAGCATATCGCGAAATATGCATAGCTTCTCATGTCCTAAGGCCTACGTGAAGATGTCATGACCTGATCTTGTGTGTTGACTATTGAGGAAATCATATTCAAAGAGTGTGTATTTGTGTCTTTGTGTGAGAGACTGCCACTATCACTTTGGGAGTTATCCCATAAGCATATGGTACTTGAGTGTGTGTGTTCACTCTATAAGAGTAATGTACTTTCTTGTGTGTCATATCAATCAAGTCAACCTCTCTTGGTCTACACATGAGTATTTTTACATCGCTTTCATTTCCATTTCAGTATGTTTTCCATCTTTCCTTTCTGCACCTAGAGTTAGCTTGGTCCATTGTTCCTTCATGTGGTATCAGAGCCTGCTCCCTTCCTCCTTGCTCTTCCAAGGGATTGAGATGAGAGAGGCCAAGAAAGAGAATCCTCTCTCTCTCTCTTTCTCCTTGGAAGGTTTTCCTTCCCCTAACCACTAGTCGCTCTTCATCAACAAGGCTGCCCACTCTTCATCAAGTGGTTGCTACCCCCTCTCTTCATCAAGTGGTTGCTACCCCCTCTCTTCATCAACAAGGCTGCCCACTCTTCATCAAGTGGTTGCTACCCCCTCTCTTCATCAAGTGGTTGCTACCCCCTCTCTTCAGTTCCTCCCCTCTCTTCATCAAATGGTTGCTTCCCATGCTCTTCAGCTCTTCCCCTAACCACGATATTCTTTGCCCGCTCCACCTCTGCTCTAGCATTCTCTACCCATCATGATAGGCCCGCTCTCTTTCTGCTTGCACACCTAGTTTTGCCTGCCATCTGCTCTGCTGCTGTTGATGTAGACCTGCTGCACAACAAGGATACATGTTGCCTATCCTTCAGGAGGAGAATGTAGGCATAATTTATGAGCAACGTTTTGCTGACTTCCATTGGAAAAACAGTAAGTTTTCAGTTCAAATTTGAGTCATGACTTGCTATCTTTAGTACAGTGTTCATGGATAAGTTCAAGGGGGAAGGCTTTCCCACATGGAAAACCAAGATGCAACTGCTACTTATGCGTGAAGGAGTCTGGGATGTTGTTGAGAAACGACACAATTGATGCACTTGATTAGCCACAAAGAAAAATTTGGAAGCAGCAAAATGCAAAAGCCATTGCCCCCCTCATTGGTCTTTGCTTGGCTGAATCTCTCATTTATCATGTCAACTTTACATCCATGACTAAGGAGATCCGGAATCAATTAGAGAGCATATTTGGTAACAAGGTCACTAATTCCAAAGATTTTCTGAAATTGAAGTTTTATGAGCTGAAAATGCAAGATGATGAAGAGCTAAGTGATAATGTCTCCAAATTTAATTCTCTTCTTCAACAATTATCAAGTTTGAAGTATTCTCCTGATGATGAAGAGCTAAGTGATAATGTCTCCAAATTTAATTCTCTTCTTCAACAATTATCAAGTTTGAAGTATTCTCCTGATGATGAGGACAAGATGGCAGTACTAATCAAAAGCATGCAAGGTATTTCTTGCTTTGAGCAGACTATTAAAGTTTTACGCCTGGCCGCTACTACATATGATGACTTGGTTTCTCTTCTCATTGAGAAAGACTGCTGGAACAAGGAAACCACTTCTACATCCTTGACCTCAAGCACTGAATAGACTCTTGTCTCCGCCAATAGATGGAAAGCCACCAAGAACATCATATGCAGATACTGTAAGCGGAAAGATCATATTGAAGCCAGTTGCTTCAAGAAGAAGGAGAAAGAACAAGAACAACACCATGCTAATCTTTTCGCTACTACTGCTGATCCACCAGACGAGATTCCCACATCGACGACATTCATGCACTTACTACCTATGTAACCCTCGATGAGAATGACAAAGATTATTGTTTCTAATTTCTTCTATCTATGTATGGATGCTTTGCCCTTGCATTATGCATAAAATGTTTGAAATAAATAGTGTGAAGTGTGATGGTCAACAAGGGTCCTCTGTCCCCCAAAAATGTGTATTGGTTTTACTTTAATATTATGTATTGACACACACAGTTCAAAGTAAGGGGGGGTGATGAGTGATGGTTCTCATTGTTGGTCGCAAGCAAAAGTCACTATCACATGGGAGGTGTTGGAGAGTTGGACTTGCTCTTTGCAGTATTGCGGTGGAGGGAGAATTGGTCTACTCCTCCTTGCGTGTTGGGTCTCACCTTCTTTGCTTTGAGGGGAGATGTTGAGGAAATCAGTCAAAGAGTGTGTATTTGTGAGTCTTTGTGTGAGAGAGTGCCACGTGTCACTTTGGGAGTTATCCCATAAGCATATGGTACTTGAGTGTGTGTTTTCACTCTATAAGAGTAATGTACTTTCTTGTGTGTCATATCAATCAAGTCAACCTCTCTTGGTCTACACCTGAGTACTTTTACATTGCTTTCATTTCCATTTCAGTATGTTTGCCATCTTTCCTTTCTACACCTAGAGTTAGCTTGCTCCATTGTTCCTTCATCACTGACGTAGGCCAAGTCAATGTCGCCTTGCTTAGACTCCCTCCCCGATGAAGTGATAGTGTACCTCATTGTGTTTTGTCTGCACATGAAAAATTGGGTTCTTGGCCAACTATATATTGCTAATATTGTCACAATATATGAAGACCTTTCTCTCCACATGTGACCCCAAATCAGCAAAGTAGCTTGCGTAACCAGGCTACCTCACACGCTGCCACCATAGCTCCTATGTACTTGACAAGGCAACTATGGGCTGCTTCTTGCTACTCCATGTCACAACAACAACACTTCCCAAAATGAAAACATATATACACTCCTAATCTACATCTCTGCACCCATAAAGCTCCAATGGTACACGTGCTATATAAAACAATGCATAATCAACAGTGCCCCTCAATAGCGAAGTGTGCTTCGCACACTGTTAAGATGTGGTTTGCGTGGAACCAACATAAACTGGATATCTAAGCCAACAATGTAACTCAAATATGGCCTATTGATCTTGACATAGATCAAACTCCCCACCACCTTCTTGTACATAGTAAGGTCCTCCAACACATAACCTGCATCCGCACTAAGCTTGCCATTTTGATCTAATGGCATCGAGATTGGATTACAACCATCCATCCCATACTTGGACAACATGTCCAATACATACTGTCTCTGTGGATCAGGTGTGGGAATGACCTTAATGCCCAAAAAGTAGCGCAGATCTCCCGCACAGATCTCCCAAATCCTTTATGTCAAACTTCGTTTTGAGAAGACTTTTCACATAATCTCTTCCAAGTCACCCCCAACAATAAGATCATCTACATAGATGGTGATGATCACAATACCCTTATCACTTGTGAACATACAAAGAGTGATCTACATTTGCCATATGAAAATCAATAGTGACAAGATACTCAGCAATCTTGTCATACCATGCCTGTGGAGCTTGCTTCAGCCCATACAAGGCCTTATGAAGATTTTATACATACTTTGGGTGACTTGTATCCTCAAAACCAGGTGGTTGATCCATATACACTTCTTCTTGCAAGTCACTATGCAAGAATGCAATTTTTACATCCATCTGCTCTATAAAAACCAATCTTTATCTACATCCACATAATCACAACTCTCTTAGTTTCCATCTTTGCAACCAGGGCAAATGTCTCCTCATAATCAATCCCATGTGTCAGTGCATACTCTTTGGCTACCAATCTTGCCTTGTACCTACTTATGCTACCATCACTGTTATGTTTCACCTTATACACCCACTTATATCCAATAGCTTTCTTGCCTTTAAGCAATGGCACCAAATTCCAATTCTCATTTCCATAAAATGCATCCATCTCACCATCCATAGCTGTCTCCCAATACACATTTCTAATAGCTTCATCAAAACATGTGGGCTCTACAATCTGCACAATTTTTGCCATGTAAGCATAGTGATGTGCCACATAATGATCATAAGTCAACCTTTGCATAGGGTTTTTGACTGTTTCAGATCTTTGTAACTTTGCATTTATGACTTCCAAAGCCTTCTTTACACCAGGTGTCCTCATGGTTACTGGAATCCCAAGCTCCTCATCAAGGCTCATCTTAGAGCCAATAGACTCTCCATCAACAAGAGAATGCCCTGCAATAATATCACGCATACCAAGGGGCTCAACCACTTTCTCTTTGCCTTTATGTGATGTACCAACTACATTTCCAGGATTGGTATTATGATGCAGCCTGCCACTCCATGGTCTATTAATATAATTGCTGCATGAGGACTCTCCTGGTCCACTTAATGACTATGATTGCTGACTTGCATTCTGTGCAATCACAATTCCACTTACATCAATCCCAACATCTTTTTAGCAAGATACCAACTACTCATCTCATCAAATACAACATCCTTGCTTACCCTCAATTCACGTGTCGAAGGATTATAATATCTATATCCCTTTTGCTCAAGGGAATACCCAATAAACATACATTTTTCTACCTTTGGATCTAGCTTAGTACACAACTCATCTGGCACATGCACATATTCAATACATCCAAAAACTTTCAAGTGAGACAAATCAGGTTTCTTGCCAATAAACTTCTCCTCTAGCATTATATCATGTATGGCTGTAGTAGGAGTCATGTTCATGACATAAACTGCTAGACACAACCTCAGCCCAATAGCTATGCAGCATATTCTTCTCTCCCTCATCAATGCTAGTGCTATCTCTGTAATGTGCTTGTTTTTCTGCTTAGCAACTCCATTTTGCTATGGAGTGTATCTACATGAAAACTGTATCTGAATGCCATTCTTCCACAACAAAAAATCAAAGAACTCATTGGAGAATATTATGGGCTACCACACCTCCAAAGAAGGAACTCTATGCATTCACCTTTGGAAGAATCAATAGAACACAACCATCATAGGGAACTTACCAATTCTTCGAGCTCGTGTTCCTTGAGGTCTCCAAGCTCACTTCAAGAAGCTCCAATTCTCCAAGCTTCACCTCCGTGCTGTCACCATAGAGTCACTCAAACCACCATGCAAGGCAATCTCTCTCTCACACATCTCTACACAAACATGCATGCATACAAACATAGAGAAGACACATGTACTAGAGTACTCTCTCACACCCTCTCTCAAGACAAGGCAAGAACTCTCATAGAGAAGACACATGTACTAGAGTACTCTCTCACACTCTCTCTCGAGATAAGGCAAGAACTCTCATAGCACAAAGGGGGATTGTGTCCATTCATTTATGAAAAAATAGTTTATATACAATTGGCCCTTATTCACACTTGGGCTCCCAAAACTTACTAATAACTAAGGCCTTGGGTGGCTAGTCTCATAATGTTACAACTTTTATAGTGCCTTTTCATGACACTTATTAATGTCCTCAAATGGAGGAGCATAATTGTTAATCCTAACCGAGATTAACATCCACCCCTACTTGATGTAGGTTCTGTCCTCAGAACCTATCATTGAGGCCTAAAGACTTGGTTTCCAAACTCATGTGAAGATAGAAGTTATGGCATGATTGAAGCCTTTTCAAGGTTCTTCTAAATGCAGAGTGTGATCTCTAGAACCCGGTGTCTACCATATCTTCAAATGTTACATGAATATACGCTGGTAAACACCTGAGGCGATGATAGTATAACATCATGCCTCTATCAGTGGGACATTGGTTTATGTCAAATAGGAGTTGATTTGCATCATATCCATCATATCTCTCTGTGGCTTGGTCAATAAGACCCATGATCAACTTCAAAATTCAGACACTGGTCACAATAGTAGGATCCCCGATGCGATGCCATGCATGTATCCAAGTCAGCAATTGCTTTCTTTGTTGTCCTATATCTAAAAATGTTGCTAGAAAAAATAAAGGAAGGTTGCAGCAGATATGTGAATCCTGCTGCTTGGCATCATGGAATTCCAATGGTGTCCATCTTCATTTCAGTGGCATATATAATGGGTCCACTCTCTCTATGGGCAGAGCACACATGTACTGGTGACTATATTATGGAATTCTCAAGTGCTCTTTTTGCCATGCTGGCTGTATACCAAAATCTTCAATTTTGGGGTTTGCATCCTCTGTGACAATTGTTGTATAGCCTCCTCGTGTATGGATTGGGTGTGCCTTTCTCCACCTGCTATACCAGTAGAGCTGATCATGAATGTTACAATCCTGATTTTAAGTAAATTTGCCAAGTGCGGGTTAGCCAGTTTTGTATGCCTTGCCACATTTGACCATAAGGGGCCTTCTCCAGCTAAGGGCAATAATTCTTCTAACTCCAGCTTTGGTGCTCGGAGAGGGTATGGTACATAAGGCTGCTTTGTAGGTGTAACGTCAGAGTGTGCTTTTGGCAGGATCCACCTTGTAGGTTCAAAAGGTGTTATTTGCATTAACACCTTGAACATTAACTTTGGCTTCAACAATGGATTCCCTACTTTGATGAATCCTTCATATTCTATAGTAGACAAAGACTTAAGAACATTAACTTTGGCTTCAACAATGGATTCCCTACTCTGATGAATCCTTCATATTCTGTAGTAGACAAAGACTTAAGAACAGTATCATCAGTAAAAGGCTTAAGAGTATCTTGTGGTAGAGTTTGGCTAACCTCTTGAGTTGGTCGTGGGTGGAGATAGGTGGGGTGCCGGTTAGGGGCAAAAATGTTAGTGGGAAATTCTAATGGAAGAGAAAAAAGATGGGAGAAAATACAATCTACCAAAGATTTGTCAATAGAAGGAATACTAGGGTATGGATTTAGTAATTTACTTGATGTACAGAGGAAAACACCAGATGAATTGGAAGACTAGATGAACTTGGTATTTCCTCTTGACCCTCTCTAGAACTAGGGGGTGGTCGGGTGGGGTTGTTGAGATTCATAAAGTCCTGAAGGTCTATGACTTCCGTAGGAGATATATCAGGATATTCAATGTGTAGTTCATCAAAGTTACAGACAACTGTGGTCAGCATAGCTTCTAGATGTTTATGTATAAAATGATACAATTTAAGAATGCCATAGGGATGGTAGAGGGTATATTCATAGAGGTTTTGATGTTGATGCATATTACACACTTCTAGCCACCCGTGATTGATTATCCACTAATAACTTCTAGCTACAACCTCATAATTGGCCGGTGTAACAAGAATATCATCTGGTACTACAAACAGGTCAAGTTGTAAGGTTCCTCTCTCTAGATTTTGAGATATACAGGTGTAAAAACCTCCCCTTCAATTTTTATTTCACAATGCAAGAAAATATTGTTTTCCCTTGTTTAAGGCCTAGAGAGAAAAAATGTTATAGAGAGAGGTATTATAAAATTGAGATATTTTTTGGATACAAAGTTTCTCCTTATATTTAAGATGAATTCCCCTAAAACAAAAGTTCAAAAAGAGTTTTTCAATGTGCATTAAAAATTAATTGAATATGTGAATAAGAGACAGCCTAAGGGTTCACATTTTCAAAAAAATTTGATTAAGGTCCAAATAAGGCTCTAAAGGGCCAATAGGATTAATCCAAGTGTTGGGATGACAAAAATACAAAGAATAAAAGAAAATCGCCCAAAAATGAGTAAATGCTTCCGCTATGGTGGATGAGGGACCAAGGAAGCGGCCTATGAGTAAAGCGCTAGGTGACTTGCGAAGGATCCTAGAGGGTGCTGACCATACGGTGCTCAGGCTCTGGGTCGCCGAAGATACCCACACGTGTGTCGGGGAAGATATTGGAACAAGGAGTAAGAGTTTTTTTTTGAAACCGCACATGGATCCCTTGCTGATCCTCAACGGATGAGTCCATGGCTCTTTTATATGGATCTGTTGGTTGGTCTTGCTGATCTTCAACGGAGATTCCATCTTGATTTTTTTAAGTGAATATATTGCCGGTTACTATGAGCTAGGAACTATCAAAAAGGCCCCTGAGTGGATAGGTGGGTAGCATTCTGGTTGCCAATGATGCCATAGATACACCGATGAAGGAATGATTGGAAATAAGGATTCAACCAGAGGTTTTTAGGATTATGATTAGTGACATTATGGTTTCATTAAATGATTGTTTTAAAGATAGGTGAATCTATGAAAAAGGAAATTTTATATTGGGTGTGTAAGTGGTGTGACTTGCATTAAATTTGCATGAATATCCGGCTAGGGGGTCTGAGAACTCTTTTCCCTTGTACCCAGGACAAAACCTAACCAAATTCCTAATTGGATCCCATCACTACAGTGGTTAGTGGGCGATTGGCTAACCCATTGGACTGGATGGGGTTAGGCTAGACTGATGGATCTGTAAAATAAAACTCAATTCTGTTATAGTACGATAGATGAAGTAAATCCCGGATAGTAATTGTTCTATGGAAAAAGAACCAACGATTGTGCCTCTCGATGGGGAAAAAAGCGTTGGTTTCTATGATCCAAGTGAAAGTTTCTTCCTTGATCTGACCAAGTGACTTAGGTTTGGTCAGATCAATTTGGTCAATAATGACTTTGACTACATTTGAGTACAAATATCCCGGTGGACTCGCTCGTGCTTTCCGGTAGGGGGAAGTTTTTTCGGGTTCGATTTTTGAAGAACCAAGGGATTAGTCTCTTGACCAAATATCCATGGGGGCAAGGCCCCGAGTGAAGGATCCTGGCCCATGCAAGAAGTGCTACTTTCGCTGCTAGCACCCCTGAATTCATTGCGCAGAGGGGGCAGGGATCTTTCAAGTGGGGAGAGGTTTTTTAAAATAGTTTGTGCTAGGCTAGGAGGTGGGGTTTGTTGATGTATTTTTGCTAATGTGCTTCTTGGAGTTTTTGATAAACATAGGCCTTTGGCTTCCCTTTGCTCTTGTACTTCGTGATAGGTAGCTATCTCCTGGGCCAGTTCTTCTTCTAGGCATTGCGACTCCTCCGCGACACCAGGTATTATTCCCCGCATCTTCCTATTGGTTTTCCTCTTTCTACTCTTCTTGAGCTCCTTCATGATTTCCTTGGACTCTTTTAATAATGCATCGCCTTCGTGTAACTTGCTAGCTGTGAGTACTGGTGGTTTTGCTTGGTGTTCTTGTTCTTCGTGCATTGGATCTGGAATAGCGAGTTGTGCTACATGATTCAGTACCTTGGTCAGTATTAAGTAAGGATTTCAAACCTTTGATTGGTGTGCCTTTAGGTATTTTTCCATGTCCCTATGAATGTACTATGCCCAATTATCTTCCTTTTCTTCATGCACCTTAGTGATTCTGCTAAGGGGAACCTTGTTGTAGCGGTCCACTTTATTCCCCTGCATTATGAGAGACATGGCTCTACAAGCTTTCTCTGTCACCTCGTCTCTGATATTTTCATATTCTGCCCCATTGGAATTGTAAGATCTTTTCTTTGGCATTGCGTCCAAGGGCATTTTCTCGAAGTTGTAAGAGTGGATCTTTATAGGTGGTGGTAGCTGTAAGGCTTAGGACATATGTGGTTCCATCTGCTTTTGGTAACATTTCCTCTCTTTGTGGCCTTGTCATAGGACTTTAGGTACTTTGCACAAAATTTTGGATTGAATGTATAGGGGAGACACTTTGCCATTTGTCCCAAGCCTCCTTTCTCTAGTTTGTCCTTGACTTCAGATTCCTCCAAGATCTGCAAGCACTCCGGGATGTGGTATTACTACAGAGATATCTTCCCATGGGTAGATGGAAATCCTTTCTTATGAATGATCCATGGAATGCTTGTGCAGACTGTCCCAAATAGCTTGGTTTTGTGCCACGGGTTGGTCTCTTCTTCCTGCTTATAAGTGACCTAGTTGCACTAGCTTGTGTGATTGCGAGAGTCTCCTCGACTTTCGGTTCAGAGGTCGTGGATGTCGACATCTATATTAATGATAAGAACGTCAATCATACTACTGACTGGTGAGAGCATATGGCTGTTACCTCTTTTTCTTTTCTTTATTCTTCTTCTTGAAAAAAAAGAAAAAAGAAAATGAGTGTGTGTGAGTGTCATAATCGATGAGAAGTGTGTTAGTGGTGTGAGGAATAACAAGGTATGAGTCTATAGGAGGCGGGAAGGTGCAAACCATGAGAATGCAGGTTTATGCACCATGAGATAGCATGGTATGAAACCCATGAGATGGCTAAAACCATGAGAAGGGTCAGTTTGTGAGGCAATTAATCCATGAGATATGTTGAAACCATGAGAAGGGTAAAACCGTGAGAGTGCACGTTTATGCACCGTGAGATGGTAGGGTACGAAACCCGTGAAGTGGTTAAAACTATGAGATGGGTCAACAATTTAATCGCTCATGAGATCGATAAAACCGTGAAATGGTTAAAACCATGAGAAGGGTAAAACCAAGAGAGTGCATATTTATGCATCATGAGATGGCAAGGTACAAAACCCGTGTGACAAGGTTAAAACCATGATGGGTCAAATCGTGAAGCACTTGATCTGTGAGATGGGTAAAACCCTGAAATGGGTAAAACTTTGAAATGGCTAAAATCATGAAATGGTTAAAACCGTGAGAAGGGTAGAACCATGAGTGTGTAGGTTTATACACCATGAGATGGCGGGGTATAAAACCCATGAAAGTGCAGGTTTATGCACCCTGTGAGATGGCAGGGTACGAAACCTGTGAAGGTGGAGGTTTATGACCAAGTTTTTTTGTGTAACTTCTGTTTTTTTAAATCATTTTTGAGAGTTAAATGATGAGTTAAATGAGAGTTCTTATTATCCTAGGATCAACATATGCATGTAGCAATCATAGTTTGGGTCATTTGCAAGAATTAATCATGACATGCCATTTGATTACTCAAAAGAAGAAAAGAAATGAAAAAGAAGAACACAAAGGTAAGGCACAAGCTCCCACCTCAACTCAAAGATGCCAAATACGCGAGCGGACGAGCACTTGGGAATTTAGAGCGGGGAGAGGCAATGCTTGGTGATGCACGCGATGAAGAATTACAAACGCAAAATGCACAAATAAGGAGAGAATTTGATTTTATGGCACGGTCGTCGGACTGGGCGGCTGCCTTAAAATGAAGCATGCCACGTGGTATCCCATGATTGGTTGAAGGAAGGTGACCATTTCATAATGAAGTATGCCATGTGGTATCCCATGAGATTGGTTGAAGGAAGGTTACCATTTCACGTCGTGAAGTAATAAGGTGGTTCAGGGCATGAACCATTTAGAACCAGTTCGCGGCTTGAATTGTTTTGGACTATTTCACAGCGTGAACCATTTTGGACTGTTTCACGGCATGAATTGTTTTATGTTGAGTGCGTGCAAGGTTGATACCCTATGTTCCTTTCATGCTCAAACACTCAATCATGTAGTCAAAAGTTGGTTGAATGAAGTGAATGATCATGTTTCATGGCATGAATATTAAACATTTTTACCTTGTATCCATTTTGAGTAATGGATACTTTTGTACTTCCTTTTTGTTTATTGCCAAAAACCAAGGTGGTACTTTGGCACTTCTACGTATTTGTTATTGCAATCTTTTTAATTTTGTGTCAGAGTGCTTGATCTTTCCCTCCATCCATATGAAGAGTGCCTCTACCAGATCTTGTTTATTTGGATTTGTATCCATCTCAATTGGTTGCACTTTTCTCTTTTCTTCTAACTTTGTCCAGCTCATTTATTTGGATTTGTATCCATCTCAATTGGTTGCACTTTTCTCTTTTCTTCTAACTTTGTCCAGCTCATTTATTTTGGTGGGTACAGTTGGCAAGAGTGCTATCTTCAGTTCACCGTGTTGAATCGGCTTATTTCTCCAAACTAATTTTTGTGCCTTCTTAGCATTTGTTTTAGCCAGGAAAACTGTTCCTTCATGTGTTCTTGAAGGTATTCGTAGTAGTAATGGAATTTTGGTGGGATTTTGGCATCCATATTGTTGTATTACCCTGGTAATAGCCTTGTGCAGTTAGCAAATCCCTTCGAATCCATTGCTCTTGAGTGCCTTGTGGATGGTGGCTTTGTTTGGAAAAATGTTGTGGCTAACATTTGAAGGCCATCTCTACCCCTTTTTTGTAGCTCAAACTTTTTGCCCTGATTCCTCAATTACTTCTTTTGCATTATAGTATATAAGGGCTCAGCGTTAATTCTTAGGCACCCACTACTGAATTACTGGTGATTTTCTCTATTTTTTGTGTAGGGACTGTGGGGTGGATGCTTTCTCTCGTACGTGAGCTGCTTTTATCGCCATTGGTCTTTTCATACCATCAATCATAGCATGCTTCCCCTTGTCTATTGTGCTCCATAAGGGCACAGTAATGACATTGTTGCCCTTGTCTAGTTGTGCCACCCACAAGTGCACACTTCGTACTTGTGCATTGGTGGCCTCAAGGTGTGGTTTGTTTAGAGCTTCCCATATCTCATGAGAGATCAGATTATGACTTGATCCTGTATCTATTAGTGAAATGCTCATTGCATGACATATAGTCATAGAGATTTTCACCTTGAGCTGTGCTGCTCAATGTCCAGGTCATCCTCATCAAGGAGGGTTAGTGAAGCCATGTTCACATGCAATACTCTCTTCTCTCGAGTATCTGTTTGGCCTTGACCTCTCTTGCCTTGTCTTCTTCTTGAGCTTGCTTAATTTTTTCCTTGGCTAGCTCTTTTTGTTGTTTTAATAGATGCTCTTGCACGAGCATCTCTTGGGTCAGTGGTCTGTAATATTTTTTAAGCTTACTTTGTACTTGAGTTTCTTTTTTCTGGTGCTTCTGACACCATTCATGAGGATGGGGTCCCCCATTTCAGTTCTTTTTGTTTTAGGTTATTGTCAAACCAATGCTTCCTTTGTAATTTTTTGACCATAAGACCATGTGATCCAATTATTCGAGTTTCATCAAGTTTCTCTAAGTCAACCAACCTTTCAGCTAATGCATTCTCAGTTAATCATTCTTGCACTGCAATTCACAGGTTTGGAACTAGGTCATTAGGACCTCAATGGAAGGCTTCTTGGGCCCTTTTATTTGGCAGTTTAAGGAGTCAAACCTTTTCTCTTAAGAAGAAACGTTTTCTAATTAGAAGCTTCAAAACGGCTACTTTATTCGAATTTGAATTTTGGGAGGAAAATGAAATTTAAAATCTAACGGACAAAACCATATCATGTAACATATCTATGGAAAGCTCTTGATGCGTAGATCACGGATCTATAATCTCCGCTCAAATCGGAGCTTGTATGTAGAAGTTATGGAGGTCCGAAAATTGTAAAATTGCCTCCCCCCTTTTTGGGAGAAAAAGTGCACCCTTTGACCACTCTTACACCTCTCTTACAAACCCAACATTTCAGTCCACATGGCAACCCCCCATTTGGCTATTCCTTAATCACCTTGATTAGGCTTGGGCAAATTAAAGGGCCCAAGAAGACCCCATTCACTTCCTAATGACTCCATAATAGGCATTACCGCCTCAATGCCATAAGCTAGATGGAAGGGAGTATATCTCGTCGCTACCTTATACAATGTTTGATATGCCCATAGAGATGCAGTTAGCTAATGTTCCCAATCCGTGTGACTTGCTTCTAATGTTTTGTTAAGATAGTACACAATATCTTATTTGTACTCTCCGCTTTACCATTTGCCTATGGATAATAAGGGGATGACTTCTGGTGGACTACAAGGAATCCAACAAGTAAGTGAGCAATCACCTTATTAATGAAGTGTGAACCGCAATCATTGACTAATTCCAATGGGTAGCCGAATCTTGAAATGATTTGTTCATAAGAACTTAACCATTGTTCGTGCATCAGCTCACTTAGCAGATATGGCCTCTGCCCATTTTGTGAAATAGTCTATGGCCACGATCACATATCGGGCTTATGATGGATGCGCATCTGGACTAATAGGTCCAAAAGGATTTCTTACAAACAAATAACAGGGGTAAGTGGCATCCTATCTCTTTGTTGTGGAATAGCGAATCATTAACACTCTTTGCATGTTTTTACAAACTCCATGGCATCCCCGGATAACGTCAGCCACCATAGTCCTGCTTGAAGCACCTTGCGAGCTATAAGTTTCCTAGTGAAGTTTCCTCCAGCTATTCCTGAGTGTGCTTCATTTAATATTTTGACAAATTTGTCTTCCCGAACACATCTTCTTAAGACATTATCTTTACCTAGCTTGTATAGTTCACTAGTAATCAATTGATAAGGTACAACTAGCTTAATAAGCCGATGCATTTTATCTTTGTTCAAGGGTCATTCTTGCAAAAAACCATAAGCTAGATAATTTGCTCCATTTAGGCACCATGTCTAGTTTGAACAAACAAGCATTTGGGAGGTCATTCATCAACACCAGTTGCCGGTTCTCCATTTGGAATTATCAAGAAATGATCGGCCAGGACATGCTGTGTTCCATTCCTCACCACCCATGACCGTGAAGTCGAATCCAATAGTAATAACAACCATCGTGTGATTCTTCCCATGGTGCAAGGCTTATTCAGCAAGTATAATAAGGCATGATGGTCCACAAAGAATACAAATTTGGTGGTCAATAGGTAATGTTGATAATTCTTGACAACATAAACCGTGGCCAAACCCTCTTGTTCTGTGGTGGTATAATTCACCCCTGTATCATTTAATTGACGACTAGCGAAGTAGATTGGGTATTCTAGTTTAAACTCACCAGGCTATGCCAATACACATCCTATAGCGAAGTTTGATGCATCGATGTGTACATGGAATATAAGATCCCAGTTGGGTGGTCTTAGAATTGGTGCACTGGCCAATGCTTGCTTCAATTTATCATATGCTTCTTGGCATTCTTCAGTCCATTCAAAGACAATGAGTAGCCTATATAATGGTCTGGCAATTTGAACATAAAATACTATGAAACAATGATAGTACCCAATGCAGCCCAGATATTGTTCTTAGAGATAATGTGTCCTAAGATCACATCGTATTTGACCCAAAATTGGCATTTTAAAGGGTTTAAGGATATACAATACAATCGACGTCACTCAAACACCTTTCTTAAGCAAGCCAAATGGTATGACCATCGGGAGTGTGCACACAGATCATCATCAATGAATACCTCCAACCACTTTTGCAAGTATTCTTTGAAGGCTATGCACATTAAGCGTTGGAATGTTGCTGGGGCATTGGTGAGACCGAAAGGCATAACTTTGTAAGAAAATGTCCCCCACATTATACTGAAGGCCATTTTATGATGGTCCTCGAGTGCTATAGACACCTGATTGTAACCTGAAAATCCATCTAAGAAGTTGTAAGCTTCTTCACCGGCTACTCTCTCCAAAATATGTTTCGTATAAGGCAGTGGGTAATGGTCCTTCCTAGTAGTTGTTGCATTGACCTTTTTGAGATTGACATAGACCCTAAGTTTCCCATTCTTCTTTGGCACTATCGCGATTAGTGAAAACCAATCCGTATGTTCTATCTTGTTGATGAAGTCCGCACAGCAGCAATGAGCTTATCAATTTCCTCCTTTATAATTGCTACATATTTAGGATTCATGTGGTATGGTTTTTGCTTGGTTGGTATTGATCCGTCCATGATTGGGATTGTGTGTTATACCACTTTAGGTGGTACACCCTTCATCTCTTTGTAGTTCTAGGTGAAACAATCCTTAAAGTTCTTAACGAGAGCAAGAAGCTCCTTTTCTTCAGATGGAGTCAAGTCCTTAGCGATATATTCCTCCCGTGGATTTGCAATATCAATTTCCTTGACCTCAGCTTGGGCCATCGTATGATGTGGATAAACCATCTTCCTTAACCCTTTTGGCCATCAATTGGGCCAATTTTCCTTCTTCAATTGTGTATGTCTTGAAATGGTATGGCATTAAAAGTAGGTCTGGTTTATCCTCATCCTCTCTTTTTGTTTTAGCCATCACCTTCTTAGCCTTGTGCGCTCGGCTTCCGCCAAAGCCTTGTTTCATTTTTTGCACCCAGCTTTTGTAAGCTTAAGCGTTTCCAATTCTTGAAGGTTGACTTCCTCCCTATGTTTCCCTTCAAGGGAAATCTTGCTTAACGCCTCACCCCAAGCTTTAGAAAACTCATTGTGTATCTTAGTACTTCAAGGTATCTCAACCACTCGGCATCCGTGGGTTTTCTTCATAGTAGGGCATTTCATCGAGCAATCTTCTAAGGCATTGGGCATCTTCTAAGGCATTGGGCACTGGTATAGCCTTGTGATCTAGTCCCTTCTATGCTTGAAGCTTTCTCCTCTGATTCCTCTTCAATGGGTTGCCAATTGACCATATAGACAGAGGTAGTGGAAACATTCCCAGATTCAACATATTGGGTTCAACAAGGTTGCATAACATCTATGGTGGCAGCACATGCATCCAGTTTTTAAACTGAAATAATCTTGAGGAGGTAGTGATGCATGCATTTTCGCTTCTTCTTCTTCCTTTGAAAATTCCAATGTGGGCTAGCATACTTGTATGGATGTGGTTTGCTCATATGTGTCTGAATCATTACCAAGCAGTTTCCCTTCCATGGGGTGTGATTTCCACATTCGCATATCTATATTTAGGATTTGTGAGTCCCTTTGAGCATACACATGATCTAATGCCCAATCCTACACCAATTTGGATTCCCTCATGAAGAGTCTCCCCAAGATTATGCCATATGAGTCTGGTTAGCAAAGAAAGTCCTTTACTACAAATTTATGATGGTAGCGGAACATGAAGAGTTTAAGTCATTCACACATTCTCAAAAAACCCCATGGGTCTTGAAGATGTTCCGTCTGCCATTTTAATGATAAAATTTGCTCTTTTCATATCGGGTTTTCCCCAATTTTCCCAACATCGTTTTGTGATAATGCTGACTCCTGTCCCACCATCCAGGATAGCCAATGCTTGGTATCTGTTATGATGAATTGGGATTGTAGCATTAGTGTCATCACTTTTGTAATATCATCCCAATTGATTAACCGGTATCTTGATGAATCTAGGCATTCTTTCCCCTGCATGTTTTAAGTTTCTTTCTACTAGAGGTGACTGGATCTCCTCTGTAGTGCCTGTTGGCTTTAATCCACCCTCTACCGATTCTTTTATGTCTTCCCATAATGTTGGTGAACTGCATAGCACTTGTTCCAATATGGCATTTTTATGGAAGTGGACAATACAATTGCGAGACTGCCTATGTCTCTAGGCTCTCTGGCAAGTGAGGGTTCCTTCCACTTGTGCGTCTCATATCCATCCCTAGGGAATGAATGAATAGACACATCCTGATCAACCTCCTCAAACATTCTTGACATAAGGTTTCCTTGAAAACCTTCTTTAGACTCTTCTGGAGTTGGATTAGGTACGTCCAATTCTCTTTCCCTTATTGGTTTGTTTCCTAGATACATTGTATCTCTATCTTAGTTAGTCCGTAAATTGGCTTTGTGAAGTCATTGAGACTCTTCTACTAGGGCCCTATCTTCTTCAATCTTTCTTATCTCTTCTTCAGCATTTGGGTATTCATAAATTCCCTTAGGAGTTGCTGGTTTTTCTCTTTGCGCTTCTTGGTCAAGCTCATCTGATTTTAGCACTTGATCACTCTCTTCTCTTCATTGATGAGTGGATCCAGTGTTGATAGTATCTTCTTCAGATCCATCCTAAATTGTGACCCTGGTGTCACATTTACCCACTTTGTTCACTCTCCTTCTCCTTCCAGTTCTAGAAGTGGTGGCCTCTGATGGGTTCTTCCCTTTGTCCCCCTAGTTGGGCTGCTTGGGCTTGTGTCAATACATTCAGTGGTGTGATGTTTCTAGGTCGAAGCAAAACCACTTGCGTGGCATGGTTAGTCTTTGGTCAAATAATCAACCCCACATTTAGTACAAGTTAGCACTGGTGTCATTAGGTGGCGCAACCATTTTTTGAGTTATGCATAAATAGATGCATTTTAAAAGTGTTATTCCTATTAAATTTGATTTTATGCATAAATAGATGCATAAAAGAATTTTTATATCAAAATTAGAATTCTTTTAAATTCTATGTTTAAATTCTATCAGTATTTGATAAATGAATAATTAAATACTCTCTAAGAGAGAAATTTCTATCATTTTATATTCACACGGATTGTATAAAGAAAATTCAGGAAACCTATCGAGATCAAAATATTCAGATAAATGATTAATTTCTTCCTCATTGGAATTCGTAACTAATTTAGAAATCAGTTAAGTGAATATTCAAAGAAAGAAATTCAGTAAAATAGTAACTGAATTACCAAACCTTTTCGAGAAAGATAGTTCAAGAAATATCTTATCCGACTCGAACCTTGAATCCAGTTATGACCAAGACCAAACTCTTTCGTCAGTTTCGAGGAAAGAAGGTGTGATCAGTTTAGAAAAATACACTCAAAACTCTCGCCAATTCTGAAACTAAGTTTGAGACTCTTCGAATTGATCTCTGGATCAAGGTTATAGAATTCAAGGAATTTTGATATGAAATTCAAAATTTCGATCAAGAAGTTTTGGGGATACTGATTCAAGAAATACTCCTTGTATTCAAAAGAAAATCAAACTGAAAACTTGCATAGAAACTCTATTTTCTTAAAGGACCATCTTACGCCAAATATGCTGGAGGGAGCATTTGGTATATGTTTTTCTAAGGGAATTTTGGTTGCAACAGCTGGCAGGGATCGTTCAAAGGACAACTCACGTGGCAAATCATACCCAGGTCTTGACCAGCCTCGGTATGGTTGAAAAATGGTGTGCTTCCGGTATGATGGGTGAGGGCCGACGAAGCACTCCCTGAGTGAAGTGCCAGAACACCTAAGGAGGATCTTGACTAGGAGATGGACGGGCTCGCGGTGCCTATGACACCCATGCGTGTCGTGGAAGATATGTATGATGGACGAAATGATTATTATAATCTGTTTACTGGATCTCGTTGTTGCTGACCAGTTGGTCTCAACGGAGAGTCCATAGTGATACTGTTTTTTGAGAAATAAGGGACTGGATGGAACTTTTGAGTTATGAACAAATGTAACCAATAACTGTTTGTCAATGGATTATTTTATATGTTAAAGTTTTAAAGAGGAGTGCGTGCGTATCTGTATTTGAAAGCAAAAGTTAAGAAAGGCATTCAATTATGGGTGGGTGAGTAATTGTTTGGTTCTACCGATTCCAGTGGTTGGGTGGTGGCTAACCCATGGGCCGGATGGGGTTAGGCTGGAATCAGTGGAGTTTTAATAATTAAATTAAAATAATAGGAATACACTTAGAATTTAAGTAGTTAAAAAAAACTAAAGAATTTTCTCAAATGATTAGATCAACGGCGGCTGTGCCTGATTTCGATTAGGAAAAAAACGTTGATTTCTTCAAACTAAGTCAGTGATGATAATTTTCCTTCTATCTTGTTTAATCAGGTGAAAAAAGCGTTGATTTCTTCAAACTAAGTCAGTGATAATTTTCCTTCTATCCGATTTAATCAGGTAAAGGATAGTTTAGTCTCTTGACCCTGTTAGAAAATTTGTTAAGAAAATCAAAAAAGTGGAATCGTCCCCATTTTTCGGGCAAGGAAAATTTTCCTGATTTCGGTTTCGGAATGACCACCAGTTTAGTCTTGTGTTCGGACATTCGAGGGCGAGGCCCTGAGTAGGAAACCCCACCCCGCACAAGAGGAAGCTACTTCCGTTGCTGCTAGCAACCGAGAATCCGATGTACGGAGGGGGTAGAGGGGTCTCACACTGGTATTCTGGGAAATAATGTTTTCACTTGTTAAGATTATGTTTGAAATGAACATAAATTAAAAACTCATAAATTGAATTGGATTTTCATATGGATAGCCCAAATCTGTCTAGCATTCCTGGACTCTCCTAGAGTCAAGATATGATCGCCTTTTCCTTCGAAAATCTCATCAACTTTGCGACAACCCGAGAAAGCAAAGTGAGACTCGCTTGTCACTTTGAGGAAAACTAATAAATTATTAATAAATTCATAGTTTTTGACTCTAGGGAGAAGTAGAGTAACAGTGCATCTATTAACCATTTACAAATGAGGAGACTTCATTTATAGGAAAAAGTGAGCCTCTAACCAAGCAAACTGATTCTAGAATTTTCCAGATCAGTTTGGTCAATTTTTGACCATTTTTAGGTCAGTTTAGCTTACTTTTTGGATCTAGTTGAAGCAGGAGAGAAGAGCGATGAAAATATCTCATTATTTGTGAGTTTAAAACTCAACCACACATGTGAAATAGGTGCCTCCTTCATGAGGGAAATTCCTCCACACTGAGGTGTCAAAAATGCATCATTTCTCTAAATATCTCTTCTTTTTTAACTAACATCCTTGTCCTTAGTCAACTCTTCATCTTATGTGAATATTTACTCAATTTTGGGTTTTTTTTATTTCTTCAATTTATCTCCTCCCAACATTTGGATTAATCTAATTGTCCCCTCAGAACCTTAATCTAATTTTTTTCAAAAATCTAGACCCTTAGGATAAGGCCTTTTGAACATATTATAATTGATTTCTAATGCACCTTCTGAAAATCTTTTTGAACTTCTATTTTTGGAAAATTTATTTTAATAAGAAGAGATATTTTTCCATCAAAAAATATCTAAAAATTGAATAATCTCTCTCTAGAATATTTTCTCTCTCTAGGCCAAAACATGGTAAAACAGGATTTTTCTTTTATTTCAGAGAGGGGAATAATTATAAGATCAAAAGGGGAGGTTCTTACACCTACACACCTCAAAAGCCGGAGGGAGGAATCTTACATGACTTGTGTAATGTAATGCTGGTCGTAAAGGAATGAGATGTACATAGAGCTAGGAAGCTAGTTTTGGGCTAGGAAGCTAGTTTTGGGCCCCCAATTGTATTGTAAAAAGTGAGCTCATGTATATGACATTTTATGGAATATGAAAAGGGACAATCCCATTTATCTCAATTGAGTTTTCCTCTCTCCCTCTCTCGCTCTCTTGAACTTGTGGTTGCTTGCTTTTATTGTAGATGCTTGCATGCTTGATTGTTGTGTGTTCATGTTAGGGATGGTGTTAATCTAGTTTCTCTTCTCCCCTCCATTGCTTATCTCTCTACCAAGATCCCTCTTTCATGCATGTTAGCATGGAGTGAAGGTAGAGCTTTCCATAGCTTCCTCCTTCTTTGCTCTTCACCTAGCTTGTGAATCTCCACTTGAGTGACACAAGTGGTGGTGGAGTGAGCCCCTAGTGGCCTCACATAGGGGAGTTAATCCTCATTAGTGTTGGCAAAGTGCTAATCTCCGAATTAACCGTTCCATGGTTGTTTCTCTTCTTCTCTCCCTCTCTTGTGTGCAAAGTTGTATGTTTAGCTTAACAATCTTGTTGATTTTTTCCAAAAGGCCTTAGCCTTTGACACACTGGCTTGGCACCTTCTTTTAGTTCAATATGAAGAGTCTCTCTTTTGAAACCTTGAATCTCTTCATCATAAGATGTGATGAAGAGATTAGGAAACTCTTGTAACATAGTTTTGTATTGATGTTGTTCCACAAAAGTAAGATCAACACTTAACATTTTGTCAACAAAATCTACCTTTATATTCTTTTTGGGTTCAAGAAAATTCTCTATTTCTTCAAAAGATCTCCTCTCATCACACTACCCATCACTTGTCCTATACTTCCCTCATTCATGGGTTCCAAAGTTAGCATGGACACATCAACATCACTTAAATATGAGCCTATGCTTCCCTCATCACTATCTCTTTCACTCTCATCCTCCTCACTCTCAGTGTTTTCCCTTTCCTCATCCTTATCTTCCCCTAACAACTTTTTGTCAATCGTACTACACTTTTTCCTCATTATTTTCTTAAAATCATAAAGTGTAATTGTACCCTTTTCCTAGTCTTGAATTGCACCCACTAACCTAAGCCATGGACTTCCTAAAGTCAAAGGAAAATCACCCATCCCTAAAGGCATAATGTGACAAATTTACACCAAAAACCTTTATATCAAGATACTTGAGGATACCTAAACACCTTATTTTAGCATGATTTTGAAGTTGGATTCTAAACCTGGAAACCTACCGCACCTCCCAAGAGGGAACTCCAACTATCAACGGGAGAAGCAATAAACACAACAATTGTTGGGTACTTACCAATGCTTCACGATCAAGCTCGCTTTCGGAAGCTCCACTCCTCCAATATCCACCTCCACGCTGTCTTTTGAGTCACTTGCAGCACCACAATGCAAGGAACAACACACATGCATGAAAGAGCAACATGCACTAGAGTACACTATCACTCTCTCTCTCTCTCTCTCTCTCTCTCTCAAGACAAAGACAAGATCTCTCATAGCATAAAGGGGGATTGTCTTATTTCATTATGAGAATTTTCCTTTTATACAACTGGCTCTTATTGACACTTTGGCACCCAAAACTTACTAAGGCCTTGGTTGGCTAGTATCTCAAAATGTACAACTTTAATAGTGCCTTTACATGACACTTATTAATGTCCTCAATTGGAAGAGCATCTTTGTTAATCCAAAATGGGACTAACATCCCCCCTACTTGATGTAGGTTTTGTCCTCAGAATCTTTACCTGGGTTAAAAGACTTGGTTGTACCGAACTCATGTTTATAGAAGTTGTGACGGGACTGAAGTTTTTAAGGGTTCTTCGGAATGATAAGTGGGAAGCCCAAAACCTAGTGTTGACCATGTCTTCTAACATGACATGCATGTATCCTGGAAGACACCTTAGGTGATGATAGTAAAGCATCATGCCTCTTTCAATTGGCCCTATGTTCATGTCAAAAAAGCAAAGCTACTCCACATCAAATCCATCATGTCTTTGTTTTGGTTGATCGATGAGGACTATGATCAACTTCAGAAATCTCACAGTAGCTACTATATCCAGATGCAAGATTCTGCGCCATTCTCTTATCCATGCTGTCTTTGATTTGTTATATCTTAGAATGTTGATGGTGAGAAATTCAGAAAGTTGCAACACACATGAGAATCCCTTTTCTTTGCCTCTTGGAATTGTAGTGGAGTCAGGTGCCATTCGAGTGGCATGAATAAAGGATCTACTATTTGTGTGACGAGGAGCTCTGGTACTAATAACCATATTCGAGCACTGGTACTCCTTTTGCCATTCTGGTTGGATGCCAAAATTTGCCAGGTGTGGTATCATCTGTGTGGATAGCCTTGTATCCTCCCCTTGTATGCATTGGGTATTTCTTCTGCCATCTTTGGCAACAATAGCCGATCATGAATGTAGCAATTCTAATCTCCAACAAATCAACCAATTGAATTGGCCAGCTTTGTGTCACGAGCCACATTTTCCCATAATGTCACTTCTCCAAGTATCGATAATAGCTTCTCTAAATCTGGCATTGGGACTTAGAGGGGGTATGGAAGGTAAGGTTACCTCCTTGACTCCATCGTCGAGTATGCATTTAGCATGATTCTTCTGGTAGGCTCAAAGGGTGTGATTTGCATCAGCACTTTAAACATGAGTTTTGGTTTTAAGAGTGGGTTTCTTGTGTGGATGAAGCCCTCATATTCTCAAGCTGTCCAAGACTTAAGAATATTATCATCAAAAAAATCTTGGATATCATCATGAGAGTGATGGTCGCGTACCTCATCGAGTGGCCTTGGTGGAGATAGTGTTGGTCCCCGCATCTCCTTGGGGGCAAGAGTGTTTGTGGGAAAATTAAGTGGGAGAGAAGAGAAGCGAGAGAAGATGCAATCTCCCTTAGTTTTGTTAGTTGGAGATACATGAGGAAAGGGGTTTAATAACTTACTAGCCATGGAAGAGAATACTAGATAAGTATAAGACAAGGAGGTTCCTTGTGTTTCTTCTTGACCCTCTTTGGATCTTGGGGGCGGATGGCTAGGCTTGTTATTTTTCATTACTTATATCATCGGTGGTTATAGGAGGATATTCTATATGCTCTTTCTTTATCAAAATTAAAGATCACATTAGTGAGCATAGCCTCTAAATGTTTATGGATATTTTTGTAAAGCTTTATAATACCAAAAGGATGATATAATGTAGATTCAGAGAGATTTAAATCTTGATGTGGGTATTAAATAATTCAATCTATCTATGGCTAATAACCCATTGATAACTTTGTGCAACCACCTCGTAGTTGGCCGGTGTCATTGGTGTTGAAATATACAAGTGAATAGGGTGTGTGCGGGAACAAGCCCTTGGCTAGAGGCTCTAAAAGAGAATGTGTAAATGTGAGAGAACCTATGAAAAGGTGACAAGAATCTACTGGGAAAGAATAAAGGGTAGCATGAGAAGATTTAGGCAGTCTGGAGATATTCTGGGAGAGGTGAAGAGAATCAAGCAAAAGAGGCGGAGTGAATCAAGAAGAAATCAGTGGGATTAGATGCTTGGATGTAAACTCTATAAATTGAGGCATTGGCCTAATGAGAACTTGCTGGTTTTTGATTATCCATGCCTACATTAAGCTATTAATTAATTACTCACTAATCACATCTTAATTATCATCTAATCACTTTATTAATGATGTTGATTCTAGCATTTGATCCACCATAGCTCATCACATTGCTGTAATTTTAACATGGTATCAGAGCCAAGGCTAGAATCCATCAAGTTTATGAGCCCATTATCTAGTTAATTAAGATTAGTAGATAATTAGAAAATAATCTTTTTTTTTAGTTATTTTCAAGAAGCTTTCTGTACCCCCAGCCAATGGAGGAGCTCCCTCTCCTTGTAGGCTCAACATTAGCCCAAACCCTTCTAGCCCAAGATAGCTAACTCAATGCTGCTCCAGCCAAGCCAATCAGAAGCACAAACCGCCACCGATGATGTAGGCCACGTGGTAGATGTATGTGTGAGAACTTTAGTCAAGGTCACGGGCACTTATAGTAGCCTTGGACACATAGAGAGAGAGAGTTTCAAGGACTATGAGTTTAGGGACTTGAGGCACTGGTTGTCGCAGACTATCAAGTAAGAGAGAAACTTGGTATAGGGTCCAGGTGTGCTAAGTTCACTTGAGGGGAGGTGTGCTAGGCACTGGTCGTGGACTATCAAGTAAGAGGGAAACTTGGTATAGGGTCCAGGTGTGCTAGGAGGTGTGCTAGGAGTATTGAGGTGGGGTGTTGAAATATACAAGTGAATAGGGTGTTGAAATATACAAGTGAATAGGGTGTGTGCGGGAACAAGCCCTTGGCTAGAGGCTGTAAAAGAGAATGTGTAAATGTGAGAGAACCTGTGAAAAGGTGAGAAGAATCTACTGGGAGAGAATAAAGGGTAGCATGAGAAGATTTAGGAAGTGTGGAGATATTCTGGGAGAGGTGGAGAGAATCAAGCAAAAGAGGTGGAGTGAATCAAGGAGAGAGTCAGTGGGATTAGATGCTTGGATGTAAACTCTATAAATTGAGGCATTGGCCTAATGAGAACTTGCAGGTGAGTATTCACTTGAGGGGAGGTGTTGAAATATACAAGTGAATAGGGTGTGTGTGGGAACAAGCCCTTGGCTAGAGGCTGTAAAAGAGAATGTGTAAATGTGAGAGAACCTGTGAAAAGGTGAGAAGAATCTACTGGGAGAGAATAAAGGGTAATATGATAAGATTTAGGAAGTGTGGAGATATTCTCGGAGAGGCGGAGAGAATCAAGAAAAAAAGAGGTGGAGTGAATCAAGGAGAAATCAGTGGGATTAGATACTTGGATGTAAACTCTATAAATTGAGGCATTGGCCTAATGAGAACTTGCTAGTTTTTGATTATCCATGCCTACATTAAGCTATTAGTTAATTACTCGCTAATCACATCTTAATTATCATCTAATCACTTTGTTAATGATGTGGATTCTAGCATTTGATCCACCATAGCTCATCACATTGCTGTAATTTTAACAATTGGGATATCATCCGGGATAAATAGGTGAAGTTTATCGACACTGTCATCTAGGATGTTTGATTGTTGTAGCACCTGACACCAACTACGGAGGTCAAGCACTATGGGATGTAAGGGGAAAAAAAAAATATCAACTGGGTTAGTTAGAACTATATCCTTCCGTAGGATTCCCATTATGATTGTTGGATCAGCATCCCTTTCTTTATTTTGGTGAATGAGGGTTAGGTCTCCTAGACTGAGGTCTTCAGTTAAGTTAATTTCATATTTAAGAAGAGAGAGGGTTAGTGTAGATAGAAACAGTGTTAGAGTTTGAGGAGGGGCTCGAGGAGTTACTGGCAATGAACCTAGCTCTGAGGCACGTTTGATGAGTTGGCGTAATTTGTTTGGTTGGTCCGTTTGTTGGGATCTTTCTTAGAGGGTGAGCTGGCATTCCAAATCTTGTATTCTTGAGTTATTGGTGGTGTGAGGAATGTGGAGATGGTGGCTTCTTGTGCGCATCTCGAGTAGCTAGTTTTGTATATCTTCAAGTCTGCCTCCTCTACTGCAATCCTGGAAGCTATGGCCTGAATGGTAGCTTCTTCAAGTGCTCTTTGCCGCTCCTCTACTAAGATTTGGCTTGTAGTTAGCTACTAGTGTACGTTCTCAAAGTTCTTGTTGATGAATAACAAGAATTTGATCTATCTCTTGGGACTTTGCATTGATCACCTCATTTAGGGCCTTCAGTTTCTTGCCATACGCTTTGTTTATCTGCTCTTTTTCTGTATGTATGCTTACCACTCTATTTTTTGCTTGAGTAATTGACTCAGTGAGTGTTTTGATTTGTCCTATATACCCATATTCTTTTGCTTAGAATGTGGCTTGTGCCTCCTCTAGTTGTCTTGCATATTATGCTTCTGGTATACACCAGTTCCTTTTACAGTTCAACCTTGGCTTGCTCTAATCTTGCCTTCAGCTCCTTGTTTTCTTTTGTAGTACACGAGGCTATGGTCTTGCTAATGAATCTATTATTACTTTCCAAAGTCTGTAGTCTGTCCTCCGGTTCCTTGTCTACCTTTAAGCTCTTTAGGATTACCTCCCTATGAGTGGAATTTGCTACTATTTGCTCCTTAAGTGCTTTCACTTGGTCTGTAAACTCCTAGACCTGTTTCCATAGCATAACATTCCTTTCATGTAGCATGTGAGTGGTAAGAAAGTGATATCTCCATAATCTTTTCAGTTGGGTCCAAAGATCTAAACTTGTGGAGGCTGAACCTTCTATTTGTTGCACTAGCAGCATATTAAGGCCTTCCATGGTTTCCTTGAGAAAGAAATGAGCATCAAGATTGTGCAAGAACGAACCTTCTTCAAATTTTCCCTCAGCTTCCAATCGCCTTCTCTTAATTGGACTTGTGGTCTTGTTGTCTCTTCCTCTTCTTAGCTTCTTGAGACTCAGGATGTGCTCAGGTGGCCTCTTCATTCCTTTTTTCTTCATCGTCTTGTGGCACTTGTTTTGCTGGAGCTTGTGTTGCACTAACTTCCACTGAGGTGGGTTGATATGAGATAACAGAGTCATAGAGTGGTGAAAGGTTTGTAAAGACTATTTGAGCAGGGATGGAAGGCGGTGTTTGATGTGTGGAATCTGGAATTGCTTGTGTTGTCAAAAGCTAATGCTTTCTTTATCTTTGGCCTCCTTTTGCTCCAAAACCGGCTATAAAAAGATGTAATATCTTATGCCACCTCTTCTTCCATACACTGAGATTCGGATTCTAATTGTTGTAAGATGCCTTGCATCTTTTTACCTTTCTTTGTTTTCTTACCCCCTTTAGTTCTTGAATGAGCTCCTTTGTCTCTTTTAAAACTGCATGTCCCTGGTGCAGCTCTTCTGAAATGTGAATAGAGGGCTCTAAAGATCCTTCAGTTTGAGATACCTTTGCCTCCTATGTGCCTCGAGTATGAGAAGATTTGCTGCATGACTAAGGACTTTGGTGAGGAGGTATGGATTACACACCTTGGATTGGTGCGACTTTAAGTAATTCTCCATCTCTCGGTGGATGTACCAAGACCATTCTTCTTGTTTTTCTTCATGAACTTTTGCTATTCGGTTCAGGGAGACTCTATTATACTTGTCCACTTGCTTGACTTGCATGACTAGCATTGGCATTGCTTTGCAAGCTTTTTCATCCACTTCATCTCTTATGTTCTCGTATTCTTCTCCATTTCAATTGAAAGAGAATCGCTTTAGTATATCCTCCATAGGCATCGAACTTAAGATGTCCAGTTTCTTCCCCTGTAAGATTCCCAGATCATTTCTTCTATAAGATTCCTCCCCAGCCCCTCAAGATGTCCAACTTCTTTCCCTATAATCAATCCCCTTACCAGAATAATAAAAGATCTTGTTTCTACCCGGCCTAGAGAGAGGTAATTCAGTTTTTAGATCTTTGGATGGAAAAATTCCTTTCTTATTAAAATAAATTCCCCCGAAACAGAACTTTAAAAAGAAATTCCTAAGACGCATTAGAAATAAATTATAATCTGCTTAAAAGATCTTAGCCTAAGGGTCCACATTTTTAAAAAATTTTGGATTAAGGTTCTGAAGGACCAATAAGATTAATCCAGATGTAGGTAGGAGATAAATTGAAGAATAAAAGAAAAACCTCCCAAAAATGAGTAAATGCTTACATAAGATGAAGAGTGGACTAAGGACCAAACAAAATAGTTAAGAAACTGAT
Organism: Cibotium barometz; assembly: GCF_041138505.1. Taxonomy (NCBI): domain Eukaryota; kingdom Viridiplantae; phylum Streptophyta; class Polypodiopsida; order Cyatheales; family Cibotiaceae; genus Cibotium; species Cibotium barometz. The sequence continues at coordinate 50,346,052 of NC_141046.1, read as the reverse complement.
TTTTGACACCTCATAGTGGGGATTCCCCCTCATGAAGGAGATTCCTTTATTCTCATCATTACTCCCCAATTTTAAATCAATTAAGTGAGATATTTCATCTCTCCTCTCTCCTATTTCAAGTCTAGTTCCAAAAAGTAAGCTGAACTGACCCTAAAATAGTCAAAAATTGACCAAACTGATCTGGAAAATTCTAGAATCAGTTTGCTTGGTTTGAGGCTCACTTTTTCCTTTAAATAGAAGCCTCCCCCTTTGTAAAAGCGTAATAGTGTTTATGCACTGTTACTCTACTCCTAGCCAGAGCCAATTACATTGAATTTTCTTGATAATTGAATTGTTTTTGACTTAATCTTCTCCAAAGTAATTGGTGGCCACTCTTGATCCAAACAAGAGTAGAACCCTCAATCCCTCAAGCCAAAGGAAAGCTTACAAACTCCATTTAGGCTAAATTCTTCTTACTTTTTAATTTTAAATCCTCTCCAAAGTAATTGGTGGCCACTCTTGATCCAAATAAGAGTAGAACCCTCAATCCCTCAAGCCAAAGGAAAGCTTACAAACTCCATGTAGGATAAATTCTTCTTACTTTTTAATTTTAAATCTATGGTTTTCTTGATTTTCTTATTTTTTATAGTTGATTAAAGTAAATTCTGATGCTATGCCTTGATGAAAAGGCCACCCCCTTCCCTTCTTTATAATTTAGCCTAGAATGTTTAACAAAAAGATTAATTAAACTTTTCTTATTGTTTACTCTCTTGGAAATAAAAAATTGTGTAGATTAGAGTCCTTTTCATCTAGTTGAGGTTAATTTAAATTGAAAATAGAATGTTAAAAATGAGAAATGGTCAGCCATACAAAGGAGGTTATGGCAAAATTTTCTAGAATTTTGTGGAAAAGAAATTTTATTTTTTGTTATTCCAAAAGAGTAATTCCCACCATTTGTGGATTCTAAAAGAAATATTCTAATTTACTCCATGTACATATTCACCTATGAAAATGTATGGATATCACTGATATTAAATATTAAAATTAATTTCTATGCATAGAAAGATGCATAATGAAAATTTTTATTATAAAAGTGTTGTTTTCATTGAATTTAATTTCTATGCATAGAAAGATGCATAATGAAATTTTTTTATTATAAAAGTGTTATTTTCATTGAATTTAATTTGTATGCATAGAAAGATGCATAATGAAATTTTTTTAATTATAAAAGTGTTATTTTCATTGAATTTAATTTCTATGCATAGAAATATGCATAATGAAAATTTTTATATTATAAAAGTGTTATTTTCATTGAATTTAGTTTCTATGCATAGAAAGATGCATAATAGATTTCTTTAAAAAATCACAAAAGTGTTATTTTTGTTGAATTTAATTTCTATGCATAGAAAGATGCATAATGGAAAATTTTTTCTTATAAAAGTGTTATTTTAATTGAATTTAATTTCTACGCATAGAAATATGCATAAAGGAATTTTTTTACTATAAAAGTGTTATTTTCATTGAATTTAATTTCTATGCATAGAAAGATGCATAATGGAAATTTTTATTTTAAAAGTGTTGTTTTCATTTAATTTAATTTCTATGCATAGAAAGATGCGTAATGGAAATTTTTTTAATTATAAAAGTGTTATTTTTATTGAATTGAATTTTTATGCATAGAAAGATGCTTGAAGGAAATTTTATTATAAAAGCGTTATTCTTGTAAAAAATGATTTTTATGCATAAAGAGATGCATAAAGAAATTCTTTTTTTTAAAGTGTTATTTCTATTAAAACTGATTTTATGCATAAATAGATGCATAAAAGGATTTTCTTTTATATAAAAGTGTTATTCCCATTGACGTTGATTTTATGCATAAAGAATTTCTATATCAAAATTAAAAATTCTCTTTAACTCTATGTTTAATTTCTATGAGTATTTGATAAATGAATAAGTAAATACTCTGAGAGAGAAATTTCTATCGTTTTATATTCACTCGGATTGTAAAGAGAAAATTCAAAAAATCTATTGAAGTCGAGATATTCAGAAAATCTATTAAAGTCGAGATATTTAGATAAATGATTAATTTATTCCTCATCGATATTCGTGATTAATTTAGAAATAAGTTAAGTGAATATTCAATGAATGAAATTCAGTAAAATAGTAACTGAAATATCACCCTTTTCGAGAAAGATAGTTCAAGAAAAATCTTATCAGACTCGAACCGTGAATCAAACTATGACCAAGACCAAACTCTTTCATCAATTTCAAGGAAAGAAGATGTGACCAGTTCAGGAAAATACTCTCAAATCTCCTGCCAAATCCGAAACTAAGTTTGAGACCCTTCAACTTGATCTGTGGATCAAGGTTATAGAATTCGAGGAATTCTGTTTTGAAATTCAATATTACGATCATGATGTTTTGGGGATATTGATTCAATATATACTCATTGTATTCAAAAGAAAATCAAGCTGAAAACTTGCATAGAAACCCTATTTTCTTAAAGGACTATCTTATGCCAGAATGATAGAGGGAGCATTTGGTATGTGTTTTTCTAAGGGAAGTTCTGTTGTTGCAACAGCTGGCGGGGAGTGTTCAAAGGATAGCTCACGTGGCAAAGCCTGCCTAGGTCTTGACCAGCCTCGGTACAGTTAAAATGGTACGCTTCCGGTACGATGGACGAGGGCCGACGAAGGTGTCTTTGAGTGAAGTACCAGGACACCTAAGGAGGATCTTGGAGGGTTTTGACCAGGCAATGCACGGGCTCGCGGGGTGCCTAGGACACCCATGCATACGTCGTGGAAGATATGTATGATGGACAAATGATTATTGTAATCTGTACTGGATCTCGTTGGCTGACCAGCTGGTCAATGGAGAGTCTAGAGTGATACTGTTTTTTCTTAGAAACAAGGGACTAGATGGAAATTTTGAGTTATGACATCTATAATCAATCAATGTTTGTCAATGGATTGTTTTATAAGTTAAAGTTTTAAAGAGGAGTGTGTGCATATCTGTATTCGAAAGCAAAAGTTAAGAAAGGCCTTCAATTATGGGTGGGTGAGCAATTGTTTGGTTCTACCGATTCTAGTGGTTGGGTGGTGGCTAACCCATGGGCCAGATAGGGTAGGCTGGAATCAGTGGAGTATTAATGAAATTGAAATAATAGGAATATGCTTAGAATTCGAGTAGTTAAATAAAAACTTGAAGACTTTCTCAAATGATTAGATCAATGGCTGTGCCTGATTTCCGTTAGGAAAAAAGCATTGATTTCTTCAAGTTAAGTCTGTAATAGTTTTCCTTCTATCTGGTTTAATTAGGTGAAGGATAGTTTAGCCTCTTGCCCCGTTAGAAAATTCATTAAGAAAATAAAAAAGGTGGAATCGTCCCCGTTTTTCGGGCAAGGGAAGTTTTCTCGGTTTCGGTTTTGAAATGATCACCAGATTAGTCTCGTGTCTGGACATTCGAGGGCGAGGCCCCGAGTGGGAAACCCTGCCCTACGCAAGAGGAAGATAGTTTCGCTCTACTAGTAACCAGGAATCCGGTGCGCAGAGGGGACAGAGGGGTCCCAAATCTTCTGTGATGAGGACCTGCTCAGTGGACCCATCTGCCTTGGTGACATTACCCCTCTTGGTGTTTCTATCATATGTTTTTAGAAACTGTGCACATAGTGTTGGTGTGGGGGAGGATCTCTACCATTCTGCCCAGGCCTACTGTCTCCAGCTTGTTCTTGACATCTCTATCCTCTAATATCCATAGATGCTCATGGCTATGGTTCTGGAACATAATTTTTGGTGAGCTATCTGAATGTCTTTCTGGATTACTGTACCCTTGTCTGTGCATATGGACCGAGGAAGGTTTATGATGGGAAGAGTGTTAGTGTGGTGAGTAATAAATCAAGAAGGGATGTATATAAATTAGTATTTCTCAGGAGAGTTAGTCCTAAACCGTGAAGTGGTAGGCCGTGAAATGGCCAAGTGTGAAGGGGTGGTGCATGAAAGATTAATTCATGAGATGTTGATTCGTGAAGGGTTAGCACGTGTAAGGTTAGTTCATGAAGTTTTAGTACGTGAAGGGCTTAAGCTATGAAAGGCTTAACCCATGAAGGGCTTAAGCCATGAAGGGCTTAACGTTTGAAGGGTTTAACTTGTGAAAGGCTTAACCCGTGAAGTAACGGGTGTTAAAATGTGAAAGAGAAGGTGGTTACCCAATGAAAGAGCACGTGTGTCAGATTATCTGTGGTGATGAATAGCCTAAATGTGGGCATGCAATCTTAGCCATTTTACGATATGTTTCCCAATTCGAGATTTGCATTTGACTCCTTGTATTTCACAGGTTATACCCATATGCATTTATGAGGAGATTTGTCGGTCTCAAGATTTAAAGAAACAATGACCTAGAAAAAAATTAAGATGAATGAAACAAGAATTACACCAGACTCATGGCAATGTGTGCAGAGATGATTTTATGAAAATGATTTAAACCATTGTTTGCACTGCTGATGTAAAAAAATGAATGAAATCATCGAAAGTGTGAAGAGCGCTTACCTGAAAATCGATGGTTGTAAACAAGTGCGAGAGAAGCACACTGACAATGCATGCAATCTAGAAGATGATGTAGATGAGAATACCACAAAATAAAGCAAGGTGGGTGATGAAAACATGACAAAAATGAGAAAGAAGATGTATTTATCATCTAGCCGTCGGCCTCTGGTGGCCATCTTAATTGGGCATGCCACGTGTCTGCTCACGATTCATGGAGAGTTTTTTACCGCTTCACATCATGAAGTGGAATGAGGTGGTTCACAGTGTGAACCATTTTTGAATTGTTTCATGGCGTGAAGCAGTCCTTCACGGTTTACGTTGTGAACTATCCTCAACCAGTTCATGCCATGAAACATCTTATACCTTGATGCATGAAAATATTGATACCCTATTGTTTTCTATATGCTGAAGCATTCCAAGGCTATATGTTATGCATTCTGAGGAGTAGAAGTGTACATGTGAAACAAATGAACATGTTTCACGACATGCAAAGCATACCCTTTTACCTTGTACCCAGTTGTTGGAGCTGGATAGCTTTCATCATCCTCCTTCATTCTTTTAGTGCCACAAAAACCAAAGTTGTACTTTGGAGGAGCTGATGGGAATGTGTTGTTGCAACCCCATGAGTTCTCATTGATAACTTTTGATTTTTCCCTCCATCTAGTGGAGGAGTACATCCACTGATTCCTAGTGAACCTATTTTTCTTCCTCTGCCTGTGAGTACATGTCTTTCTCATCCTAGTCCATGGCTTGGTTCAGCTTTTCCTCCTTGTTGGATGTGATTGGCGGTCTTGCTCTCCCTTGATTACTTGGTTGAACTTGCTTCTTTTTCTAGATCAACTTTGGTGCTTCCTTAGCATTTGATTTAGCTGGGATTTGGTCTTGTCTATGCCTATGGCACTCTTTTGTTTCTCTAGAAGTACATACAAAATTGGGTTTTGTATTTGTTTTTGGTGCCCATACCATTTTGTTTCCTTGATAGTAACCCTATGCCACTAGTAAGTCCTTTTGGACGCACTGCTATTGAATGCGGAGTTATGTGCAGGCTTGCCTTGAATACAGCTTCATGTCCTTGTCTCATTTTACTTGTCTCTTGCATGTAGCATGTCTGTTTTTCTTTGTTACCCATGAGGCTTTGTCTGTCTCATAGTATCCTTGTGCTTGAATTTGGGCCTCGAGAATCCAATGCTTTTTGCCTGGATAATTTTGCTACCTTTGCTTTGGTTCTCTTGAAGAGGGAAGACCTTTCAATGTGGATGCTTGTTATGTTAGGACTTTTGTTTTTTGTGGCATTGGAGATTACACCTTGCATGTTATTGGCTGTTTCCCTTTATTCAATGGACTCCATAATGGCATGGTGATGGTGTCTTTGCCATCATTGAGTTGTACTTCTCATTTTTCCCATTAGATATGGCAATTTTGTTGGCGTAGATCTAGGTTCGTCCAAGAAGCATTTCCTCTCCCATTGTTCCTGTAGGCATAACAAACACCTTCCCGACCAAGGAATTATTTTTGACAGAGATGTTTACATGCAAAAGACCTATTGTATGTGTAATATATGGATGCACACTTCAAACCTCAAGAATTAGTTGCCTCTAAGGGGGGTTTGTTTAAAGCTACCCATGTCTCATAGGAAATCAAGTTATGACTTGAGCTCGTATATCAATGAGTGGGATGCTTGTAGTGTGGCTCTCCTTTGTAGAGACCTTTACATTGAGTCGTGCAGGTTCAATATCCAAGTCATCCTTGTCAATAAAGGTGAGTGAAGCCATGTTGACATGTAGCGTTCTCCCTTGGAGTGTTCGTTTGCCTTTGGCTTCCCTCGCCTTAGATTCCTCTTGAGCTTGTTTGATCTTTTCTTTGACTAGTTCTTTTTTTTTTTGTTTTAGGAGATTCTCTTGTGTGATCATTTCCTGGTCGAGATCCATAATATTTCTTGAGTTTTCTTCCGTTTCCATTTCTACCCTTTCAATAGTTGCAATGCAGACTGACCCTTGAGGGGTGATTTCAGACACTCTTAGCTCTCTATATTTTAGTTTCTTTTTCTTGGTGCTTTTTGCCACACCATACATGAGGATGAGATCCTCCATTTCTAGTTCTTTGTGTTTCAAGTTATGGTCAAGCTAGTGTTTTCTTCATAGTTTCTCGACCATAAGCCCATGCAAGGTAATCATCTGGCTTTCATTCAGTTTTTTCAAATCAACCAACCTTTTGGCTAATGCATTTTCAGTGATCCTTTCATGTACAACAATTTGCAAGCTTGGAACTAAAACTTTTATAAGCATTACTGCATCAATACCGTAGGCTAGATGGAAGGGAGTATATCCCATCGCTACCTTATGTGATGTGCGATTGGCTCATAGTTCTGCAGTCAGCTTGTGTTCCCAATCTGTGCGATTGGTTTCTAAGGTTTTAGTCAAGATAACACACAAAATCTTGTTTGTGCTTTCTACTTGGCCATTTGCTTGTGGGTAAGAAGGTGATGATTTGCGGTGTACTACACGGAATCTTGTAAAGTAATTGTTCAATCACCTCATTAATGAAATGTAAACCATGGTCACTGACTAATTCAAGTGCACAACCAAATTTGGAAATGATCTGTTCATATAGGAACTTGGCCGTAGGCGATAGTTCAAGCATTAGCTCTTTTAGAGGCTCTCGACTCTGCCCACTTAGTGAAATATTAATCTATAGCCACGATCACATAACGTGCTTGGGATGGATGTGCTGCTAGACTAATGAGTCCAACAAAATGAGTTCCCCATTTTTCAAAGGGTTGTCTCGCAATCACATCGGTGAGTGGCATCCTATCCTTTTGTTGTGGAATAGCAAATTGTTCGCACTCCTCACACCTCTTTACAAATTCTATAGCATCCTTGAATAACATAGGCCACCATATTCCTACTTCAAGAACCTTGCAAGCTGTAACTTCTCTCGCAAAATGTTCTCTGGCTATTCTTGCATGTGTTCATTCTAAGATCGTGAAAAACTCATCTTCTCGCACACATCTCTTGAGGATATCATCGTCGCCTAACTTATATAATTCCCCACTAATCAATCGATAAGGTGCGGATAGCTTTATAAGCCAATGCATCTTATCTTTCTTCAAGGGTCGATCTTGTGGGAACCCATGGGCTAGATAGTCGGATATTTCCTCACTCCACTCAGGCACCATGTCAAGTTTGAATAGACAAGCATCTGGAAGGTCATTGTCAATGACTATTGTCGGTTCTCCATTAGGAATTCTAGACATATGGTCTGCCAAAACATGTTGTGTTCCTTTTCTCACCATGATTGTGAAGTCGAATTCCAAGAATAAGCAACCATCGGCGGGTGATTCTTCCTATGGTGGTGCAAGGCTTGTTCGCCAGATATAGTAGGGCTGAATGGTCCACAAAAGAATACAAATTTGTTGGCCAGCAAGTAATATTTGTATTTATTTATAGCATAAACCATGGCCAACCCTTCATTCTCCGTGGTGGTGTAGTTTATCTCTACATCATTCAGGTGATGACTAGTGTGAAGTAGCAGGGCATGAAATGGCCAAGCGTGAAGGAGTGGTGTGTGAAAGATAAATTCGTGAGATGTTGATTCATGAAGGGTTAGCACATGTAAGGTTAGTTCGTGAAGTGTTAGTACGTGAGGGGCTTAACCCGTGAAGGTCTTAAGCCATGAAAGGCTTAACGGTGAAGGTCTTAAGCCATGAAAGGCTTAACCTGTGAAGTATCACGTGTTAACACATGAAAGAGAAAGTGTTTACTTGTTGTGAAAGAGAAGGTGTGTTAGATTATTTGTGGTGATGTTATGGGAATATATTTTAACCCCTCTTAAAAATATTATTCTACCCTCTTAGATAATTTCGGGATGCTTGGACTATCTTTGTGTCATGCCAAATTATGTTAATATCATGGGTGATACCATTATAAATATTAATACATTTGGTGGATATTGACGTATGCTTGGGGTCTCCAATGTTTGTTTTAATTGGTTCGTATGTAGGAGTGATTCTCGGGCTACGCTTGGGAAACATGTGTGTGATGATGGTTTGTATACTTATGAAATATTTATTTCACCAATTTATTGTTGGTTATTTTATAGGTGAAGAGGATCTCGAGGATTGAAGAGAAGCCACACAAATTTATTACTTGGCACACCATTTTTGTAAACAAGCTTTGTATATACATGTGCTAGCTTGTGCACATTTTGATTTATTTTGTAAAAGCCATAGTTTATCAAGCACAGACTTGATCTTTAATATTTGGTAAAGCGTGATATACTTTAAACCCAAGCCTCAATTTATGGGAACTCTATTTTTAAAGATAAGAGAGTGTTGTGCAAGAAAAGCACCCTTTTTGTATTTTTGGAGGCTATGGCCTCAATTGGAACATAATATCTTGTAAATACTTATGTGTGGGGGAAATAGGACATACACACATGAGGGGGGATGATTGCACCCAATCTTGGAGCCGAATCTTTGTGAGCTAATTATTTTATTTGTTTTTGAATATTTTTGGTCATGATCATGTGATGCTTGATGATTTGTTTGAATTTAAATCAATTCTTGCAGTTTATTTGATTTCTATCTCCCTGGAAATTTAGATCCGTGACAGTGGTATGAGAGCGAGTGGTATCAAAGCTAGAGCTAGGGAGAAGGGGATAATTTAGATCCGTGACAGTGGTATGAGAGCGAGTGGTATCAGAGCTAGAGCTAGGGAGAAGGGGATAATTATTGAGCTAGACCTATGGAGAAGGGGATAATAATTGAGTGGTAAAAGCTAAATTCAAAGGTTTTTGAAGGATTGTTTCTATTAAACAAAGGGAAAAAACCAAAGGTTAAGAGGAGCCTGGTAAACCACTTTCAGAAAACCATGAAACCACTCTATATTTGAAAAGCAATTTTGCTAGATTCTTAACCTCATTCTAATCCGTTTGTATGGATGAAATCTAAAATTGAGAGCAAATTCGGCTTAGCTTTTGGATTGCTAAACCACTGTTGGTGGGAGAAATCTATAATGGACGGTGTGTGTATCTCCATAAGTCAATTTATAAGTATAAGAAAATTTTAAAAAAAGGGACTTAGTTAATTAGATTTTGTTTTTCTTTCTCCTTCCCTTTTTCTATCCACAGCGACGATCGGATGGTTATTACCTCCAAGGAATTGTCTCTTTTCAAACTAGGCCGTCGAGCGGAGCCGTGCGTATTTAGGGAGAAGGTGGGGTGATAATCTGCGCCGGTTACTCAGCCAAAAGCTTTGTTAAGATTTTAATAATAAAATCTTTAATAAGCTTTAATAAAACAAGCCTTATATATATATATATATATAACCCACATCTATTTCTCTTTTTGGCGTATCCTTGTGGCCAGATTCTAGGAGAGAAAAACTCCATAGTTTCTCTAAAAAAAGTAAGTTTTTGCAATTAAACTTGCTAATAGACTTTAAAAATTTATAAAGCCTATTCTCATCACTTCAAAAGAGAACATTTCAAGAGAACTCATCACTTCCCACACAAAAGGCAACAATTTAGAAAAATTTAGAAAATCTCAAATCTTTTAGAGGACTGAATCAAACCAATCATTTTGTGACTGATTCATAAGCTAAACTCTCTGTCTTAATTTAGTTGCAATGTCTACTTTACCCATTCTGCCCAAGGTACAAGAACAAATCCTAATGCTTCAAGAACAAATTGCTAGTGAATGAGAACTCCGACGCAACTGATTAGAGTGTCAAGTCAATCGTACCAAACACAAAGGTAATGCCTCTAATTCCCGAGTATGACTCAGATGAGAAGGAAAGTGATCATGTCAGACGCACTATTAAAGCTACATTGCGTGCTCAAAATTCTAAGAAAGACTCACGAATCGGTTGAAAGGCATTCACTTTCCAAAATTCTAAGAAAGACTCACGAATCGGTTGAAAGGCATTCACTTTCCAAAATTCTAAGAAAGACTCACGAATCGGTTGAAAGGCATTCACTTTCCAAAATTATGATGGCAAGAAGGATGCACGAGTTCTCATTGCTTGGATTAGCCAACTAGATGACTATTTCTCTAGCGAGAAGTTCTTTGAAAAAGATAAAATTAAATGTGCTTGTAATCATTTGATCAAAAGTGTGGCTTTATGGGGGAACGTGATTAAGCAAGGTAAACATTGACCTTCAACATGAAAAGAGTTTCAAAAACTCTTAAAGAAACATTTTCTACCATTGTAGTACAAAGCTAAAGCACGTCAATGATGGGACACTCTACACTAGATTGATAAAGAGAGTGTCCAAGCTTATATCGACAAATTTGGGATATTCTTTTACAAATTCAATTAATTGAAAAAGTCAAGGAAAAAGAGCAACGTAAAAAATTCATTGTAGGACTTAAGTCTACCATCAGGACTGACGTTAACATGTTTGATACACATGACCTTAGCACTGATGGACCTTGCCCTAAATTCAGAACATTAAACAGCTATATCTAGAGATTTCAAGATGCAGGATAAATCTTTTATAAAATCTAATAAATCTTATTTCTCTTCTATTATGTAAGATTCCTCCTCGAACTAAATATTGATTAAGCCTCTACTTCAATCCCTTGTAATCATTCTTTGTTTCTGAATACAAGAAAATATTATTTTTCCTTGTTTGGCCTAGTGAGATAAAAATTTCTAGAGAGTGGTAAATCAATATTGGGATATTTTTGGATAAATAAATTCTATAGATATCAAAAAAATATTTCCCTAAAATAAAAAATCAAAATATATTTTCCAAGGTGCAATTGGAATTAATAAAAATTGATTTCGAAGACCTTAGGCTAAGGGACAAGATTTTCGAATTTTTTTTATTTATGGTCCAATTAAGGTTCTTATGGACCAATAAGATTAATCCAAGTATTGGGATAAGATAAATCCAAATAATAAAAGAAAATACCCAAAAATGAGTAAATGCCCACATAAGATGAAGAGTTGGCTAAGTACTAGGTTTATTAGTTAAAAATTATGAAGTAGTAATAAAAAATGAGATATTTTGGAGTAATCATTCATTTTTGACACATGGGTAAGGAAAAGGGGGCCCTTCAAGGAGGTGCCTATTTCACATGTGTGGATGAGTTTTAAACTTAAAAATAATAGGGTATTTTTATCTCTTCTCTCTCCTAAATCAAACCAAATAAAAAAGGGAGCCAAACTAGTCCAAATCTTATCCAAATTCAGCCAAATTGAAGCTGGAAAATTCTAGAACTCAGTTGGACTCAGTTAGTGGCCTCCCTCACCAAAAAAATGACCCTCATTCCTTTTTATTCTCATCTGTGAACTAAACTATACGGATATTACTCTAAGTTAAGCTTATTTTCTATTATCCTCTATTATCCTCTAAAAACCCTCTACAAATTAAAGAGATTGGAGCTTCTCTCTCTCTCTCTCTCTCTCTCTCTCTCTCTCTCTCTCTCTCTCTCTCTCTCTCTCTCTTCAATCTTCCTTGGAGACTCCAAAATTATACCAAACCAATTGATTGGTTGGGGGCCTCTACTGTGATCAAAGAATCAAGTAATTTAGGAGGTAAAGTGTGGATTATTGTCTTCTTTTTCTTAAATCTCCAAATGTTTCTCTTCTCAACCCTTCTCAAGCTTGAGAAGCATTAATGTGAATGGCTTTTGAAGTTCTTTAACGTATTGTAATGAAGAAATACATAAATTTTTATTTATGCTTAATTTATAATGGTTTTAAGCATTTCTCTCTCCCCCCCAAAGAATGGTCATTCCTATTGCGTGATAGTAAAATTGATACACCTATGTCTAGTCGTACTCATTCAGGTTTTCAGCATGCCTCTTATGTATCAGATTGTTATGCTTTGGCTGTGTCTAGTATGTGTGAAGAGGAAGAACCTCTTTCATTTGATGAGGCACAAAAATCAGAAAATTGGTTGGCTGTAATGCAAAGTGAATATGATGCTATAATGAAGAATGGTACATGGTCTTTATGTGATTTACCTATTGGCAAAAAGGTCATTAGATGTAAGAACACCATATTGGGGAATATGGGAATTTCTCATAAGTTTGGGACATGTGGTCAAAACTTTGGATTTGCCATAACTTGAACACCATTTGTCCAAATTGTGCGCTATAAAGCTCAATAGATCCCATTTTTCAAGCACTTTCCAATGATAGGTCACATGATAGGGTTTTGAAAAACTTATAGATATGTTTACCGAGTCCCACCTTTTTAGTATTACAAAAATGGGACTTGGGAGATTCCCAAACTCACGAATATGGTGTTTAAGTGGGTTTTTAAGTTGAAAAGAAAGAAGCCAGATATGGCAGTGTTGATCGCTATAAGGCTAGACTTGTTGCAAAGGGTTATGCTCAAGAAAAGGGCATTGATTTTGATGAGACATTTGCTCCCACTTGTTGTATGACTACCATTCGTAGCATTTGTGCATTGGCAGCTCTCATAATGGTTGGAATGTACATCAGTTGGACATAAAGATTGCGTTCTTGAATGGAGATTTGCATGAGGAGGTGTATGTATCGCAGCCTCGTGGTTTTGTTCAAAAAGGGCAGGAAAACAAAGTGTGCAAGTTGAAAAAGGCTTTTTATGGTTTAAAGCAAGCTCCGCGAGCTTGGTATGAAAAGATACATGCATATTTGACTGCACATGGTTTTCAGAATAGTCCAACAGAAAGCACTTTGTATGTTAAACGTGTGGATGATGTACATCTAATCATTGCTCTCTATGTCAATGACATGCTGCTCACAGGACCAAATGAGAATCATATTGCTGATTTTAAGGCTGATTTGAATGCCTCTTTTGAGATGTCAGATTTGGGGCATTTGCATCATTATTTGGGGATACAATTTAAGCAGTGTGATGGAGGTATTGCTTTGTGTCAGATATTGTATTTTGAGACATTGTTGCAGAGATCTGGCCTTGAAGACTGCAAGCCTATTGCTACTCCAATGGAGACAGGTTTGAAGTTGAGTCTTCATGATGCTGGAGATCACTTTGATGTCACACTCTATCAGACAGCTTTTGGTTGCCTCATTTATGTATGCATTACGAGGCCGGACATTCAGTTTGCAGTCTCACAGGTGAGCAGGTTTATGCATAGCCCAGGGTCTCAGCATTGGAAGGCAGCTAAACGCATCTTTCGCTACTTGAGTGGCACCATACATCTTGGCCTTGAAGACTGCAAGCCTATTGCTACTCCAATGGAGACAAGTTTGAAGTTGAGTCTTCATGATGTTGGAGATCACTTTGATGTCACACTCTATCAGACAGCTGTTGGTTGCCTCATTTATGTGTATGCATTACGAGGCCAGACATTCACTTTGCAGTCTCACAGGTGAGCAAGTTTATGCATAGCCCAAGGTCTCAGCATTGGAAGGGAGTTAAACGCATCTTTCGCTACTTGAGTGGCACCATACATCTAATGAATTCAATGTATTTGGCTCTGGGGAGGAGCAGAGTAATAGTGCATAAACACTACAAGTCAATATTAGGTAATTTGGGAAAAATATCACATTTTGGGAATTAATTACTCCATATAGTTTTGGACATATCTTAAACATACTAACTCCAAATTTGTCGGAGATTATAGATTTAGATTCTACTCTTCAAGATCTTTCCGATGATATGTCACATGAGGGGGCTTTGACAAACTTTGGGACAAGTTCACCATGCTCCCATTTTTCAAATGGGAATGGGATTTTTCCCAAATTATCTAATATGGTGTTCTACTAAGATTTTACAAAGGGGGAGGCTTCTATTTATAGGAAAATGTGAGCCTCAAACCAAGCAAACTGATTCTAGAATTTTCTAGATCAGTTTGGTCAATTTTTGACCATTTTTGGGTCAGTTCAGCTTACTTTTTGGAACTAGACTTGAAATAGGAGAGATGAGAGATGAAATATCTTATTTTATTGATTTAAAATGGGAAGCAATGATGAGAAAAAAGGCACCTCCTTCATGAGGGGGAATCCCCACTCTGAGGTGTCAAAATTTCATTTTTTTAATGTTTCCTTTGGTCCTTAGTCCACTCTTCATCTTATGTGAATATTTACTCATTTTTGGGTGGTTTTTCTTTATTTTTTCAATTTATATCCTCCCTACATTTGGATTAATCTTATTGGTCCCTCAGAACCTCAATCCAAAATTTTCAAAAAATCTGGACCCTTAGGGCTGAGGTCTTTTGAGCAGATTATAATTTATTTCTAATGCACCAGGTTAGGAAATTCTTTTTAAATTTCTGTTTCAAGGGAATTTAGTTTAATAAGAAAGGATATTTTTCCATCAAAAGATATCTAAAAATTGAATTACCTCTCTCTAGAACATTTTTTCTCTCTAGGCCAAAACAGGTAGAAACAAGATCTTTTATTATTCTGAAAAGGGGGTTGATTACAAGGGAAGAAACTAGACATCTTGAGGGGCTGGGGAGGAATCTTACAATGTTAGTACTATGTTAGTCTATGTTGCTCTATTTTAGTACTATGTTGGTACTATGTTAGAACTCTGTGTTAAGTGGTTGCAGGATCAGGGTGCCCAGTTTTGTCCACTCAAACACCCTGTAAATAGTAAAAAAATAGGCATTTGCTTGGCTAATCTCTCCTAGCTAACGAAGGAATTTCCTTTCCACTTCTTTTGTTAGAACATCACATGAAAAGTTGGGAATATAGTTGCATAATATGATTAAGCATTAGATAGTCGAAAGTCCTAATTTCCTTAGGTATAAAGTCAATGTATACACCTTGTCCCAAATTTGGACTTATTCCATAAAATCCTAATATCTTTTACATATAAACTCATATGAGATTGACACTTTGGACCTTAGATCTTGACATAATATAGAGCTTAACTTGATTTTTTGAGAAACGTTTAAGCTAGTTGTCTATTTTATTTAAATATTTCAAGGTCTTTAAAGTGTTATAATATGTGCCACTTTTTGTACCCACAATAACTACCACTTAAAATGCTGAAGCTTGTAGATCAAAAGAGTGGTAGATAGTGAGACATTAGTAGAATATGGTGGTTAGTCAAAATTTCAAATCAAATGGTTGGATTTTCAATGATCTCTTTTCCAAAATCCTTTCAGACTATCAAAGGGCCTGTAAATATTAATAATCTAATTAGTAAAATTACATTTTTGATGTAAATCATCTAAAACCTATATGGACTAGTGTACTTGTAATGGTGCATCTATGGGAAAAATTTGGATTACTCTAAGTATGAAAAGATCATTTTTTAAATCATTTCATCATATTTTTGATGAATTTTTATTAATTAGATAAATTTATATAAATTTATTTATCTTTGGTTAATTTGAGTGCATGTGTATTTTGTATTAGTTGTTTGATATCATTTGAAGTACCTTGCTCCCTAAAATTTTCTGTCCAAGCATTGTCCCAGTCCAGCATTAAAACTGGACAAAACTAGACACCCTGATCTTGTAACAGCAACCTCTATGGTAGTACTCTCTATGTTAGTACTATGTTAGTACTCTGTGTAAGTTTGTGTTAGTCTATGGTAGTACTCTGTGCTAGTCTGTGTTAGTTTGTGTTAGTACTCTGTGTTAGTTTGTGTTAGTACTATTTTAGCACAGTCTCTGTATGTAAAAAATCAGTATTATTATGTGTTAGTCTGTGGTAGTACTCTATGTTAGTACTCTATGTTAGTTTGTGTTAGTTTGTGGTAGAAATCTGTGCTAGTCTGTGTTAGTTTGTGTTAGTACTATTTTAGCACAGTTTCTGTATGTAAAAAATCAGTATTGTTCTATAATCAGTAAAATTTTGTTATTTTGGTTATTATAGGTACTGTTCACTAACCCCAACAGTTGAATGCTATGGAACTACTTTAGTATTGGGCATGGTAAGGAAGAGCATGATGGTGAGGGTGCTATGATAAGCATGCTCTAACAGCTGAGCAATTGGATGCAAATGGTGCTAAGCTACAGAATGCCCATGATGTTGTTGAATGGTTGACTTTGGAAGATGGCAGATGATGGAACGCAAAGGCTTTTGTGGAGGTGAAGATCAATGATGTTGAGAGGAGCAATACATATGCATGCCAAACAATCAAAGATACTCACAAAATTTCCTTTTATGCATCTTTCTATGCATAAAAATCAAATTTAATAAGAATAACACTTTTGTAATAAAAAAATTTCCTTTATGCATCTGTCTATGCATAGAAATCAAATTTAATAAGAATAACACTTTTATAATAAAAATTTTTCCTTTATGCATCTTTCTATGCATAGAAATCAAATTTCATAAGAATAACACTTTTATAATAAAAAAATTCCTTTATGCATCTTTCTATGCAAAGAAATCAAATTTAATAAGAATAACACTTTTATAATAAAAAAATTCCTTTATGCATCTTTCTATGCATAGAAATTAAATTTAATAAGAATAACACTTTTATAATAATAAAAATTTTCTTTATGCATCTTTCTATGCATAGAAATCAAATTTAATAAGAATAACACTTTTATAATAAAAATTCCTTTATGCATCTTTCTATGCATAGAAATCAAATTTAATAAGAATAACACTTTTATAATTAAAAAATTTCCTTTATGCATCTTTCTATGCATAGAAATCAAATGTAATAAGAATAACACTTTTATAATTAAAAAAATCCTTTATGAATCTTTCTATGCATAGAAATCAGATTTAATAAGAATAACACTTTTCTAATAAAAAAATTTCTCTATGCATCTTTCTATGCATAGAAATCAAATTTAATAATTAATATCAGTGATATCCATGCATATTCATAGGCGAATATATATACATGGAGTAATTAGAATATTTCTTTTAAAAGCAAAAATGGTTGGAATTACTCTTTTGGAATAACATAAAAACAAACTTTCTTTTTCATAAAATTCTGGAAAATTTTGCCATAACCTCCTTTGTAACCTCCTTTGTATGGCTGACCATTTCTCATTTTTATCTTTCTTCACTTAACTTAATTAATCTAATTTAGAATTATAGAACTCTAATCTACACAATTTCCTAAATTCAAGAGAGTAAACAATAAGAAGAGTTTAAATAATCACTTAGTTAATCTTTCTAGGATTAAGAAAGGTTGGAATGTAAAGAAGAGAAGGGGGTGGCCTTTTCATCAAAGGCATAGCATTTGAATTTAATTCAAATGATTAGCAAAACATAAAAATCAAGAAAACCATAGATTTTTCATTAAAATTCGTAAACAAAGTAAGAAAATTAGCTTACATGGAGCTTGTAAGCTCTCCTTTGGCTTGGGGGATTGAGGGTTCTACTCTTGTTTGAAGCAATGGAGAGGATTAGGCCAAAAATAATTGAATTATTAAAAAATTCAATGTAGATGGCTCAGGGGAGAGGACACAAGAGTAGAGTAATAGTGCATAAACACCATTAAGCTTTTACAAAGGGGGAGGCTTCTATTTATAGGAAAAAGTGACCCTTTAACCAAGCAAACTGATTCTAGAATTTTCCAGATCAGTTTGGTCAATTTTTGACCATTTTTAGGTCAGTTCAGCTTACTTTTTGGATCTAGATTTGAAACAGGAGAGAGGAGAGATAAAAATATTTCATTTTATTGATTAGAAATTGGGGGTAATGATGAGAAAACGGTTCCTACTTCATGAGGGGAGATCCCCACACTAAGGTGTCAAAATTCAGTTTTTTAATTCTTTTCTTTGGTCCTTAGTCCACTCTTCATCTTATGTGAGCATTTACTCATTTTGGGGGGGTTTTTCTTTTATTCTTTAATTTATCTCCTCCCTACATTTGGATTAATCTCATTGGCCTCTCAAACCTTTGTTTGGACCTTAATCTAAAAATTTTTGAAAACAGGGGCCCTTAGGCTAAGGTCTTTTTGTGCACATTATAATGAACCTTAGGAATTTCTTTTTAAACTTCTATTTTGGGGAAATTTATTTTAATAAGAAGGGATATTTTTTCATTTAAAGATATCTAAAAACTAAATTACCTCTCTCTAGGCCAAAACAGGTAGAAATAAGATCTTTTATTATTCTGAAAAGGGGATTGATTATAGGGGAAGAAACTGGACATCTTGAGGGGTTGGGGAGGAATTCTACAGAGGGCAAGTTAGCTTAAACCATTTCTAAAGGAGAGAATGGCATGAAGTCTACATGAGTACAATGCAGAGAACTTGCATTTGGAACTAAATGTGAATGAGACATGATAAGATATGAATGGATGTGATAAGATGTGAACGATATGAATGGATGTGATAAGATGTGAACGATATGTGATAGGATGTGAATGGATGTGATAAGATGTGAATGGGATGTGATAAGATGTGAGTGGATGTGATAAGATGTGGTGTAATGTAAATGAATGTGGATGGGATGTGAGGTGGTGTAAATGGATGTGGATGTGAAGGGATGAGATGTGAGGATATGTGAAAGGATGTGATGTGATGTAAATAGACGTGGATGTGATAAGATGTGATGGGATGTAAATGAATGTGGATGTGGATGTGATAAGATGTGATGTAATGTAAATGAATGTGGAGATATTTTAGAGGATTATGATCAATCATACTATGGTTTCATTAAAAGATTGTTTAAAAGACAGCTGAATCTATGAAAAGGCAATTTTATATTGGGTGTGTAAGTGGTGTGACTATCTTGAAGTTTGCTTGAAGCGCCGGCTAGGAGGCCTGGGAACTCTTTTCCCTGGTACCCGGGACAAAACATAACCAAATTCCTAAACGGATCCTATCACTACAGTGGTTGGGCGGTTGGCTAAAATCTAGACACTTGTGCTTATTTTGGATCCGGTGCCTCTTTTGTGGCTTTGATATTTTATGGATGTTTTAATCGCATTATTAGAAGAGCTTGTGTTGATAAGAAAAAAAAATCCCATGTGGCACCCACGTAGTACCCTATGCACCCTCTGCACCCCTACATACCCTTCCTCATGTATCTCTTTCAAGTTTGTCTCACTATGTTGGGGAGGCAGCCTTGGAGTCTTCTTTTTGTGGAGAGAGTATGTGGGTGTGCTAGGGTGAGTATGGCACTGAGAATGAGAGATAAATTTGTCAAGAGAAATATTGAGCATGTCATTGAGAGGTTTGAGAAGGAAGAAGGTAAGATGAATAAAAGGTCTTTTAAGTATGCCTGGGTGTTAGATAGCTCCAAGATGAACAAGAGCAAGGAATCACTATTGACATTGCTATATAGTAGTTTGAGTCCACCAATACCTCTTTCATAGTTAATTATGTTCCACATCATCACATGACTTTATCAAGAACATGATCATTGGAACTTCATTGGGGCTGATTGTGCTATCTTGATCATTAATTCCACAATTAGAGTCTTTGAGGCTCGAATCTCAAAGGATGGGCAGACTCATGAGCCTACTTTCTTGGCTTTTACCCTTGGAGAGTGAAACAAATGATTTGGTGCCATAACAAGTGGAGGCAACATGGAGGTATCTATGCATGCCATCATGAAATTATGAAGGAGATGTCTACATGAGGTGTTTGCTTATCTAGAAAGTGGGTACAACCTTTATAAGATTCCATTTGTTCCCATTTTTGGATTTGAGGAGGATAATCTAATTGAACAGTATGGCAACCTTGATTGTGGGTACAACCCTAATAAGATTTCCATTTGTTCCCATTTATGGATTTGAGGGGGATAATCTAATTGAAAGGTATGCCAACCTTTATTGCTACAAGGGCCCCACTCTACTTGATGCTTTGGTCATGATTTAGGAACCACAAAGAGGCCTTTTGATAAGCCTCTTCATCTACCCCTGCATGTTGTGTATACGATGGGTGGTATTAGAACCATGCCCATTGGTCGTGTAGAGTCTAGTGTTTGTTTTATTATGCGTGCATGTTGTATTTCACAAACTATAGGAAAAGGTACAAAAAGCTTACTTGTAGAATAAAAACTTATGAAAGTTTGATGAAACAAATGTGACACCTAAAGTTTTTTTGACTCTCATTGATTTATTTGCGCTTGAAAGGGTGCCCATTAAATTGGTAATAAATATGGCCTTCCCAACCTCTATCAAAATGTTGTTGAATTTTTTGGATAAATTTATGGTGAAAAAACTTAGACTTATACATGGCCAAAAAGATGTTTTAACTATGACACTCTTAAATAAAAAAACTTTGAAGATTTAACTATTAAAATCCCTTTATTATATTGGAATCTATGTAAAAGCGAATTTTGAGGTGGGTCATATGATTAGATACTTTGTAGCCCACATATTATTGGAAGATAATAATAAACTAAGTTTTAAATCAACTTTTAATTATATAATTAGTTCTAAGTGATTAAATTTATTATAACTTCAAGCTTGATTGTTCTCTAGCACTAATATGTAAGCCACCTTGTGGTGAGCTCATTTTCATGAATTGGGTAGATTAGGATCATCTGGAAAAAAATTTGATGCTCATTCTCTTGCTATGTATGTTTTCAAGATGTTTCTAACAATTTTGTATATTGGATGCTCATTCTCTTGCTAGGGTATGTTGTCAAAATGTTTCTAACAATTTTATACATTGTTCGTTATGACATGACACTTTAGTGGCAACCTAAACCCTAAATTGTAGATTTAAGATAGGGGATACAAAATAGGTCTTACATGTACATCTATAAGCTTAAATAGGGGGGTCAAAATAAGTCTTAGATGTACATCGTATAGGCTTAAATAGGGGGTCATATTGGTCTCATAAGGTGAATAAATAGGAGGTTTTCTAAAAGTCTCTCCAATGCACGTGACGTGTCTCCTTTACTATGAGTGAACCCCCGTGCGTCTCATTCACAAGACTGAAGTTTAATAAATAGAAAGTGAATCTTATGCTTCTTCCATTGGTGGGGTGGCTTGGGTTACTACACCTTGAGTCAGTTTGCTAACTTGCAAAGGTTCAACATGAGGCTAAGAAGGGCCCATGTCTTCTTCTAGAGTGAAATCAAGTTCTCTCCCATCCAAATTTTTCCCTAAAAGAAACTCAAAACGTTTCCTCTTTTCATGAGGAGCCATTAGAGGAAGTTGAAATGGTGCGTGAGGTAGAAATCAATGGTGAGTACTATGAGGAAGCCTATGGAGATTGCACTAGAATGGTGATGGTGAGTACTATGAGGAAGCCTATGGAGGAGATTGCACTAGAATTTTCTTAAAAAATAACACGCCTGTACCAGTGTTCCAAACCACAGTACAGTGGGAAGGCAAGGACATAAACGCAAATATGAGGTATGTGTATGAACCACATTATTATAAGGACATTCTGATATTCAATGAGGTTCACCGACACAATCAAAACATTGTAGTGGCCCCCTCCTCAAGGATTCAATCGCAAAGACCCTACACAAGTTCTATTTCAAAGTTTTTCATGCTTTTGTTCCTTTTGTGTTGATGAATCTTGGGACAAGTGCATCAATCTAAGCCATGTAAAACCATGGAAGTTGCATAATCTAGAGCCTGATAGAGAGGACAATAATACAGTAGTTTTGGAGCACGATGACATTATCTACTCAGAGCAGCAGGACCAATTAGTTGATATGTTGGAGGTTGGAGACCACCTAGCAGTGCTAAAGTCTCCCACTATGAGCAAAGACAATGAGGATTACTACATTGTACTATGCAAACAAGGCAAGACAGTCCTCTCTCAGAGCAAGTGAAGGATGGTTGGGGTAATGTTTTCAACATTGGAGATGTAGTGGTGCATGGTATCTATTATGCTAAATTGCCACAATGTAAAAATAATTATGCCTTACTAAGGGAAGCACCTATAGCTATGTTGCATATTGATGCAATACTTGCAATAAAGTTCCCAATGTTACAAGCAAAGCACAAGGTCAAAGGGTACACAACAATTTATCGTGTCCCTTCGAAAGGTGCATGGACACATCCTAGTTAGGTAATGTCTCACTCCTTAATTACTAGGTAACGCTGAAGAAGAAGGTTGATTGAGGGATAAGATTGGCAAGTTGACTGCCAACATGGTTGACTTGCTTAACCACATCAAAGAGCTTAGGAATAGGGAATGGCGGTTTTCCTGCATGAGAGTGAACTAGGACACATTGACCCCTTGTAATAATTGTTCTCGTGTACTATTTCAACCTATTTTGCTAATATCGTATTCTTAACCACATCAAAGAGCTTAGGAATAGGGAATGGCGGTTTTCCTGCATGAGAGTGAACTAGGACACATTGACCCCTTGTAATAATTGTTCTCGTGTACTATTTCAACCTATTTTGCTAATATCGTATTCTTCTATGCGTTTTAAAAACGTCTAAATCCTAAATATGGGACCAAAAATATTTCTTTGCTGTTAATTAATTAGTTGTTTTAAGAGAAAAGGGTTTAGGGTTTAGCTTGATGCATGGCAGTGAGCGAATTTTCTCGAAGGCCTTCTCTTCTATAAAGGAATGCATTTCATCTCTACAGCATCACTATTTCGCTTGCCTCTCTCTACGGCCTTCTCTACAGCCTCACTATTTCAAATTAATCTTTAGTATGCCTAAATACAAGTATAAGGAGTGCCTGAGGGGGACCTGTGTGACTGTATGGACCACCATAGCACAACCTCAGGGGATGAAGTGGATTATGATGACATGTACTCACCAATGTCCTAGGATGAGGATGAGGACGAGGAGACCTTGAACCCCTAAGAGGAGGAGGAACATGAGGAGAAAAAGGAAGAGGAGGAGTGGGCTGAAGAGGAGAATGAGGAAGAGGAGGAGGACGAGGAGGACGAAGTAGAGGAGTGAGCAGAAGAGGACAAGGAAGAGGAAGAGGCATTTACATATTGATGAAAATGATGATTCAGATGGTGCTATGAAGAAGGATGGTGCTGGGAAGAAGGTTGAGGATGAAGACAGCTCTATCAATGATGAAGAGCATGCTAAAAAGATGACATTCCCTTTCTGAGACTGTAATTTTGATTTTACTGAGTTGGCCCTTTCTGGCTATATAATTTGGGCTATGATCAAGTTTTCGTAGTAATCTAGTGGTTTGTTATTTCCACATTGTGGTGATTGCTGACAATTAGTTACTTTTCCCTTCCTCATCTCACCATACAAATCGCAAACTATGGTAGTACTATGTTATTATTGTTAGATCTTTGCTTAATTGTGTTAGTAATATGTTACTATTATGTTAGTACTGTCTTAGTACTATTTTGGCAGTAATCTAGTGGTTTGTTATTTCCACATTAGTTACTTTCCCCTTTCTCATCTCCATACAAATTTGACCATAAAAAAAAGAGGGCAAACGATGTAATAGGTCATCCTGAATGGAGGATCCAGAGTGAATATCATATCAGATATCCTGGCAAAGAAGTTAGGACTTATAGAAATGTAGTTGGTTCCGTTCTAGATCTGAATGGCAGACCAAAGAAGGGTTCAAAAAATTGGAATCATTAGGGGAGAGAAAATTGAACTGGGAGGATGCATGTTCACTTTCGTATTTATAGTCCTAAAGATGTGTGAGATCATGGGTGCATATCCCATGTTGGAAAGAATAAGGCTTAGAAGTGGAAGAATCAAACACATCTAGGATACAAACAAGACTACAATACGGCGAGGAAAAAAGAAGGTATGAATCTTGGTTTGCAGAGAAGGACAAGTTAACTCTAGCTATAGCTAACCGTTGCATGGAGAAGGCCTAAACTACTTGGAAGGGGTGGAAGATGACGAGGAAGAGTATATCCTAAGAGAGAATCCAGACCTATAGCAGTAGTCACTCTTCAAACTAGATATAGAGCGGATTGTCCAGGGGTACGATCCAAAAGTTCTGGTCACCCAACTTGAGGTGATAATGAATGAAGCAAATCAAAAATAAGATAAACAAGATAGGAAAGAAGAGATGTAGACAGATTAGGACAAGGCCATGTTCACTCTCAATTAAGAAGAAGACAAATTGAAAAGGCATAATATCAGAGTGCAGTAAGATGAGCTTGAGTAGATAAACCTAGGAGATCATTAAGAGCCTAGAACAGTAAAGGTTAGTGCAAAATTGAGTCAAGAACTAGATAAAAAATCTTGGACCTGTTGAGATTCTACAAGGACGTATTTGCATGGAACTACTCTAACATGAAAGGAATTGATCCTACCTTTTAGCAACACATGAACAAAATCTGAAGGAGGATGCAATTCCTATAAGGCAGAGTAGGTACATGACGAGTCCTAATACACCAAGCACATCAAAGAAGAAATAGATAAGCTATTGAAAGTGGGATTCATCTATCCAATCATCAATAGAGTAGAATGGCTATCACCCATAGTCCCCAAGAAGAACGAGAAGCGCAGAGTCTACGTAAACTACAGAAACCTAAATGCCTCCACCATATCGGATCCATTTCCTCTACCACTCATAGATTATCTACTAGATGATGTAGCAGGACATGAGATATACTCATTTTTGGATGGATTTAGTGGGTACAACCAAGTGCACATGGCTGTAGATGATAATGAGAAAATAGCCTTTGTGATTGAATGGGGGGGTTACGCCTCCCAATGTGGGGGGTTACGCCTCCAATGTGATGACCTTCAAGCTAAAGAATGCTCTAGCCATGTTCTAGAGAATGGTGTAAGAAATATTCTATGAATATTTGACCACCTTCATGAGGGTTAATGTGTTTGGAAGAAAAGAAGATGACATAAGGCACCTGATGTTGTGTCTGGAAAAATGTAAAATAGCCACACTAAGCCTCAATCTAGCTAAGTGTGCCTTTACAATCACGAACGGATCTCTAGTGGGACACATAGTGTCTACAGAAGTACTCATAGAGTGGATCAAGAAAAAGTCACGATCATAGTAAAGTTGTAATTGCCCAAGAATACTAAGGAGTTAGCTAGATTCCTAGGATTGATCAAGTGGCACAACAAGTTCATGAGGTTGCTAGTAAACATGGCAATATCCCTATACAGTATGACTGTGAAGGATGTAGAAAATGTGTGGTTAGGATCCTATTAGGAAGGAAAACATGGAAATATCCCTATATAGTCTGACTATGAAAAGGATGCAGAATATGTCTAGTTAGGAGCCTGTCTCACAGGAAGCATTCCAAAATCTAAAACAGATGCTTTCATTAGCACCAATTCTCTAGCAGCCAATTTTTGAGCTAGTATTCCATGTGTTCGTGGATGCTTTTGACTTTTTCCATAGGAAGTCCTTTGATGCAGTAGTCACATGAAGGATGGTTCTGACCAGTATACTATGCAAGCAGAAGATTTTCAAAGCCAGAGAGGAATTATTCCACCATAGAAAAGGAATCACTGAGTATCATTTATTCAATAAAAAAATTCAAGCATTATCTACTTGGTAAAGTTTTCAAATTTCATGTAGATGACAAAGAACTCTTGTACTTGGTGAACAAGCCAGACCTAGCAGGAATGTTAGCGAGCTAGATGCTGTTGTTGTAAGAGTTTTAGTTCACGATCAAGCACACCCTAGAAACAAACATGCATTGGCACGTTTCTTGTCTAGACTGGAGTTTGGAGAAACTCTAGATGGGGTGGAGGATGATTTCCTAGATGCTCACCTCTTCATCATAGATGGAGAAAGACCAAGTTGGTATGATAAAATGCTGCAATCCCTTTCTAACTTGTCTTTTCCAGAGTACATGTCTAGAGATCAAAGGAAAAACTTGACTCTCCCGGAGAGCAAGTCATTCATGGTGGTGGCAGGAAAATTATATAAGATGTATAGACCAAAGTCTGAGGAGGTGTGTTCCTAAGCATGAACTACAAACTATGTTGGGGCAGAGGCACATTAAAGGATCAATTGAGGCCACTTTTCTAAAGAAATCATGGGAATGAAGTTATTCTAAGTAGAATTGGGGTGTCCTGTAAGATTCCTCCCTCCAACTTTTGAGGTGTACAGGTGTAAGAACCTTCCCTTCTGATCTTATAATTATTTCCCTCTTTGAAATAAAAGAAAGATCCTGTTTTACCTTGTTTTGGTCTAGAGAGAGAAAATATTTAGAGGGAGGTAATTCAAAATTGAGATATTTTTGAATATAAAAATCCTCCTAGTGTCTAAAATGGTTTCCCTTGAAACAGAAATTCAAAAAGAACTTTCCAATGTGCAATTGGAATTAATTGAAAATAGGTATAAAGGACCTTAGCCTAAGGGTCCAGATTTTCAGAAACTTTTGGATTATGGTCCAATTAAGGTTCTTATGGACCAATAAGATTAATCCAAATGTAGGGAGGAGATAAATTGAATAATAAAAGAAAAACCCCCCCAAAAATGAGTAAATGCTCACATAAGATGAAGAGTGGACTAAGGACCAAAGAAAACATTGGCACCTCAGTGTGGGGATCTCCCCTCATGAAGTAGGTGCCTTTTTCTCATCATTACCCCCAATTTTTAATCAATCAAATGAGATATTTTCATCTCTCCTAGTTCAAAACTAGATCTAAAAAAAGTAAGGTGAACCGACCCAAAAATGGTCAAAAATTGACGAAACTGATCTGGAAAATTCTAGAATGCTGGGTTAGAGGCTCACTTTTTCTTATAAATAAAAGCCTCCCCCTTTGTAAAAGCTTAATGGTGTTTATGCACTGTTACTCTGCTCTTGTCATGAGCCATCTACATTGAATTTTTTAAAAATTCAATTGTTTTTGGCCTTATCCTCTCCAAAGTGAATTGGTGGCCACTCTTGCTTCAAACAAGAGTAGAACCCTCAATCCCTCAAGCCAAAGGAGAGCTTACAAGCTACATACATGTAAGCTAATTTTCTTACTTTTTTTAATGAAGAATCTATGGTTTCCTTAATTTTTATGTTTTGCAGATGTTGAATTAAATTCAAATGCTATGCCTTTGATAAAAAGGCCACCCCCTTCTCCTCTTTACATTCCAACCTTTCTCAATCCTAGAAAGATTAACTAAAGGATTAATTAAACTCTTCTTATTGTTTACTCTCTTGAATTTAGAAAATTGTGTAGATTAGAGTTCTATAAATCTAATTTTGGTTAATTTACGTTAAATAAAGAATGGTAAAAATGAGAAATGGTCAACCATACACAGGAGTTTATGGTAAAATTTTTGAGAATTTCGTGGAAAAGAAAGTTTGTTTTTATGTTATTCCAAAAGAGTAATTCCCACCATTTTTGCATCGAAAAGAAATATTCTAATTACTCCATGTACATATTCACCTATGAATATGCATGGATATCACTGATATTAACTATTAAATTTGGTTTTTAGAAAGGTGCATAAAGGAAATTTTTTATTACAAAAGTGTTATTATCATTAAATTTGATTTTTATGCATAGAGAGATGCATAAAGGAATTTTTTTAATTACAAAAGTGTTATTCTCATTAAATTTGATTTTTATGCATAGAAAGATACATAAAGGAAGTTTTTTTTATTACAAAAGTGTTATTCTCATTAAATTTGATTTTTATGCATAGAAAGATGCATAAAGGAATTTTTTTAATTACAAAAGTGTTATTCTTATTAAATTTGATTTTATGCATAAATAGATGCATAAAAGGATTTTTTTGATATAAAATTGTTATTCCCATTGAAGTTGATTTTTATGCATAAATAGATACATAAAGAACTTTTATAACAAAATTAGAATTCTCTTAAATTCTATGTTTAAATTCTATGAGTATTTGATAAATGAATAATTAAATACTCTAAGAGAGAAATTTCTATCCTTTTATATTCACACGGATTGTAAAAAGAGAATTCAGGAAATCTATCGAGATCGAAATATTCAGTTAAATGATTAATCTATTCCTCATTGAAATTCGTAACTAATTTAGAAATCAGTTAAGTGAATATTCAAAGAAAGAAATTCAATAAAGTAGTAACTAAATTATCAAACCTTTTTGAGAAAGATAAGATCAGGAAAAATCTTATCCGACTCGATCCTTGAATCAGACTATGACCAAGACAAAACTCTTTCATCAGCAGATGTGAGGAAAGAATGAGATGTGAGGTGAATAGATGTGATGAGATGAGATGTGAATTAGATAGATGTGAATGAATGAATGAGATGTGATGTCATGTGAATCAGGATGTAAATGAATGATATGGGATTTGAATGTGTTTGTGAAGATGGATGTGAATGTGTATGTGAAGAATGGATGTGGATGTGTATGTGAAATATGGATGTGAATGTGTATGTGAAGAATGGATGTGGATGATATGTGAAAATGGATGTGAATGTGTATGTGAAGAATAGATGTGGATGTGTATGTGTATGTGAAGAATGGATGTGAATGTGTATGTGAAAATGGATATGGATGTGTATGTGAGGAATGAGGATGAGAATGTGTATGTGAAGAATGGATATGGATGTGTATATGAAGAACGGATGTGAATGTGTACGTGAAGAATGGATGTGAATGTGTATGTGAAGAATGGATGTGAATGTGTATGTGAAGAATGGATGTGGATGTATGTGAAAGAATGGATGTGGATGTGTATGTGAAAGAATGTGATGTGATGTGACATGAATATATGTGGATGTGATGTGATAGATATGAATGTATGGATAGATGTGAGTGAATGAGATGTGAATGGATGAGATGTGATGTCATGTGGATCGGGATGTGAATGAATGATATGGGATGTGAATGGATGAGATGTGATGTGATGTGAATCGAGATGTGAATGACTGTGATGTGATGTGATGTGAAACGGGATAGATGTGAATGAATGATATGTGATGTGAATGGATGAGATGTGAATCGGGATAGTTGTGAATGAATCGAGATGTGAATGGATGAGATGTGAATCGGGATAGTTGTGAATGAATGAGATGTGAGGTGAAATGGATGTGATGTGGATCGGGGTAGAGATGAATGGATGAGATGTGAATGAATGTGATGTGATGAGATGTGGATATGGGTAGATGCGAGTGGATGAGATCTGATGAGGATAAATGAGGAAATATGTGATGAGTTGAAAATGATGTGATTGGATGAGAATGGGAATACATATGAAAATGGATGTGATTGGATGAGAATGGGAATACATATGAAATGGATGTGGATTAAATAATGTGGATTGATCTGGAGAAATGTGGAAAGACGAGAGTTCGTTATAGAAACTATATTTATGACATGTTTTTAAATGACTGTTTTATGTCAAGAATGTTGGGGAAGCATTTTGATCGTCTTGTGAATGAGGTCGTGGAGACCTAACTGATAAAGTTGCAACAGCTGAGACAGAGAGTCAATGCAGGACGTCTCGCGTAGCAAGGTCAACCGAGGTCTTGACCAGCCTTGGTTCGATTTTAATGGTGAGCTTCCGGTACGGTGGATGAGGGACCAAGGAAGCGGCCTATGAGTGAAGCGCTAGGTGACCTGCGAAGGATCATATAGGGTGCTGACCATACAGTGCTTGGGCTCTGGGTCGCCGATGATACCCACACGTGTGTCAGGGAAGATATTTGGATCAAGAAGTAAGAGTTGTTTTCTGAATTCGAGTATGGATCTGGTTGATTGAACTTGCTGGTCCTCAAAACGGATGAGTCCATGGCTCTTTTATGTGGATCTGTTGGGTTGATCTTGCTTATCTTCAATGGATCTATTGGTTGATCTTGCTTATGGAGATTCCATTTTGATTTTTATAAGTGAATATATTGCTAGGTACTATGAGCTAGGAACTATCGAAAAGGCCCCTGATCGTTTTGGTTACCAATGATGCCATAAGTACATCAATGAAGGATAAATTAGAAATTAGGATTCAACCGGATATTTTGGAGGATTATGATCAGTGATACTATAGTTTCATTAAGTGAAAAAGGCAATTTCATATTGGGTGTGTAAGTGGTGTGACTAGTTTCAAGTTTGCATGAATATCCAGCTAGGGGGCCTGGAAACTCTTTTCCCTGGTACTCGGGACAAAACCTAACCAAATTCTTAAATGGATCCCATTAGTATAGTGGTTGGTGGGCGGTTGGCTAACCCACGGGACTGGATGGGGTAATGGATCCCTAAAATGAGACTCAATTCTGTTATGGTATGATAGATGAAGTAAATCCCGGATAAAAATTGTTCTATGGAAAAGAATCAATGGATGTGCCTCTAAATGAGGAAAAAAGCGTTGGTCTCTATGATCCAAGTGCAAGTCTTTTCATTGATCTAACTATGGGACTTACAGCCTTACCCCAATAACCTTTGATGGCCATCAAGTTATAGCAATCTTAGATGGAGAACCAGGAGTAAGCATTGTTACAAAACAATGTTGGGAAAAATGGGGAGCCCCCACCTTGAATAACACCACGTTTCTAGTTAAACATGCTAATGGAGCCATAGCTAGACCCATTGGTCTACTGCGGGATCTTAAGATTAAGATCCTAGGAACTACTTACCAACCACCACACCTTTGTGGCGATGAACTTTGGACGTCACGCAGTCTCTTACAATTGCATCCTTGGTAGACCATTCATGAGAGAGTAAAAAATGATTCATGATTAGGATACGGACCACATATGCATTCGAAGGAAAGATCTTACATTCAAGATCAATCTATGTATGTGGAAGGTCCATCCCATGAGTAGCAAACCATTTGTAGAGGACTCTATCACAACAATGCAATCCATTGCAGTCCATTTGTGCCAAACATTCCATAAGACACTTGAAGATGAATTAAGGGAGAGTGAGGGGTTTGCATCACTTCTAAAGCCTGAAGATTTTGAGAACTGGATGCATATCCTTGCTATCCTAGATATCTTACCTAGACGCAATAGTACAAGGTTTGCTATGGAAGACGGGCAAGATGAAAGGGAGAGTGAGGGGTTTGCATCACTTCTAAAGCCTGAAGATTTTGAGAACTGGATGCATATCCTTGCTATCCTAGATATCTTACCTAGACGCAATAGTACAAGGTTTGCTATGGAAGACGGGCAAGAGATTACATCATTATATCAAATAGCTCTATTTTAGTCCACACTACCATCCCACAGCCAACAAAACCCATTGAACCCAAACCAGACTCAAAAAAGCTTTGCCACTCAATGCACAAAGCACACAACAAGAAGTTAGCACTTGCTGTGAGAAAGAAGCCAAAAGGCTAGTTGATGAAGAAAGTGTTAAAGCTCAAGAGACTAGACAAGTGCCTAAACACTTCAAGACCTTCCATGTAAGATTCCTCCCCCAACCCCCTTTTTGATGTCTAGTATCTTCCCCTGTAATCAATCCCTCTTCAGAAATATAAAGACCTTGTTTCTAACTGTTTTAACCTAGAGAGAGAAAATATTCTAGAGAGAGAATATTCAGATTTTGAATATTTTTTGATAGAAAAATATCTCTTATAATTCAGATGAGTTTCCCTGAAACAGAAATTTAAAAAGAATTTTCCAATGTGCAATTGGAATTAATTGGAAATAGGCATAAAGAACCTTAGCCTAAGGGTCTAGATTTTCAGAAATCTTTAGACTATGGTCCAATTAAGGTTTCTATGGACCAATAGCATCAATCCATGTGTAGGGAGGAGATAAATCCAAATTGTAAAAAGAAAATACCCAAAAATGAGTAAATGCTCACATGAGGTGAAGAGTTGAAAATGTACAAGGTTTATTAGTAAAAAAACTATGAGCAATATTAAAAATATGAGATATTTAAAATCTTAATTGGATCCCATCACTACAGTGGTTGGGCGGTTGGCTAACCCATCACTACACAGGTGAAGAGTTGAAAATGTACAAGGTTTATTATTAAAAAAACTATGAGCAATATTAAAAATATGAGATATTTAAATTCTTAATTGGATCCCATCACTACAGTGGTTGGGCGGTTGGCTAACCCATGGGACTGGATGGGGTTACTGGATGGGGTTAGGCTGGACTGATGGATCCGTAAATCGAGACTCAAGCTTTTGTTTTTACGATAGAAAAAAAAAAATCCCGGACAGTAACTGTTCTATGGATAGGAATCAACGGTTGTGCCTCTTGAATGGGGAAAAAAGCGTTGATCCCAATGATCCAAGTGCAAGTTTCTTCCTTGAACTGACTAAGTATCGTATAGATGTAATTGGATCATCTCGATCAGAAATGATCTTGACTACGTTAGAGTAAAAAGTTATCCTGGTGGAATCGCCCGTGCTTCCGGTTAAGAAAGTTTTTCCGGGTTCGGTTTTGGAACAACCGACGGAAGATCCCTGTTCCCACCGAGCAACGGATTCGGGTTACTCGCAGCGGAAGTAGCGCTTCTCGCGCGGGACAGGGGTCCCACACTCGGGGCCTCGGCCACGGATATCCGGATAAGAGACTAATCCGTCGGTTGTTCCAAAACCGAACCCGAAAAAACTTTCTTAACCGGAAGCACGGGCGATTCCACCAGGATAGCTTTTTACTCTAACGTAGTCAAGATCATTTCTGATCGAGATGATCCAATTACATCTATAAGATACTTAGTCAGTTCAAGGAAGAAACTTGCACTTGGATCATTGGGATCAATGCTTTTTTCCCCATTCAAGAGGCACAGCCGTTGATTCCTATCCATAGAACAGTTACTGTCCGGGATTTTTTTTTCTATCGTAAAAACAAAAGTTTGAGTCTCGATTTACGGATCCATCAATCCAGCCTAACCCCATCCACCAATCCCATGGGTTAGCCAATCGCCCAACCACTGTAGTGATGGGATCCAATTAAAAATTTGGTTAGGTTTTGTCCCGGGTACCAAGGAAAAGAGTTCCAAGGCCCCCTAGCCGGATGTTCATGCAAAAATAAAACTAGTCACACCACTCACACACCCAATATGAAATTGCCTTTTCACAGATTCAACTAGTTTAAAACAATCCTTTAATAAAACCATAGTATCACTGATCACCATCTTCCAATTTATCCAGTTGATTCTCAATTTTTCCATCATTCCTTCATTAGAGTCATCATTGGCAACTAGGACGCTCACCACCTGTCCACACAGGGGCCGTTTCTTAGTTCCTAGCCCTTAATACTCGGCAATATAATCACTTATCAAGATGGACTCTCGTTGAAGATCAGCAAGATCAACCAACGGATCCATATAAGGAGCCATGGACTCATCCATTGAAGACCAGCAAGGTCAATCAACCAGATCCATGCTCGATTTCAGAAAACAACTCCAACTCTGTTCCAATATCTTCCTCGACGCACGCGTGGGTGTCCTAGGCGACCCAGAGCCCGCCGAGCACCGTATGGTCAGCACCCTCTAGGATCCTTCGCAGGTGACCTAGCGCTTCACTCATAGGCCGCTTCCTTGGCCCCTCATCCACCGTACCGGAAGCTCACCATTTTAATCGCACCGAGGCTGGTCAAGACCTCGGCCGACTTTGCTACGCGAGACGTCCTTCATTGACTCTCCGTCAGCAGTTGCAACATTATCAGTTAGGTCTCACAACCTTAATCATAAGATAGTCACAATGCTCCCCCAGCAATCTTGACATAAAACAGTCATTTACAAACAGCATTTACAAACAGTTTACAATACAGTTTCTATTTTTACTTTCATTTTCCACATTATCCCTCATCAATCCACATTACTTATTCCATATTCCATTTATATGTATACTCATCCCCTCACATCATTTTCCATCTCAACACTTCATATTCCTTCACATCACATATCGTATATTCACATTCATACATATATTCACATCTCCACATTCACATCCACATTCACATCCACACATCCACATCTACATCCATACATCTATTTTCACATCCACATCTACATGCACATTCATGCATCCACATCCATACATCCACATCTACATGCACATTCACATCCATACATCTACATCTATATGCGTACATTCTCATCTACATGCATACAT
Source organism: Cibotium barometz (assembly GCF_041138505.1). Classification (NCBI taxonomy): domain Eukaryota; kingdom Viridiplantae; phylum Streptophyta; class Polypodiopsida; order Cyatheales; family Cibotiaceae; genus Cibotium; species Cibotium barometz. Next base: position 50,311,803 of record NC_141046.1, on the reverse strand, counting down.
CCACGTCTCTATGCATACATCCACATCCACATCCACATTCACATTCTCCTCATACATCTACATCTACATGCATACATCCACCTCCACATTCACATCCACATCTATACCTACATGCATACATCCACCTCCACATCCACATCCATATCTATACATCTACATCTACATGCATACATCCACATCTACATGCATACATCCACATCCACATCTATACATCTACATCTACATGCTTACATCTACATCTCCATTCACATCCACATCTATACATCTACATCTCCATGCATCCATCCACATCTCTATTTACATCCTCATCTATACATCTACTTCTACATGCATACATCCACATCTCCATGCATACATCCACCTCCACATTCACACTCACATCCATACATCTACATCTACATGCAAACATCCACATCTCCATGCATAATAAAATTCTTTTAATTAATCTAGGATGATAGTTCCTAGAATATGGTAGGAAGTCCTCTTTTTATGCTTTGAATGAATTTATTTTATGCGTAATTTCTATAAAAATTTAGCCATAGCTCTGCTACTATGAAACTGATAAATCTCAATTTTTTTCTAAGGGATAAAGCTTATCATTAAGGAAATAATTAGAATGGTCTCTAATTGGGTCATCAATCCATAAGGGATTGAATCATCAATGTGCATAAACTAAAAGTATAGAAAAAAGCCATTAATTTGGCCTCAAGCATAGCTTAATCTTGGAATAAGGAAAAGCTTTATGAAAAGCTTTATGAAAAGCTTCATTTGGATTGAGAATGGGTCATGAGTATGGCTATTTCTTGAGTGAGAGAGAGTAATTACATAAAAACCATTAGAATTTAAACATAAATGGAAATTAACTTCAATAGCATTTATTAAATTATGTAACTCTTCACTACTTTTCACCAATTAACTTCAATAGCATTTAAAAAAACCATACCAATTAAACTTCTCAAGCTTGAGAGGGGTTGAGAAGAGAGAATCATTGAGAAATTATAGAAAGATCAAAATTCAATATACTTACCTTATAATTTGCTTGATTCTTTATTCATGGTAGAGGCCCCCAACCAATCAATTGGTTTAGTATGTTGATGGAGCCACCAATGGGGATTGAAGAAAGAGGGAAGTATCAAAAACTAGTGAATTATTAAAGAATTCACAACTCTTGGCTTAGGTAGAGTAGAGTAACAAAGCATAAGACTCTATCTAATTTGGCTTAAGTGGAGTAGAGTAACAAAGCATAAGACTCTATCTAATTTGGCTTAGGTGGAGTAGAGTAACAAAGCATAAGACTCTATCTAATTTGGCTTAGGTGGAGTAGAGTAACAAAGCATAAGACTCTATCTAATTTGGCTTAGGTGGAGTAGAGTAACAAAGCATAAGACTCTATGTCTTTTTCAACAAGGGGAGGCTTCTATTTATAGGAAAATTTGAGCTCCTAACCAAACAAACCGATTCTAGAATTTTCCAAGTCAGTTTGGTCACATTTTGACCATTTTTAGGTCAGTTAAGCTAACTTTTTGGAACTAGACTTGAATGAGGAGAGAGGAGAGATAAAATATCTCAATTTTTATAAGTTTAAAACTCATTCAAGCATGTGAATTATGCACCTCCTTTAAAGAATTCCCCTTCCTTATATATGTGTCATAATGGAATCATTTTAATATTGCTCATAGTTTTTTACTAATAAGCCTTGTACATTTTCAACTCTTCATCTTATGTGAGCATTTAAGGGACTCCCCTTCCTTACATATGTGTCATAATAAAATCATTATTCCCAAAATATCTCATATTTTTAATATTGCTCATAGTTTTTTATTAATAAACCTTGTACATTTTCAACTCTTCATCTTATGTGAAATATGCACCTCCTTTAAAGAACTCTCCTTCCTTACATATGTGTCATAATGGAATCATTTTAATATTGCTCATAGTTTTTTACTAATAAACCTTGTACATTTTCAACTCTTCATCTTATGTGAGCATTTAAGGGACTCCCCTTCCTTACATATGTGTCATAATAAAATCATTATTCCCAAAATATCTCATATTTTTAATATTGCTCATAGTTTTTTACTAATAAACCTTGTATATTTTCAACTCTTCATCTTATGTGAGCATTTAAGGGACTCCCCTTCCTTACATATGTGTCATAATAAAATCATTATTCCCAAAATATCTCATATTTTTAATATTGCTCATAGTTTTTTACTAATAAACCTTGTACATTTTCAACTCTTCACCTCATGTGAGCATTTACTCATTTTTGGGTATTTCCTTTTTACAATTTGGATTTATCTCCTCCCTACACATGGATTGATGCTATTGGCCCATAGAAACCTTAATTGGACCATAGTCTAAAGATTTCTGAAAATCTAGACCCTTAGGCTAAGGTTCTTTATACCTATCTCCAATTAATTCCAATTGCACATTGGAAAATTCTTTTTAAATTTCTGTTTCAGGGAAACTCATCTGAATTATAAGAGATATTTTTCTATCCAAAAATATTCAAAATCTGAATATTCTCTCTCTAGAATATTTTCTCTCTCTAGGTTAAAACAGCCACAAACAAGATCTCTTATATTTTAGAAAAGGAATTGAATATAGTAGACATCAAAAAGGGGTTGGGGGAGGAATCTTACATTCTACCCTGCTTAAAAAACGCGAGATGTCCTCATCTCGCAACTTGGGATAATTTCGTAAGATGCACGAATATGAGACTTAGAGAAAAATTTTAATCAAGATTAACCACCAAGAAAAGTCTTAAAGAGGGCAAGATAAGAACAAGATTTAAACTTTATTCATTCTCGGAACTTATACAGTAAAGATAGAAGAACTCTTTACACTTCCATAAGCCCGTCCATCATATGGTCACAAAAGCAGTCCTCACAAGCTGCACAAGTATAGGGTAACTCATCTATGGGAATGATTCTGCTGGTTATTGCCGCACCTATCTCAGTGGTATATTAAATTCTTAATTGGATCCCATCACGAGAGTGGTTGGGCGGTTGGCTAACCCATGGGACTGGATGGGGTTAGGCTGGACTGATGGATCCGTAAATCGAGACTCAAGCTTTTGTTTTTACGATAGAAAAAAAAAATCCCGGACAGTAACTGTTCTATGGATAGGAATCAACGGCTGTGCCTCTTGAATGGGGAAAAAAGCGTTGATCCCAATGATCCAAGTGCAAGTTTCTTCCTTGAACTGACTAAGTATCGTATAGATGTAATTGGATCATCTCGATCAGAAATGATATTGACTACGTTAGAGTAAAAAGTTATCCTGGTGGAATCGCCCGTGCTTCCGGTTAAGAAAGTTTTTCCGGGTTCGGTTTTGGAACAACCGACGGATTAGTCTCTTATCCGGATATCCGTGGGCGAGGCCCCGACGAGTGTGGGACCCCTGTCCCGTGCGAGAAGCGCTACTTCCGCTCTGCCAGTACCCCGAATCCGTTGCTCGGTGGGAACAGGGATCTTACAATTGGTATCAGAGCATTTGGTTAATAAAGATCAACTGAGAAGACAAATATGTCAAAAATTTATCAAGAAACACAAAAAGGTTATAATTGTGTGATATAATTCATACAATTTGATATTCGTAATTTTGGTAATTGGGTCTTCAGATGGAAGTACCGCAATTATATAAAAACCCTGACTTGCTTGAGGCCTAGACATGATAGTATTTACCTTATAATTCCAAGGGCCGTGACTACCCGTATATACCGAGAGTATACTGCAGCTCTTTACTGACAGTATATACGAGTAAATCTAAGACTTGAAATTATAAGCGTTAATGCTATCTAGATGATGATTTCGAATGTGATTGATATGATTTTTAATTCTGTTTGAGAATGAATGAATTGATTTGGATTCTGATTGAAAATGCTGATTGAAAAATGTTGATTTTTAAAAATTAGTTGAAATATAATGAAACCACAATGAGGGGGAATGGGACGAGTCCCTGTGATGATATTCATAACTAGAATGATGATAATGAATTCAGCAAATCACTATGAGATTAGTGGGTTGTGCTGTCAGATTGCTGCTATTAATACTTGACCGATAGATCAAGTTAAGGGATGTCAAATTGAGAACTTGCTTGACTGAAATTTCCGTGGAGGAATGTTCCAAAGGAAACTTTTCGGTCTAATGGACCATTATCATGTTAAAGATATAAATGACATGATCTGAATGAATTGTTATTTAATAATGAGTTCTATATAAGGGATATTTATCCCAGTGTTCTGTTGGGTTGACCAGAATATAAGGAACCCTAGAATAAAATTGGATCTTAAGAAAAAGAGATGTCCTCTACCTTGCGAGATGAGGACATCTTGCACTTTTTAAGTGGGGTAGAATGTAAGATTCCTCCCCAGCCTTCGAGGTATACTGGAATAAGAATCTCCCTTTCTGATCTTATAATTATTCTCTCTCTAAAATAAAAGAAAGTTTCTGTTTAAAAAAAGGAAGACCCTTTTCATAGAATACTTCTCAGGAGTCCCACCTGTTTTAAGGATTTAGAACAATGAGTTCAGAAGTGAGAATCGGTGTTTTGGATATCAAGGTTTTGGTTTTCATTCGAGTACGGCTCAAAAGAAGTTCTTTATCTCTTGGGGAGTATAAGAAGTTATCCCCCAGATATTGTGACCCTTATATCTGAATTCAATATGAAAGTAGGTGACTTAGCCTACAAGCTTCTTTTATCTCCTCATCTCAAAATTCTTAATGCCTTCTATAGAAAAATGTGTCAAACACAAATCATGGAAAGACGGTAAAACTTCAGTGGCAAGTTACCGTTGGCTTCTAGGTTACGCTAGCTCCTTCCTTTATATAAGTCGTAACTTTTACTTGTCGCTCACAGTAATCTTACTCCCATCAATATCCTTTCTTTCTTAATCTCCTTCATGGCTTGGCAACAGGAATTAGTTTTATCCCTGATGATTTCTCACCTTCAAGACGCAAGAGAGTCTGTGAAGAAAGATTTTATAGAACAGTATGAGCGCTCACTTTTCCCTCACTTGGGAACTTCTGTAGCGCAGACCAAATGGCGGACCTATCAAAACATAACTAGGGTAACACCCTGGGGTCAGCAGCACTTTCGTAACAATGTCCGCTTGGCCATGGTTATTGAAGCTTTGGGTTTGGGTCCCCGATACTACTGCGTCATGAGATCAAGGCATCTTGGGTTTTCTGAGCGGGTCTTCTTACTGGCGTGTTTTCTTCTTCATGAGAAGATATGCCTTTATCCCGTTTTTGGCTTGCCTCTCAGAGGTCCTTTTGTTAGATCACCTCATACCACTGAGATAGGTGCGGCAATAACCAGCAGAATCATTCCCATAGATGAGTTACCCTATACTTGTGCAGCTTGTGAGGACTGCTTCTGTGACCATATGATGGACGGGCTTATGGAAGTGTAAAGAGTTCTTCTATCTTTACTGTATAAGTTCCGTGAATGAATAAAGTTTAAATCTTGTTCTTATCCTGCTCTCTTTGAGACTTTTCTTGGTGGTTAATCTTGATTAAAATTTTTCTCTAAGTCTCATATTCGTGCATCTTACGAAATTACCCTAGTTGCGAGATGAGGACATCTTGCATTTTTTTAAGTGTGGTAGAATGTAAGATTCCTCCCCCAACCCCCTTTTTGATGTCTAGTATCTTCCCTTGTAATCAATCCCTCTTCAGAAATATAAAGACCTTGTTTCTAACTGTTTTAACCTAGAGAGAGAAAATATTCTAGAGAGAGAATATTCAGATTTTGAATATTTTTGGATAGAAAAATATCTCTTATAATTCAGATGAGTTTCCCTGAAACAGAAATTTAAAAAGAATTTTCCAATGTGCAATTGGAATTAATTGGAAATAGGCATAAAGAACCTTAGCCTAAGGGTCTAGATTTTCAGAAATCTTTAGACTATGGTCCAATTAAGGTTTCTATGGGCCAATAGCATCAATCCATGTGTAGGGAGGAGATAAATCCAAATTGTAAAAAGAAAATACCCAAAAATGAGTAAATGCTCACATGAGGTGAAGAGTTGAAAATGTACATGGTTTATTAGTAAAAAAACTATGAGCAATATTAAAAATATGAGATATTTTGGGAATAATGATTTTATTATGGCACATATGTAAGGAAGGGGAGTCCCTTAAATGCTCACATAAGATGAAGAGTTGAAAATGTACAAGGTTTATTAGTAAAAAACTATGAGCAATATTAAAATGATTCCATTATGACACATATGTAAGGAAGGAGAGTTCTTTAAAGGAGGTGCATATTTCACATAAGATGAAGAGTTGAAAATGTACAAGGTTTATTAATAAAAAACTATGAGCAATATTAAAAATATGAGATATTTTGGGAATAATGATTTTATTATGACACATATGTAAGGAAGGGGAGTCCCTTAAATGCTCACATAAGATGAAGAGTTGAAAATGTACAAGGCTTATTAGTAAAAAACTATGAGCAATATTAAAATGATTCCATTATGACACATATGTAAGGAAGGGGAATTATTTAAAGGAGGTGCATAATTCACATGCTTGAATGAGTTTTAAACTTATAAAAATTGAGATATTTTATCTCTCCTCTCTCCTCATTCAAGTCTAGTTCCAAAAAGTTAGCTTAACTGACCTAAAAATGGTCAAAATGTGACCAAACTGACTTGGAAAATTCTAGAATCGGTTTGTTTGGTTAGGAGCGCAAATTTTCCTATAAATAGAAGCCTCCCCTTGTTGAAAAAGACATAGAGTCTTATGCTTTGTTACTCTACTCCACCTAAGCCAAATTAGATAGAGTCTTATGCTTTGTTACTCTACTCCACCTAAGCCAAATTAGATAGAGTCTTATGCTTTGTTACTCTACTCCACCTAAGCCAAATTAGATAGTGTCTTATGCTTTGTTACTCTACTCCACCTAAGCTAAAATATATATTGTCTTATGCCTTGTTACTCTACTCTACCTAAGCCAAGAACTGTGAATTCTTTAATAATTCACTAGTTTTTTATACTTCTCTCTTTCTTCAATCCCCATTGGTGGCTCCATCAACATACTAAACCAATTGATTGGTTGGGGGCCTCTACCGTGAATAAAGAATCAAGCAAATTATAAGGTAAGTATATTGAATTTTTGATCTTTTCTATAATTACTCAATGATTCTCTCTTCTCAACCCCTCTCAAGATTGAGAAGTTTAATTGGTATGGTTTTGTAAATGCTATTGAAGTTAAGTGGTGAATAGTAGTGAAGAGTTACATAATTTAATAAATGCTATTGAAGTTAATTTCCATTTATGTTTAAATTCTAATGGTTTTTATGTAATTTCTCTCTCTCACTCAAGAAATGGTCATACTCATGACCCATTCTCAATCCAAATGAAGCTTTTCATAAAGCTTTTCCTTAATCCAAGATTAAGCTATGCTTGAGACCAAATTAATGGCTTTTTTCTATACTTTTACTTTATGCACATTGATGATTCAATCCCTTATGGATTGATGACCCAATTAGAGACCATTCTAATTATTTCCTTAATGATAAGCTTTATCCCTTAGAAAAAAGTTGAGATTTATCAGTCATAGTAGCGGAGCTATGGCAAAATTTTTATAGAAATTACGCATAAAATAAATTCATTCAAAGCATAAAAAGAAAACTTCCTACCATATTCTAGGAACTATCATCCTAGAATAATTAAAAGAATTTTATTATGCATGGAGATGTGGATGTTTGCATGTAGATGTAGATGTATGGATGAGTGTGAATGTGGAGGTGGATGTATGCATGGAGATGTGGATGTATGCATGTAGAAGTAGATGTATAGATGAGGATGTAAATAGAGATGTGGATGGATGCATGTAGATGTAGATGTATAGATGTGGATGTGAATGGAGATGTAGATGTAGGCATGTAGATGTAGATGTATAGATGTGGATGTGGATGTATGCATGTAGATGTAGATGTATAGATATGGATGTGGATGTGGAGGTGGATGTATGCATGTAGATGTAGATGTGGATGTGGATGTGGAGATGGATGTATGCATGTAGATGTAGATGTATAGATGTGGATGTGAATGTGGAGGTGGATGTATGCATGTAGATGTAGATGTATGAGGAGAATGTGAATGTGGATGTGGATGTGGATGTATGCATAGAGATGTGGATGTATGCATGTAGATGAGAATGTACGCATATAGATGTAGATGTATGGATGTGAATGTGCATGTAGATGTGGATGTATGGATGTGGGTGCATGAATGTGCATGTAGATGTGGATGTGAAAATAGATGTATGGATGTAGATGTGGATGTGTGGATGTGAATGTGGATGTGGATGTGGAGATGTGAATATATGTATGAATGTGAATATACGATATGTGATGTGAAGGAATATGAAGTGTTGAGATGGAAAATGATGTGAGGGGATGAGTATACATATAAATGGAATATGGAATAAGTAATGTGGATTGATGAGGGATAATGTGGAAAAATGAAAGTAAAAAATAGAAACTGTATTGTAAACTGTTTGTAAATGCTGTTTGTAAATGACTGTTTTATGTCAAGATTGCTGGGGGAGCATTGTGACTATCTTGTGATTAAGGTCGTAAGACCTAACTGATAATGTTGCAACTGCTGAACGGAGAGTCAATGAAGGACGTCTCGCGTAGCAAGGTCGGCCGAGGTCTTGACCAGCCTCGGTGCGATTAAAATGGTGAGCTTCCGGTATGGTGGATGAGGGGCCGAGGAAGCGGCCTATGAGTGAAGCGCTAGGTCACCTGCAAAGGATCCTAGAGGGTGCTGACCATACGGTGCTCGGGCTTTGGGTCGCCTAGGATACCCACGCGTGCGTCGAGGAAGATATTGGAACAGAGTTGGAGTTGTTTTCTGAAATCGAGCATGGATCTGGTTGATTGACCTTGCAATGGATGAGTCCATGGCTCCTTATATGGATCCGTTGGTTGATCTTGCTGATCTTCAACGAGAGTCCATCTTGTTAAGTGATTATATTGCCGAGTATTATGGGCTAGGAACTATCGAAACGGCTCCTGAGCGTTCTAGTTGCCAATGATGCCATAGATACTCTGATGAAGGAATGATGGGAAATTAAGAATCAATTGGATAAATTGGAAGATGGTGATCAATGATACTATGGTTTTATTAAAGGATTGTTTTAAACTCGTTGAATCTAGTTGAAAAAGGCAATTTCATATTGGGTGTGTGAGTGGTGTGACTAGTTTTATTTTGCATGAACATCCGGCTAGGGGGCCTTGGAACTCTTTTCCTTGGTACCCGGGACAAAACCTAACCAAATTCTTAATTGGATCCCATCACTACAGTGGTTGGGCGGTTGGCTAACCCATGGGACTGGATGGGGTTAGACTGGACTGATGGATCCGTAAATCGAGACTCAAGCTTTTGTTTTTACGATAGAAAAAAAAAATCCCGGACAATAACTGTTCTATGGATAGGAATCAACGGCTGTGCCTCTTGAATGGGGAAAAAAGCGTTGATCCCAATGATCCAAGTGCAAGTTTCTTCCTTGAACTGACTAAGTATCGTATAGATGTAATTGGATCATCTCGATCAGAAATGATCTTGACTACGTTAGAGTAAAAAGTTATCCTGGTGGAATCGCCCGTGCTTCCGGTTAAGAAAGTTTTTCCGGGTTTGGTTTTGGAACAACCGACGGATTAGTCTCTTATCCGGATATCCGTGGGCGAGGCCCCGAGTGTGGGACCCCTGTCCCGCGCGAGAAGCGCTACTTCCGCTCTGCCAGTACCCCGAATCCGTTGCTCGTTGGGAACAGGGATCTTACATTCCAAATGGCCGACCGATTTGTCCAATACGATTTAGCTCAAAGGTTTGATAGTGGGCAACCTGGGACCTCTTATGATGGTCCAGCTAAGGTAAAGGAAATAAATTTGGCAGGCCTGGGTGAAGACCCAAGGCTAGTATTTATTGGAGAAGATCTCTCTACAGAAGAAGAGGCCAAGCTTATCACTTCACTGATTGAGTTCCACAATTGCTTCACTTGGAAGTACAAAAGTTGTCCAGCTCACCATTCCAATGGTTGATGGAGCCAGGCCGATCAAACAACGAGCTTATCCGATGAACCCTAAATACTCCAAGATAGTCCGCGAAGAGATCAAGAGACTTACAGATGCCAAATTTATCTATGAAATCGAGCATAGAGAGTGGGTATCACCCATCATGATGTTGAGAGGTAGCAATTGCGGTTGTGCAATGCTACATTGAGATGGGTGATGGGTGAGTTGTGGAACACCTTGATTAAGAGGGGGTGTTGAGAGATGTAATTGTGGTGTTGTGTGTATGTGGGAAAGCACCCTAGAGGTGCAAGATATTGTGGCAATATAGGAATGCCACATGTAATATTGAATGATTGTTGACCAAAAGAGTGGAAAAGGAGTTGCCACATGAATGATGACATTTAAAGTGGGATAAGGCTAGAAAGCCTATATCATTGTATGGTTCATTGTTGTGAATGCAATAGAATAGAGATATTGTTGAGTGTGCAATTTCTCTGTCTCTCTCATAAATGCAAATCCAAATGATAATATGAGTGTGCATATTTTTTCTTTCATATAACTGAAAATATTGCTTAATCAAAGAACTCATAACACAGAAAAACTATACATAAATATTCACCATGACCAAGAGCCCAAGTTGGCTTTGATACCATGTTAACAATCCTAAAATGGGATTGATCATGGTGATAGACAATGATTAAGCATCATAATTAAGGTGGGTTATACCACACTAAAAACTCCATGAGAGAGAGAGATTGCACACTCAACAATAGCTCTATTCTATTACATTCACAATGAACCATACAATGATATAGGCTTTCTAGCCTTATCTCACTTTACATGTCATCATCCATGTGGCAACTCCTTTTCCACTCTTTTGGTCAACACTCACACACCATTCAATATTACATGTGGCATTCCTATCTTGCCACAATATCTTGCACCTCTCGGGTGCTTTCCCACATACAACACCACGATTACACCTCTCGGGTGCTTTCCCACATACACACAACACCACGATTACATCTCTCAACACATGATAGTGTCCAAAAAGAATAGAAAAGTTAGAGTGTACTTCAACCTCAAAAAGGTTAATGCTACTACCATAAGGGACTACTATCCCTTACCTTACGGAACATGTACTAGAACGGGTAGCTGGAAAAGAAGGCTATAGCTTCCTCGATGGATTTTGTGGATACAATTAGGTGTTGATCGACCCTAAGGACCAACACAAAACAGCCTTTGCTACCGAATGGGGCACATATGCATACTGAGTCATGCCCTTTGGGGGGCTGACCAATGCCCCCAAAACCTTCCAACACCTTTTGTGTACAGCTTATAAGGAATATCTTTGAAAATTACTTGAGGTCTTCATGGATGACCTTTGTGTCAATTCCTCCTAGAAGGAGCACCTTGAATGTTTGTTGTTGATACCGTATCTCATTGAACCCACTAAAATGCCAATTTTGGGTTCGACGAAGGAGTGATCCTAGGACACATCGTCTCCAAGCATGGAATCTCTATGGATGACAGTAAAGTGTGGCTCATCCTTGAGCTGCCTCCACTCACAAACTTTAAAGGATTCCAGTGCTTCATGGGGTCGGCTACTATCCGCGATTCATTTTTATGTATGATGATATTGCTCGACCTCTGTGTATGGACTCCTCATTATCTTTGAGTAAACTGAAGAATGCCAACGGGCCTACACTATGCTTAAAAAAGCCTTGGCAAGCTCTCTAATTCTCAGGTCCCCAAATTGGGATATCAACCTCCATGTCCATATTGATGCCTCAGCCTTTGCTACTATTCGAATGCATGCTGGCCCATCCAGGAGAACACAAGATGGATTTCCCCATCAGTTTTGTTGGCTGCCAACTTAATGAAGTTGAGAGGAACTACACTATGATCAAGAGAGAGGGATTAGACATGGTCTACACTATTAAGAAGTTTTGCCATTATCTTTTGGAAAAATTCTTCATAGACCACCAAGATCTTTTATACCTTGGTAAATAAGCCTTGTATGACAGGTAGAATCACCAGGTGGCTACTGTCAATGATCCCCAACGGTGAACGGCCGGCAGGAGTAGATGACGATTTACCACATGCCACCCTATTCAAACTATGTTTGATTTCTGAATGGGGCGAGGAAGTAGCTCACTTTTTAGCCAATGGCTTACATGTTGATCCCCTCCTCAATAAAGACCCCGCTCGTTGCTTAATCAAAAAAGCAACCCCTTACTAATTCATTGCAGGTCAACTTTATAAGCAGGGCAAGGATAAAATCCTATGACGTTGTGTTCGGAAAGATGAGTATGTCTTCCTCCTTGAACATTCTCGCTCTGCCTGGGGGAACTTTGCAGTAGATATCACTGCTCACATAAAGTCCTCATGGGGCTAGGTTATGGTGGCCCACTCTAATGTATGATGCTGTAGAATACGTCAAACGATGTGATGAGTGCCAATGTACATTAATTCCTCGTTTCAAGGACCACATGCCCCTAAAACCTATTGTGTCTTTACAACCATTCGAGAAAAGGAGCATAGATTTCATTGGACCTATTAATATGGAAGCCAAATTGTACGATTTCTCCTCAGCCTGAATAATGAATAACTTTTACCTCAATCCCCTGTAATCATTCCCTATTTCAGAATAATGCAAGAAAATATTATTTTTCCTTGTTTTTGGCTAGAGAGAGGTAATTTAATATTGAAATATTTTTAGATATAAAAATTATCCTAATATCTAAAATATATTTCCCTGAAATAGAAGTTTAAAATAAATTATCCAATGTGCATTAGGAATCAATTAAAAATGATATAAGGGACCTTAGCCTAAGGGTCTAGATTTTTAAAAATTTCTGGATTATGGTCCAATTAAAGTTCCTATGGGCCAATAGAATTAATCCAAGTGTTGGGATGAGATAAATCCAATGAATAAAAGAAAATACCCAAAAATGAGTAAATGCTCACATAAGATGAAGAGTTGACTGAGTACAAGGTTTATTAGTTAAAAATTAAGAGATATTACTAAAAAAATGAGATATTTTGGAGAAATGATGAATTTTTGACAGCTTGGTAATAAGGAGGGGGGGCCTTTGAGATAGGCGCTTCCTTCACATGTGTGGGAGGGTTTTTTAATTCAAAAAAACTCTGATATTTTTATCTCTTCTCTCTCCTGGATCAAACTAGATCAAAAAGGGAACCAAACTAGACCAAATCTTATCCAAGTTGAGTCAAACTGAAGCTAGAAAATTTTAGAACCTAGTTGTCTCAGTTAGTGGCCTCCCTCACCTTTAAATAGACCCTCATTCTTTTGTATTCTCATCTTTGAGCTGTACCATGCCACTATTACATTAAAATAATCATATTTTCTATTATCCCTTAATTTTCCTCTACTTTTGGGGAGCTTGGAGCTTCTCTCTCTCTTCAACAACCCTTGAAGCTCTCTTCTCCACTTGATAAACCAATTGATTGGTTGGGAGCTTCACTTCTAGAAAAAGAAGCAAGCTAATCCTTGAGGTAAGAATGAATTTTATGGTTTTTTGTTAATATTCTCAAATGACTTCTCTTCTCAACCCCTCTCAAGCTTGAAAAGTTTCTAATTGGTTGTTTTAAATTCAAATCAAGCTTTCCCTAAGAATTTTAATGTGTAATCAAGAAAAAGTTAATCTTTATGCTTATTTAGAATTCTTTCTTATGTATCTCTCTCTCAAAAAAGAAAAGTCATTCCTATGGCTGATTCTTTAGCAAAAAAATGCTTCTCATTGATAAATTCTTAATTCAAAACCAAACTCTAAGCTTGTTAAGCTAGAGATTAAGAAAATGGTATTTTTATGCTTTTATGTTAACAAAATAATGGTTAATTCTTTTAGATTATTTATAAGTACTTAAAAACTACTTTAATTGATTCTAAATGAGAAAGAGATAATCCTATCAATTTGGGAAAAGAGGAAAAATGGAAATAGCTTAATCTAGAAGAATAATCATAATTAAGTTTATGATTATTGGTTAAAATTAAGATTTAAATTCATAGTTTAGATTTAAGTTTAAGAATAGATCTTCTATCATATTTGCATTACAATGTTTTATTCTTTCAAGAAAAATTAAAAATTATCAGTAATAGCAGTGAAGCTATGGTAAAATTTTTAGAAAATAATACATATCTTATTTTATGCATAATGCTAAAAGAGGACTTTCTACCATATTCTAGGATTAGACATCCTATGTAAAAAGAATAATTTTCATCATATTCATGTGAAATAAATTTTAGTATTTATGCATAAATATTTAATTAAAAGAAAAGAGGAGTTTTTGGTAAATTTATTTTATGCATAAGAAAATTTTAAATGATAAAAGAGGAATTCCCATGACATTTGGAATTCAATCATTTAAATACAAAAAGAGAAATTTTTGGCATATTTAAAAAAATATATATTTTTATTTAATTTAAAAAAGAGAAATTTTAGATAAATTTATTTTATGCATAAGAAATTTTTAAATGATAAAAGAGGAATTTCGATGACATTTGGATTTCAATCATTTAAATGCAAAAAGAGGGATTTTAAGCATATTAAAAAATGGATATTTGTATTTAATTTAAAAGAAAATTTTTTATGATATTTTAAGTAGAGAAAGGTTTAAATTAAATTTTTGTGACAAAAGAGGAATTTTCACCATAATTCTACCTAGAAACTTAGGGTTGATAATTAAGTTGGTAGAAAGAATATTCTTAGATATTTTATGTAGATAAATCACCAAATTGATATTTACGCAAAATTAGATAAATGGAAGTAGATTATTTTTATAAAAATCCGATATTCTCATATAGAACCATTTCTTAATCTATTATGGAAGGAATGAAATTCATAAAGTTGAAATTTTCCTTAGAAGTAAACCGAATAATTTTGGTTAGACCACGACTGCGAGAGGGGCGGCCAGTAAACTACTTGCCCATCTCTTGAATCTGAATCAAGCAAAAACCTCATGAGTGACCAATTCCAATTCTTGACATAAAGAATAGATTATCGTTGAGTTAGCATAGTTTCCCCTTAATCAAAATCACCAAGAATCTAGTTGGAAATTCAGTCATCAAATGATGGTGGTTAGATTACCCTCATGACGAGAGATCAATGATTCTCATTGAGAAAATATGGATTAAGGGAAAAGGGTTTTGTGGAACCAATCTCGAACCGAGAATTCTACTTGCATAGAGCCTCTGTTTTCTTTTGAAGGACTGTTTTACGCCAGAATGTTGGGCGCCAAAATGTTGGAGGATGTATTTGGTATGTGATTAACTAAGGAGAGATTTCTCGTAACAGCAGCTGGCGGCGGCGGGGAGTCGTCAAGGGATGTTGCTCACGGCAAAGCCCGCCGAGGTCTTGACCAGCCTCGGTATGGTTAAAATGGTGCGCTTCCGGTACGATGGGCGAGGATCGACGAAGCGGTGTCTGAGTGAAGTGCTAGGACACCTAAGTAGTTCCCTAGAGGGTTCTGACTAGGTGATGCACGGGCTCGCGGTTGCTAGGACACCCATGCATACGTCAAGGAAGATACGGATGAACTGAAAAGAATGACTTTTGTGAATTGAATTTTGATATTGGCTCTCATTGGTTGACCAGCTGGTCTTCAATGGAGAGTCCAGATGATATATTTTGTAAAACAATGGACTCAATATTTTGGAGGATTATGATCCGTAATACTATGATTTCATTGAAAGATTGTTTTAAAGACAGTCGAATCTATTAAAATGGCAATTTCATATTGGGTGTGTAAGTGGTATGACTATCTTGAATTTTGCTTGGAATACCGGCTAGGGGGCCTGGGAACTCTTTTCCTCAGTACCCGGGTAAAACATAACCAAAGTTTTATAAAGGAATCCCACCAATATAGTGGTTGGACGGTTGGCTAAATCCATGGGCCGGTTGGCTGGATCGGGGGATTCTTGCGATACAAATAGTTACGATCAAGTTACGATAGTTAGATTAAGTCCTAGGAAGACCCTTGTTTTGTGGGAGGGAATCAGCAGACAGCTGTACCTCGTTAAATGTAAGATCCCCGTCCCCACCGTGCAACTGATTTGGGGTGCTAGCAGCGGAAGTAGCACATCTTGTGTGGGGCAGGGTCCCACACTCGGGGCCTCGCCCACGGATATCCAGACAGGTGACTAATTCCTCCGTTCTTCTAAAACCGAACTTGGAAAAACTTCCCTTGCCCGGAAAGCACAGGCGATTCCTCCAAGATAAATTTTACTAGTCAAGGTCATTACTGACCAAACTGATCCGACCGAACCTAAGTCACTTGGTCAGATCAAGGAAGAAACTTGCACTTGGATCATAGAGATCAATGCTTTTTTCCCCATCGAGAGGCACAGCCGTTGATTCCTTTTTCCATAAAATAATTACTATCCGGGATTTACTTCATCTAGCGTACTACAATAGAAATTGAGTCTCATTTTATGGATCCATCAGTCGAGCCTAATCCCATCCCATGGGTTAGCCAACCACCCAACCACTGTAGTGATGGGATCCAATTTAGAATTTGGTTAGGTTTTGTCTCGGGTACCAGGGAAAAGAGTTCCCAGGCCCCCTCTAGCCGAATATTCATGCAAATTTAACATCAGTCATGCCACTTACACAACCAATATGAAATTGCCTTTTTCATAGATTCAGCCATCTTTAAAACAATCATTTAATGAAACCATAGTATCATTGATCATAATCCTCCAAAATATCCGGTTGAATCTTAATTTCCAATCATTCCTTCATCGGAGTATCTATGGCATCATTGGCAACCCGAGAACGTGTTGAGATTCAAGCTCGATGTCAGTGTGAGCCAGCTATGCTATGTGCTGGCATGTTAGGTAGGAACATGTGTGAGACATAAATAACTGCATGTCCAGCTGGTCATAGTGTGTGGACACAACTCATAGTGTGTTGTGTGTGTTATGGATTATGGTATTATGCCTTGTGTGAGAGTGGAAATGGCTTCCCTCTATGGTTAGGGTTTGCAATATACATTAGGGTTTGCTCCTGTGTGTGTGTCTCCTCCCCCTCTACCGTTCTTTCAACATGGTATCAGAGCCTTGTGCTGTTTATTAGGGTTTATGAGTGAGTGAGTGAAGAGGGAGAAGAAGATGTGAAGAAAAGCTGTGAAGCTTGCCATTGATGATGTGAAGCTTGGAGCACATGAATTACTATCGAAACTGAGAGCTTGGCCTACCGGGTAAGGTCTTCTAAACATCCTTGAGCGGATTGCAGGTGATTCAGGCAAAAGCAAAGCAATTAAGAGCAACTCAAAGCAAAGAAAATTTCTGGTTTTTGGAAGCTTTCCAAGCTTTCCATTAAAGCTTGGAAGCACTGATGTATGGTGGAAATACATGTAAATCTGGCAAAGAAAACATGTATCTGACAAGGAGAGATGTACTGGCAACTCTTATGCAAGCCCTATACTGATTTTGGAGCAATTTGGATGCATATGAATGTATGAAAATTTCTCGTTTTTGAGCTCTCACAAAACAGAGAAAAAGGAGTCAAAATTTGATGCATTTGGAGCGTGTTTTTGGCTAAAATCAAACCATTGATTGGTTTCACACATACCCAAGTGTGTTGGGCACTTATATTCATCATCAATTAGTATTACAAACACTCACAAATCCCTGTAGAGCAGGCAGCGCAGCTCCAATAGAGAAATAGGGCAGAAAATTGATCATTTTGGTACGAGGAGATCGATTCCCACTTGGTTGCTTGATATATTTCACAATTGCTTTAGCAATTGGTTGCTATACACATTGGAGAAGAGGGCTACATGGTTGGTTTGATCAATTATGCTTAATTGAGCTGGGAATGAGCTGATTAAACAGATTGTCCACTAGTTGCAGAGAAACAAAGCAATTTTAATTGAGCAATTAATCTTTGGTCTTAAACAATTGGAAAAATTCCTCTTACATGGAGTTAGTGGACACTATTGCTAAGCTAATGAATGCCTGGTTGCTCAATTTGGACAAATATTGAAGAAATTAGAGTCATTTTACTACTAGTTTTTCTGGTTTTTCCCAAAACAGAGAAAGGGGTTTTCAAAAATTGATATGTACACATGTCAGATGGTGTTGATATTCAACATTGAGGTTGTTTAGGTGTCAATGCAAGTTTCCCATACTTGATTGCACCACTGCATTGTGATTTGGAGCCTTGGAAGGTGCATCAAAGCAGGGTATCTCGGACTGCGTGAGTCAGTTCATCTTGGATGCATACATGTTGATTTTCTACATCAAATTTGAAGATTGGTGGTTACTTTGGAGTATCTGGAACACTCATTGGAGTGTGGTTGAGCTGAGGAAGGCTCGGTTATAGATTTGGACGAGTGCGGAAGGTGCACATTGAGCAAACATGTCGGATAATCCAGTACAGATTGTTGGTGAAAAGCTAGATAGGAAGAACTTCTAGGCATGAAAGTACAGGATAAAAAGTTTCTTGAAAGGAAAAGGATTTTGGAATCTCATTACAGCAGGTGCTGAGCCAAAGACTGAGCTACCACGACAACCTACACAGCAGAGCAGGTTATTGCTCATAAGCAATGGTCAGAAAGAGCATTCAAAGTCTTGCATTATCTGTCTATATGTATTTCTGATGCTATGCTCATACACATACAGGATGCTGAGAATCCCAAAGATGCATGGGATACTTTGGTAAAGATGTTTGATACAGACACGAGTGCTCACAAGTCTCAGCTGCGATAGCAGATACATAATGTGAAGCGGAATAAAAGGAGCATCCATGATTATGTGCAAGAAATAAAGAAGTTTGTAGATGCATTGGCAACAATAAATGCCCCCATGCCTGATGATGATTTGGTGGATATTACCTTGCGTGGTCTTGGCAAGGAATATAAATCTTTTGATACATCTATCTCAGTTCGGAGTACAGGTTTACCAGACTTTGATGAGTTGGTTTCACTCTTACTTGTTGAGGAAATCAAACCCAGTGATTCATTTCTGGATGCATCTACTAGCCATGATGATAATGGCAGAAATCAAGCTTTCTACTCGCAAAGAGGCTTTAGAGGCAGGGGGAGATTCGCATCACGTGGTCGTGGTGGTAATGGTCGTGGATGGCAGGACAGGTCACCACAACAGAATTTTCAGCCCACATATGGTGCTAGAGGTGGTTGTGGATATGCACCTCAGAGAGGCAAAGGTAACCCCTGTGGTAGAGGACGTTGGTGTGAGGTGAAAAAAAAGAAAAAAGAACCTGCCTCTATAGCTCTTCCACCTCGCAAGCTTGGAAACACTACCACGAACGGGGCACCACGAGCCACCGGCTGGAACACTCTCTCACCATGCACCACCCACCCACACCATAAAGACAGCTCAAAACCCTAATAAAGAGATGATTATCCAACCAAAAACATATACAGCATCAACCATGTACAACTCAGCAAATATACCAAAAACCAGGACTCTAGCCAGGATTTACTGCCAAGAGAATACACCCTTGCGTCTGACAACCAAGCCTCTGTCTCTCGGTCTCTGCAATCTCCAAAGGGCGCCCACACCAGCAACCCTCTCTTCACTTCCTCTGTAACCAAGGCACACAAAAAAACAAGGCTCTCTCTCTGGTCAGCATCCACTCTCTGCCTGCAATCATCGCCCACACAAGACCAGCTACTCTCTCTTCAGAAGGCACCCACACCAGCTAACCTTCAACTCAGCAGCTCCCACTCTCTATGTGTCATGACCAGCAGTTTCACCAACCACCAGAACCTTGCAGCTCGTCAACTCCTCTCACTCTTCACACTGCAGCTCCCTCTTTCTCTTGTATCCAGCCCAAGCCACATCACCCGTACACTATTCCCAGTCTCGCCACCACGGCTCCCTTCTCACGTGGTTACCTACAGCTACCTTCCATTCCAGAGCAGCCTCCATGCATCAGCTTGTCTCTTGGCCATCCCTTTCGCCTCCAACTACTACACTCTAGAGCCTTAGCAGCTCTGTTACACCCCCTCTTGCCAACCTTTGCTTGGCCAACTGCAGCTCCTCACCTGCATAAAGCTGCGCTCCCTTTACGTTAGCTCTCCACTTTCACTGAGAGCCTGCACAGCAGCAGCTGCACAATCACCAACCCTCTCTCTGCTCTACTAGGCGGTTATACGCCTCTGCTCCCCAGAGCCCTTGATGGCCACCCCTTGCGCTATCAATTGCACTCCAAAGCCTTTCAGCTCAATCCACTAGCTCCCAGGCCTCTTCTCGTCAAAGGCGGCAACCTGCTTCCAACTCTCTTTTTTTTTCTGCAGAACCGGGGCTGTCGTCTCTCTTTTTCCAGCCGTCCTCCTCTACTCGGCGACCCTTAGCTTCAAAGCGGCCATCTCTGTAGCCCGCAGCAGCTACACTCCAGTCTCCAGTCGTCAGTCTTTAGCGCTAGCAGCTATGCACTCTACCAGGCTCACAAGGCGGCTCTCTGTCTTTGCCTCTGTCTTCACTCGATTACCCGGGCCCTTCTCTACAGCAAGCGCTACTGTCACCCTCTCTGTACTCTCTTCACAAAACCAGCCACTACAGGCACCTCTTGCGCCAGTCTGCCAGCCTTCTTTTCCCAGCACAACCTCCCCTTGATCACATGACGGCCACCTTCCCTTCGTTACCACCAGAGCCTTGTCTGTCTCCAGATCACCCGGCCTCTGGCTCGCGGTCTCACAGAGCCTCTGCAAGCCTGCTCTTCACTCTGCCCGGACGTCGTCTACACAATCCCTCCAGCCAGAGACCTGTCTCAGCACCACAAGGCGGCTCTATCTAGTCCTTCACTGCTTCGCCTACGTCGAGAATCGGGGCCTCTCTCTAGGCGACCGCCTTCTTCTTTTTTTTTCCGCTCACCCACACCTTCACCACCTTCTCGATCATCTATTGGCAGAATATAAGAACTTCCATGTGGCCTCCTACAAATTGGCCATGTGTATCATATATTTTTTATTTAATTAAAGCCTTAAAGATAGCCATACAATGCTCTTTCATCACTTTGTGCCTCAAGTTCACGTGCAGCGTCCACGACTTTCCAAAATTATGCGAGAGCTGCTCACAGCCTCACGATCAGCATCATTAACTTACCAAGCCCATCAATTTCCCAGTCGGTACCCTGTATTTAGCAACCATCAGCACACCACACAATTGCCATAAACTTCCAGATCTCCAGCGTCTGCTCCAAAAAAAACACATGCATATGCCAGCTCACTGCCAAACCACTCAGCCTGTATATTTGCCGGGGCATTCAAGGCAAAGTTTATTCGTACACCACGCATCCCATATATACACTGACTCAAAATACCTTTCAGATTTTTACCTGACAGTTGGCAAGGCCAACAAACATCTATGCAAGATGTGGAATGCCTTTATTGTGGGAAATATGGTCATATGGCAAGAGATGGTTTCCGCAAACAGAATGATTTGAGAGGGAGTAGAGCACAATGTGGTGGTCATTATGGTGGAAATTATGCACATGGTGGAAACTATGCATCAAGCAGCAATGATGGCACTGCAAATCATTTGTTTGCCATGAAACATGTTGTGGGATCGATGATGACAAATGCTGAGAATGATGACACATGGTATATGGACTCTGGAGCATCAAACCATATGACATGTCATGGTGAATGGTTTGAGCATATGAAGCCTATGGATGTGAAAGGCTATGTGGAGACAGGTGATGATACCCAGCATGTCATTACACATGTTGGAAGTGTACCATTGGTTATGCACAATGGTCAAACAAAGTCTATGTCAGATGTATTGTATGTGCCTTCTATCACAAAAAGCTTGGCCTCAGCAGCAGTTGGTCAAATGGTGGAACAGGGATTACAGGTTCGCTTCAACGAGCATGGTTGCTTCATTGAGGATTTCAAACATGGATGTAGAGTCATTGCTAAAGGCAAGAAAGAAGGCAGATTGTTTAAGCTGGATGCTGGAATTCCTGAGCTAAAATCAGCCATGTTCTCTAAAAGCAAGAATGTGGTACAGGACATTGATATGTGGCATAAGAGGATTAGACATGTCAATATACAAAGATTGAAGAACATGCAGACAAGAGGCATTGTCAGTGGATTGCCTAGATTTAAATATGATGGGAATATGCATGTTTGTGAAGCCTGTCAGTTTGAAAAGTAGGCAAGGTTGAGGTTTCCCAGAGAAGGAAATATGAGTAGCAGGCCACTTGAGATCGTACATAGTGATGTATGGGGTCCTGCACAAAACCCATCCATCAAAGGCAATTTATACTATGTGACATTCATAGATGATTTCAGCAGGATGACATGGATATACTTTCTCAGAGAGAAAAGTGAAGTATTGGAAAAGTTCATGGATTTCAAAGCTTTTGCAGAAAAGCAATATGGCTGTTGGATTAAATGTTTGAGAACAGATGGAGGTGGTGAATACACCTCAAAAGCTTTTGAGCATTTCTTGAGGAAGCATGGAATAAGAAGACAATTGACTTGCAGGTATACACCTCAGCAGAATGGTGTGGCTGAGAGAAAGAATGCTCAATGAAAAGAGCATGCCAGATTACTATTGGACAGAAGCATGTGCTACTGCAGTGTATATACTGAACAAAACACCTACAGCAGCCATTCAAGGAAGCACGCCAGAGATGCGGCTTACAGGTTATAGACCAGACATTGGACACCTCAAAGTTTTTGGATGCATAGCTTATGTACATGTGCCTGATGAAAGAAGGAGGAAGTTGGATCCTAAGGCAGAAAAATGTGTATTTGTTGGATATGCACAGGATCGAAAGGCATACAAATGTTACAACCCACAAACTAGACAAGTGATCATCTCACGAGATGTGGTGTTTGATGAGCTTGCTAGTTGGTACAAAGCAAAGGATGAGGGTGTCATTGAGTCACTTGAGGCTGATGTGCCTGTGAACTTGCCACAAGCAAGTTCTAGTTCTACTTCTATGTCTGGGCCAGCAGCAGCAGCAGCAGCAGGCAGAGGCTGAGAGTAGTACTGTACGTCCATGGTTAGGGCGTTTGAGGCATGAGAGTGTGAGCACTGGGAGTAGTGCTATGGATAAAGGCAAAAATAAAGTCGAAGGAATTGGAATTACAGGTTATGAGTCATCTAGTTCAGAGAGTTTGGATGAGGAGCTTGGCATACCTGTTTTACGCACACCTGGTGCTAGACAGGATAGATATGTGCCACCACATGCTAGAGTTACAGGTGTACAGAGTGACCCGCATGCATTGTGGAGATCCCAGAGAGTCAGATATCCAGTTAACAGATTGACATATCGAGATTTTGCTATGCACTATGCATATATGACATCTATGGTGAAGCATGTGGAACCTACATGCTATACAGAAGCTATTTGAGAGCATGTATGGGAGAAAGCAATGGATGTTGAGATGGACGCATTGGTCCATAATGACACATGGGACTTGGTTGCACTACCAAAGGACAAAAATGTTATTGGATGTAAATGGGTTTACAAAGTGAAGTGCAAATCTGATGGTTCTATTGAGACATAAAGCAAGATTGGTAGCAAAGGGTTATGCACAAACCCAAGGTTTGGACTATGATGAAACCTTTAGTCTAGTGGCTAAGATGGGCACAGTGAGAGCAGTCATCTCGCTATGGCTGCACCAGCTAATGGCTGGGAAATGCATCAAATGGATGTCAAGAATGCATTTCTAAATGGAGATCTACAAGAGGAAGTGTATATGGCACAGCCAGAAGGGTATGTACACCCAAGATATCCCACTCATGTATGCAAATTGAAAAAGGCATTATATGGTTTGAAGCAAGCACCTCGTGCTTGGAGTGATAAGATGAGCTGATATCTTATCTCTCTTAGATTTTAGATTTCTACAGCAGATTCTTCACTCTATGTGAAGAAGACACAGCATGGGATTGTTTTACTTGTCATCTATGTGGATGACTTGATTATCACAGGTGATCATAGTGAAGATGTGATGCATGTCAAGAAAGCATTGAGTGGGCAATTTGACATGAAAGACCTTGGTGAGTTGAGATACTTTCTTGGAATTGAAGTGGTCAAAGATCATGCAGGTACATGGTTAGTACAGCGCCAATATGCATTGAATATGTTGGCAAAATATGGCATGACAAGGTGTAAGCCTATGAGTACACCTTTGGAGCAAAATGTGAAGTTACGGGCTGATAATGGTGAGGAGTTGGATGATCCATCTATGTACAGAAAGATGGTTGGTAGTCTCATATACATGACTATCACACGCCCGGATTTGAGTTATGCTATGGGGCTAGTAAGCCAGTTTATGCAGAGCCCCAGAAAGCCTCATTTGGATGCAGTGAGACGCATTATGAGATATGTAAAGACAACTGCACATTATGGTCTACTTTATGAGAGTGGTAAAAGCTTGGATATACATGGCTACACAGATGCTGATTGGGCAGGTAGCTCATATGACAGGAGGTCTACTAGTGGACATGCTTTTACACTTGGAAGTGCCGTGGTGAGTTGGAGTAGCAAGAAGCAATCTACAGTTGCTTTATCCAGTACAGAGGCGGAATACAGAGGTGCAGCCATTGCTACTTGTGAGGCAATATGGTTAAAGAGTCTCTTGGGTTGGCAGATTTGGGTGAGCCTATTGATGGCAAAGTTGTCATTCACATTGTGACAACATGAACAGTATACAGTTGGCCAAGAATCCAGTATTTCATGCGAGGACCAAACACATAGAGGTCCATTATCACTTTGTCAGAGAGAAGGTGCTGGATGGTACAGTTGATCTACAGTATGTGAAGACTGATGAGCAAGTGGCAGACATCTTTACAAAGCCACTTAGCAGGGAGAAGTTTGAGTACTTCCGTACTATGTTGGGAGTACATGGGATGAGCTTGAGGGGGAGTGTTGAGAGTCTTGATATCCCAAGCTCATCTACATCTTCATCGACAGTACATCATGAGCTTGAGAGGGATTGTTGAGATTCAAGCTCGATGTCAGTGTGAGCCAACTATGCTATGTGCTGGCATATTAGGTAGGAACATGTGTGAGACATAAATGACCGCGTGTCCAGCTGGTCATAGTGTGTGGATACAACTCATAGTGTGTTGTGGTGTTATGGATTATGGTATTATGCTTTGTGTCAGAGTGGAGATGGCTTCCCTCTATGGTTAGGGTTTGCAATATACATTAGGGTTTGCTCCTGTGTGTGTCTCCTCCCCCTCTACCGTTCTTTCAACGCTCACCACCTATCTACTCAGGGGCCTTTTCAATAGTTCCTAGCTCATAATACCCGACAATTTTACTTATTTCTCATAGATAATTAAATTTATCTAAAAATTTATTTTTAAAATTAAATGAATTATCCCATAATTCCAATATGATAGGAAATTCTTCTTTCCCATCCAATCATGGAATTCCAAATGTAATGGGAATTCCTCTTTTAACATTTACTTATTTCTCATAGATAAATAAATTTATCTAAAAATTTATTAACTATGCATAAACCTAAAAATCAATATTTCTATGATTACAATGAGAATTAATCAATTTATCTAGGATGATATTTCCTAGAATATGGTAGGAAGTCCTCTTTTCATACTTTGAATGAAAATGTTTTATGTGTAATTTTTACAGAAATTTTGCCATAGATCCGCTGCTATTATTGATAAATCTCAATTTATTCTAAAAGAATGAACTTTAACATTATGGATATGATTAAAATGATCCCTAATGGGATCATTAACCCATTATGGATTGAATCATAAATTTTTCATGAAATAACTAACTTAAAAGCATAAAAAAGCCATTAATTTAGCCTCCAATTAAACAAGCATAGAATTTATTCTTGGATTAGGGAAAAGCTTCATGAGAAGCTTCATTTGGATTGAGAATAGGTCATGAGAATGACCATTCTTTGAGTGAGAGAGAGAAATTACAAAAAAACCATTAAAATTAAGCATAAATGAAAATTTATGTATTTCCTTACTACCATTCATCAATTAACTCCAATAGCATTAAAAAGCCCTTCCAATTAAGCTTCTCAAGCTTGAGAGGGGTTGAGAAGAGAGAAACATTGAGAAATTATAGAAAAAGATCAAAATTCACCCTTTACCTTACAAATTGCTTGATTCTTTGATCATGGTAGAGGCCCCCAACCAATCAATTGGTTTGGTATGTTGATGGAGCCACCAATGGAGATTGAAGAAAAAGGAAAGCTCCAATTTCTTCAATTTGGAGAGAATTTTAGAGAATAGTAAAAATTATCATTATTTCAGCATAATTCTGGGATAGTATAATTCTCCTATTTTTTTTACAAAGGGCTCAGGTTCTATTTATAGGAGAGGGAGGCTCTAACCAAGACCAACTAATTTTTAAAATATTCCAGATTCAGTTTGATTGAATTTGGACCAGATTTGGACCTAGTTTGGTTCCTTTTTGATTCGGTTTGATCCAAGAGAGAGGAGAGATAAAAATATCACATTATTTTTGAGTTTAAAACTCATTCAAGCATGTGAAGTAGGCGCCTCCTTGAAGGGACTCCCCTTCCTTACACAAGTGTCAAAATGGAATCATTATACGCAAAATATCTCATTTTTTTAGTAATACTCAGTTTTTTACTATGACCCTTGTACATAGTCAACTCTTCATCTTATGTGAGCATTTACTCATTTTTGGGTATTTTTCTTTTACAAATTGGATTTATATAATCACATAAAAATATTCAGATGGAATCTCCGTTGAAGATCAGCAAGATCAACCAACAGATCCATATAAAAGAGCCATGGACTCATCCGTTGTGAGGACCAGCAAGGTCAATCAACCAGATCCATGCCCGAATTCAGAAAACAACTCTTACTTCTTGTTCCAATATCTTCCCCAATGTACTTTTGTATCTTCGGCGACCCAGAGCCCGAGCACTGTATGGTGAGCACCCTCTAGGATCCTTCGCAGGTCACCTAGCACTTCACTCATAGGTCGCTTCCTTGGTCCCTCATCCACTGTACCAGAAGCTCACCATTTAAATCAAACCGAGGCTGGTTCGGCCAACCTTGCTACGCGAGATGTCCTCGATGACTCTCCGTCTCAGTACTTACAACTTTAACAGATAGGTCTCCACGACCTCATTCATAAGACGGTCAAAATGATTCCCAGCATTCTTGACATAAAACAGTCATTTAAAAATAGATTTCACATACAAATCCAGTTCCAACAATATTTTCATCTTATCTCATTACTCCACATCCTTTCACATTAGTCCCCATCTTTTCTCATCTTCCCACAATTTTATTTTCTTCATCGATCCCCATCACATCACATCATTCCCACATCAAATCACATCCAACCGCATCATCTAGGCATCAGTCCACATTATCCATACATCCATCCACATCATCCACATCAATTCACATCATCCATACATCCATCCACATCATCCACATCAATCCACATCAATTCACATCATCCATACATCCATCTACACCAATCCACATTATCCACACATCAATCCACATCATTCATACATCCATCTATACCAATCCACATTATCCACACATCAATCCACATCATCCACATCAATCCACATCATCCATACATCCATCAACATCAATCCACATTATCCACACATCAATCCACATCATCCATACATCCATCTACATCAATCCACATTATCCACACATCAATCCACATTAATCCACATCATCCATACATCCATCTACATTAATCCACATTATCCACACATCAATCCACATCAACCATACATCCATCTATATCAATCCACATCATCCACATCAATTCACATCATCCATACATCCATCTACATCAATCCACATCATCCACATCAATAAACATCATCCATACATCCATCTACATCAATCCACATTATCCACACATCAATCCACATTCATTTCATAAGTATTCCCATTCTCTTCTACTCACATCTTTTTCTATATCATCACTTATTTCCTCATTTATCCTCATCAGTATCTCATCACTTCACATACATTAACATCTATCCAGTTTACATCGCATCTATTCACATTCATTTCACATCACATCTCATTCATTCACATCCCGATTCACATGCTAACACATTCATTCACATCCCTTATCCTTCATTCACATCCCAATTCACATCACATCACATCCATTCACATCCCTTATCATTCATTCACATCGTGATTCATATGCTATCACATTCATTCACATCCTATATCATTCATTCACATCCCTTATCATACATCCACATCCCGATTCACATGCTATCACATTCATTCACGTCCCTTATCATTCATTCATATCCCGATTCACATGCTATCACATTCATTCACATCCCTTATCATTCATTCACATTTATCTGATTCGCCTCCCATCTCATCACACCTATTTACCTCTCATTCTCATCACTTCTATTCCCATCACATCCATTCTCTATTCATTCTCATCTATCTGATTCATATCACATATCGTATCATCTATCTAGCTCTCATTCTCATTACTTCTATTCTCATTACATCCATTCTCTATTCATTCTCATCTATGTAATTCATATCACATATCATCACATCTATCTACCTCTCATTCGCATTATTGATATAAAGATTCTTTACATATTTATTTATGCATAAGAACAACTTCAGTGGGAAATAACACTTTTATAAAAATTCGTTTATGCATCTATTTATGCATAAATTCAATTTTAAGGAGAATAACACTTTCCAAATTAAAAAAAACCTTTTATGCATCTTTCTATGCATAAAATCAAAATTGATGAGAATAACTCTTTTGAAATAAAAATAAATTTCTTTATGCATCTTTCTATGCATAAAATCAAAATTGATGAGAATAACTCTTTTGAAATAAAAATAAATTTCTTTATGCATCTTTCTATGCATAAAATCAAAATTTGATGAAAGTAACGCTTTTATAATTTAAAAAAATTTCTTTTATTCATCTATTTATGCATAAATTAAATTTTAATGAAAGTAACACTTTTATAAAATTAAAAAAAATCTTTTATGCATCTTTTTATGCATAAAAGTCAATTTTGATGAAAGCAACACTTTTATAATCAAAATATTCCCAATATACATCTTTCTATGCATAGAAATTAATTCTAATGAAAATAACACTTTTATAATAAAAATATTTCTAATATGCATTTTTCTATGCATAGAATAAAAATAACACTTTTAGAATACACAAGCGGTGAGGACTACACTTTTTGAATAAAACTTATTTCACAAAATTCAAGAAAATTCTGCCATAACCTCCTTTGTATGGCTGACCATTTTTTAATTTTTTCTACCCTTAAGTTACTTAAAAATTATCCCCAAATGGTTTAAAGAATTCTAAACTAATCAAATTTCACTTTCAAAGGATAAATAATATGAAAAGTTTAATTCCAACAATTAGATTACTTATCTAGGATAAAGAAAGGCTGAATTTAAGAAGAAGAGAGGGGGAAAGCCTTTCCAGCAAGGCATAGTATCATTTTACATTTTAAAACAAAACAAAAATCAGAAAACCATTAAAAGGAATAAGAAAAAGTAAGATTTCTAACTTACATGAATTTGTGGGAGCTTTCCTTTGGCTTGATGGTTTGAGGGATCTACTCTTGTTTGCAACAAGAGTGGCCACCAATTCTTTAGAAGAGGGAATGGTCAAATAAGAAAAAGTAAGATTTCTAACTTACATGAATTTCCTTTGGCTTGATGGATCTACTCTTGTTTGCAACAAGAGTGGCCCCACCAATTCTTTAAAAGAGGTAATGGTCAAAAGTAAGATTTCTAACTTACATAAATTTGTGGGAGCTTTCCTTTGGCTTGATGGTTTGAGGGATCTACTCTTGTTTGCAACAAGAGTGGCCACCAATTCTTTAAAAGAGGGAATGGTCAAATAAGAAAAAGTAAGATTTCTAACTTACATGAATTTGTGGGAGCTTTCCTTTGGCTTTATGGTTTGAGGGATCTACTCTTGTTTGCAACAAGAGTGGCCACCAATTCTTTAGAAGAGGGAATGGTCAAAAACTAATGAATTATAATAAATTCACAGTTTTTGGCCCTAGGGAGGATAGAGTAACAATTCATGAAACACTATTAACCAATTACAAAGGAGGAGGCTTCATTTATAGGAAAAAGTGAGCCTGTAACCAAGCAAACTGATTCTAGAGTTTTCCACATCAGTTTGGTCAATTTTTGACCATTTTAGGTCAGTTTAGCTTACTTTTTGGATCTAGTTGAAGCAGGAGAGAGGAGAGATGAAAATATATCATTATTTGTGAGTTTAAAACTCACCCACACATGTGAAATAGGTTCCTCCTTCATGAGGGAAATTCCCCCACACTAAGGTGTCAAAAATGCATCATTTCTCTAAATATCTCTTCTTTTTTAACTAATATCCTTGTCCTTAGTCAACTCTTCATCTTATGCGAGTATTTACTCATTTTTGAAGGGATTTTCTTTATTTCTTTAATTTATCTCCTCCTTACATTTGGATGAATCTGATTGGCCACTCAGAACCTTAATTTAAAATTTTTCGAAAACCAGGACCCTTAGGATAAGGCCTTATGAACAGATTATAATTGATTTCTAATGCACCTTCTGAAAATCTTTTTGAACTTCTGTTTCAGGGGAATTTATTTTAATAAGAAGAGATATTTTTCCATCTAAAAATATCTAAAAATTGAATAATCTCTCTCTATAACATTTTCTCTCTCTAGGCCAAAAGAGGGTAAAATAGGATCTTTCTTTTATTTCAGAGAGGGGAATAATTATAAGATCAGAAGAGGAGGTTCTTACACGTGCACACCTCAAAAGCCGGAGGGAGGAATCTTTCCCTTTCGCTCGCACACACTGAAGGAGATTCTCCAACGATATAGAAGAGAGTTCCGTGTGCAAGGGATTCCCCTTGAAGCATTGCAAGAAGCCGCCGAGGTTTACCTTGTTGGGCTTTCTGAAGACACCAACCTCCTTGCAATAGATGCAAAGAGGATTACCATTTCTCCCAAGGACATGCAACTAGCTCGGTGTATTCGGGCGAGTGAGACACGATCTAGAGATCTTAGTTGTTAACCTACTTTTTGAAGCAACTCTTTTGTTTCAAACCCCCCTTTGTAACAAGCCTATCTGGCTTTCATTTGTAACCTTTTGATAATTTAAATTTTCTCTTACAAATTCTCGGTGTCATCATGTTTGTTCAACATGGAGTGTCTATCACGTGCCAGTTTGTCACCCAAGGCATCAGAAATGCTCCTGGAGGGATGGGGAATCTGTGTCAGCACACTACGAATTTGGCCTCTGCACAACGGCGATGTAGGCTACAAATTCACACTGTTTTGGAACTTCTCCCCTAGCCACTCACAATCATTTTTGATGCATTTATAAATAAAGTTGAGTACGTTGATGCATTTATAATGAAGTTGAGTACTCTAATTGTGAGAAACAATAGTTTACAAGATAAAAACACCTTTAATCATGTGAGAAATACATTGTTTGTCATCCAATGCATCGAAATTGCTCCTATGGAGGACTGAGGAAGCTATGCCAGAACAGTGCGAATTTAGGCTTTGCAGCGGTAGTGCAGGCTCAAAATTTGCACTGTTCTGGCAGTGCTCCCCCAACCACTCGGGATTATTTCTGGTGCATTTATAATGAAGTTGAGTACACTTATTATGAGAAACAATAGTTTACAAGATAAAAACACCTTTAATCATGTGTAAAATAACATTGTTTATCATTCAATGCATCAGAATTACTCCTAGAGGACTGGGGAAGCTATGCCAGAATAGTGCAAATTTAGGCTCTGCAACAACGGCGGTGGTGCAGGCTCAAAATTCGCACTGTTCTAGCACTACTCCCCCAACCACTCAGGATTATTTCTGATGCATTTATAATGAAGTTGAGTACATTGATTATTTTTGAATGAAGTTGAGTACATTGATTATGAAAAATAGTAATTTACAAGATAAAAACGCCTTTAATTATCTGTAAAAATACCTTGTTTGTCATCCAATACATCAGAATTGCTCCTAGAGGACTGAGGAAGCTATGCCAAAACACTGGGAATTCAGGCTCTGCATGGTGCAGGCTCAAAATTTGCACTATTCTGGCACTGCTCCCCTAGCCACTCACGATTATTTTTGATGCATTTATAATGAAGTTGAGAACATTCATTATGAAAAATAGTAATGTACAAGAAAAAAACACCTTTAATCATGTGTCAAAATACATTGTTTGTCATCCAATGCATGAGAATTGCTCCTAGAGGACTAGGGAAGCTATGCCAAAACACTAGGAATTTAGTCTCTACAAAACGGCGACGGTGCAGACTCAAAGTTTGCACTGTTCTGGCACTGCTCCCTAGCCACTCACAATTATTTTTGATGCATTTATAATAAAGTTGAGTACATTAATTATGAAAAATAGTAATTTACAAGGTAAAAACACCTTTAATCATATGTAAAAATACATTGTTTATCATTCAATGCATCAAAATTGCTCCTGGAGGACCGGGGAATCTTTGCCAGAAGAGTGCGAATTTAGGCTCTGCAGTGGCGATGTAGGCTCAAAATTCACACTCTTCTGCCACCACCACTGCTCCTCCAGCCAGTCATGATTATTTCTGATGCATTTATAATGAAGTTGAGTATATTGATTATTAAAAATAGTAATTTACAAGATAAAAACACCTTTAATCATGTGTAAAAATACATTGTTTGTCATCCAATGCATCAGAATTGTTCTTGGAGGACGAGGGAAGCTATGCCAGAACAATGCGAATTTAGGCTCTCCAGTGGCGATGCCGGCTCAAAATTTGCATTGTTCTAGCACTGCTCCCCCAACCACTCAGGATTATTTCTGATGCATTTATAATGAAGTTGAGTACATTGATTATGAAAAATAGTAATTTACAAGATAAAAACACCTTTAATCATGTGTAAAAACACATTTATTGTCATCAAATGCATTAGAATTGCTCCTCGAGGACTAGGGAAGCTATGCCACAACAGTGCAAATTTAGGCTCTGCACAGTGGCGGTAGAGGCTCACAATTCACACTGTTCTCGCACTGCTCCCCCAGCCACTCAGGATTATTTTTGATGCATTTATAATGAAGTTGAGTACATTGATTATGAAAAACATTATTTTACAAGATAAAAACACCTTTAATCATGTATAAAAATACATTGTTCATCCAATGCATCAGAATTGCTCCTGGAGGACTGGGTAAGCTATGCTAGAATAGTGCGAATTTAGGCTCTGCGCAGTGATGGTGTAGGCTCAAAATTCGCACTGCTCTCCCAGCCACTCATGTTTAGTTCTGATGCATTTATAATGAAGTTGAGTAGATTGATTATGAAAAGCAGTAATTTACAAGATAAAAACACCTTTGATCATGTGTAAAAATACATTATTTGTCATCCAATACATCATAATTGCTCCTGAAGGGCTAGGGAAGCTATGCCAAAACAGTGTGAATTTGGGCTCTACAGCAGCGGTGTAGGCTCAAAATTTGCACTATTCTGGCATTGCTCCACCAGGCCCCCAGGGTCATTTCTGATGCATTTACTAGAAAAAATAATGATATACTTAATAAAAATAAGTTTGTAAAAATTATATTGTATTTATAATAAGAAGAAGTGATACATCATCTTTATAAAAGCTCTCTTACAATATTGAGTTTCCTTCTCTTGTTATTAGGGAAGAGTGTGCTCAAGGAGTGATTGGGCTATTTCTTGAGGATCCTCTGTGCCTATGCTTTTGGCTATACCTATACGAGCAAGAAGCTTACCCCTAAATCCAGAACCAAAAACATCAAAGGCAAGGGATTTTTAATTAAAACTATACATTTGGTGCTCATAAAGGCTACACAGCGCACCTTAGAGATGGCTTTCAAAAAGAAGAGAGTAAAGGCAGGTTGAGGGGTGTAGTCCCTCTGGATAATGGTGAGGCCATCCACAGGAAGCCGACCAAGATAGTGCGCCAACACAGCATCATGTCCATGGACCTTGGCCTAGTCTCTGCCCGCCATCTCTCCCAACAAATGCGTCAATTTCAACCACCCTCTGCAATCAAAGAAAAAATTAAAATATTTTCCTATACTTAATTACAAATGTTTCTAAGTTGTAGAAGATCGATTATTACCTCTTGCTCAATGTCTTATTTTGCCGAGGTGCTAGTGGGGGGCAGAGAGGTCAATCGAGGACTTAGCCTAATCCTTTTTAGTTACTTTGGTCTCCTCCATCACTCCAGTAGCAAGGGTGTAAGATTCCTCCCCAGCCTCTTGACAAGATATCCAACATCTTTTCCTGTAATCAATTCCCTCTTCAGAATTATAAGAGATCTCGTCTCTGCTTGTTTTGACATAGAGAGAGAGAAAATATTCTAGAGAGAGAATATTCAGATTTTGAATATTTTTGGATAGAAAATTATCTCATCTTATTAAAATAAGTTTCCCTGAAACAGAATTTCAAAAAGAACTTTCCAATGTGCAATTGGAATTAATTGGAAATGGGTATAAAGGACCTTAGCCTAAGGATCTAGATTTTCAAAAAAATTTGGATTATGGTCCAATTAAGGTTCCTATGGGCCAATAGCATCAATCCATGTGTAGGGAGGAGATAAATCCAATTTTGTAAAAGAAGATACCCAAAAATGAGTAAATGCTCACATAAGATGAAGAGTTGACTATGTACAAGGTTTATTAGTAAGAAACTATGAGTAATATCAAAAATATGAGATATTTTGGGTATCCAAAAATGAGTAAATTCTTACACAAGATGAAGAGTTGAAAATGTACAAGGTTTATTAGTAAAAAACTATGAGCAATATTAAAAATATGAGATATTTTGGGTATAATGATTCCATTTTGACACATATGTAAGAAAGGGGAGTTCTTTAAAGAAGGTGCATATTTCACATGCTTGAATGAGTTTTAAACTCATAACAATTGAGATATTTCATCTCTCCTCTCTCCTCATTCAAGTCTAGTTCCAAAAAGTTAGCTTAACTGACCTAAAAATGGTCAAAAAGTGACCAAACTGACTTGGAAAATTCTAGAATCAGTTTGTTTGGTTAGGAGCTCAATTTTTCCTATAAATAGAAGCCTCCCCTTGTTGAAAAAAATATAGTGTTTACAATTGTTACTCTACTCCACCTAAGCCAAGAATTGTGAATTCTTTAATAATTCACTAGTTTTTGACACTTCTCTCTTTCTTCAATCCCCATTGGTGGCTCCATCAACATACTAAACCAATTGATTGGTTGGGGGCTTCTACCGTGAATAAAGAATCAAGCAAATTGTAAGGTAAGTATGGTGAATTGTGATCTTTTCTATAATTTCTCAATGTTTCTCTCTTCTCAACCCCTCTCAAGCTTGAGAAGCTTAATTGGTATGGTTTTTGAATGCTATTGAAGTTAATTGATTAATGATAGTAAATAATTACATAAATTTTCATTTATATTTAATTCTAATGGTTTTTTCTCTCTCTCACTTAAGAAAGGGTCATACTCATGACCCATTCTCAATCCAAATGAAGCTTTTCATAAAGCTTTTCCTTAATCCAAGATTAATCTATGCTTGAGAATAAATTAATAGTTTTTTTTATCTATGCTTTTAGTTTATGATTATTTTTTATTTAATCCATTAAGGATTAATGATCCAATTAGGGATCATTCTAATCATTCCCTTAAAGATAAGCCTTATCTTTTAAAATAATTAAGATTTATCAGTTATAGTAGCGGAGCTATGGCAAAATTTTATAAAAATTTACACAAAATAATTTCATTCAAAGCATGAAAAGAGGATTTCCTACCATATTCTAGGAATTATCATCCTAGATTAATTGAAAGAATTTCATAGTAATTATGGGAAAATTAAATTTTTATATTATGCATAAAAGATGAATATTTTATTATAAAAGTGTTACTTTTAACATAATTGAATTTCATGCATAGAGGTATGCATAAAAGATGAATATTTTATTATAAAAGTGTTACTTTTAACATAATTGAATTTTATGCATAGAGGCATGCATAAAAGATGAATATTTTATTATAAAAGTATTACTTTTAGCATAAATGAATTTCATGCATAGAAGTATGCATAAAAGATGAATATTTTATTATAAAAGTGTTACTTTTAGCATATTGAGCTTCATGCATAGAAGTATGAAAAAAAAATGATTATTTTATTGTAAAACTATAAAGAAAAAAATGATTATTTTATTATAAAAATATTATTTTCATCATATTAAATTTCGTGTATAGAAATGAAAAAAATAAATAAATTATTATTTTATTATAAAAATATTACAATAAAATATATATTTTATTATAAAAGTATTACTTTTATCACAATTGAAATTCTTGCATAGAGGTATGCATAAAAGATGAGTTAAGATGTGTATGGGATGAGGTAAGAAGTGTATGTGATGGGATAAGATGTATATGAGATGAGTTAGGATGTGATAAGATGTATATGAGATGAGTTAGGATGTGATAAGATGAGTTAGGATGTGATAAGGGGTGTATGAGATGTGATAAGATGTGATAAGATGCATATGAGATAAGTTAGGATGTGATAAGAAGAGTTAAGATGTGATAAGATGTGTATGGGATGAGATAAGAAGTGTATGTGATGAGATAAGATGAATATGGGTTGTGATAGGGTGAGAATGGATTTGATGAAAAAGAATAGATGAGAAGGCGTATGGGGTTATATGACTGGGAATGAGGAAATGGATGTATGTATGTGGATGTATGGATGTATGCATGTAGATGTGGATGTATGCATGTGGATGTGTATGTATGGATGTATGTATGTGGATGTGGATGTATAAATAAGGATGTGAAAATGGATGTATGCATGGATGTGTATGAAGAATAATGAAGGTGAATGTGTATGGGAATGTGTCGTTGATATGAATGAATGGATGAGAATGAGTACATATGAAGGGAATGTGGAATAAGTAATGTGGATTGAGGAGGGATAATATGGAAAGACGGAATTTGATATAGAAACTGTATTTTGTGACTGTTTGTAAATGCTGTTTGTAAATGACCGTTTTATTTCAAGAATGTTGGGAAAGCATTTTGACCATCTTGTGATTAAGGTCGTGGAGACCTAGCTGATAAAGTTGCAACTGCTGGCCGGAGAGTCAATGGAGGACATCTCGCGTAGCAAGGTCGGCCGAGATCTTGACCAGCCTCGGTTCGATTAAAATGGTGAGCTTCCGGTACGGTGGATGAGGGGCCAAGGAAGCGGCCTATGAGTGAAGCGCTAGGTCACCTGTGAAGGATCCTAGAGGGTGCTGACCATACGGTGCTCGGGCTCTGGGTCGCCCAGGATACCCACGCGTGCGTCGAGGAAGATATTGGAACAAGGAGTAAGAGTTGTTTTGTGAAACCGAGCATGGATCTGGTTGATTGACCTTGCTGGTCTTCAATGGATGAGTCCATGGCTCTTTATATGGATCTGTTGGTTGATCTTGCTGATCTTCAACGAGAGTCCATCTATGATAAGTGATTATATTACCGAGTATTATGGGCTAGGAACTATTGAAAAGGCCCCTGAGTGGACAGGTGGTGAGCGTTCTAGTTGCCAATGATGCCATAGATACTCTGATGAAGGAATGATGGGAAATTGAATCAATCGGATAAATTGGAAGATTGTGATAAGTGATACTATGGTTTTATTAAAGGATTGTTTTTGGTTGAATCTGTAAAAAGGCAATTTCATATTGGGTGTGTAAGTGGTGTGACTAGTTTTTATATTTGCATGAACTTCCGGCTAGGGGCCTTGGAACTCTTTTCCCTGGTACCCGGGACAAAACCTTACCAAATTCCTAATTGGATCCCATCACTACAGTGGTTAGGAGGTTGGCTAACCCATGGGAATGGATGGGGTTAGGCTGGACTGATGGATCCGTAAATCGAGACTCAATTTTTGTTATTATGATAGATAAAGTAAATTCCGAACAGTAATTGTTCTATGGATAGGAATCAACGGCTGTGCCTCTTGAATGGGGAAAAAAGCGTTGATCCCAATGATCCAAGTGCAAGTTTATTCCTTGATCTGACTGAGTATCTTTATAGATGCAGTCGGATCAGCTTGATCAGTAATGGTCTTGACTACGTTAGAGTAAGAAGTTATCCTGGTGGAATCGCCCGTGCTTTCCGAGTAAAGGAAGTTTTTCCGGGTTCGGTTTTTGGATAAATCGACAGATTAGTCTCTTGTCCGGATATCCATGGGCGAGGCCCACGACGAGTGTGGGACCCCTGTCCCGCGCGAGAAGTGCTACTTCCGCTGCTAGTACCCCGAATCCGTTGCTCGGTGGGAACAGGGATCTCACAAAGGGTATCCTTTTCAGCCTCTAGCTTTTCTTGTAAGGTTGTGAATTCCTCCTCTGGAACTAGGGCTTGATCCATAGTCTCAACCACAGTTTCCTTGACCAAAGCAACTGTCTCTGCAATAGATTCTCCAAGGGGTGATATGACACTATCTAGGTGAGGACCGAGGTTGGACGTATCAAGGTCCACTTCACATCGCATGCATATAATGCCCAAGCATTCATCCATTCTCAAGCGAGCTGCCTTTTTAAGGTCATGAAGAAATAAGTATTCTTCACCTTCCACCACAATGGTGCTCAAGAGATTGATCTCAAGCTCTGGCAGCACCTTGCTCTCCTCGTGTGGGGAAGATGGC
Organism: Cibotium barometz; assembly: GCF_041138505.1. NCBI lineage: Eukaryota > Viridiplantae > Streptophyta > Polypodiopsida > Cyatheales > Cibotiaceae > Cibotium > Cibotium barometz. The sequence continues at coordinate 50,273,091 of NC_141046.1, read as the reverse complement.
CCATCTTCTACTACAGCAGGCTATTCAGATGTAGATTGTGCACCCTGTGGAAAGTGCTCTGATGCAAGGTGCTCTTCCACACCAGCACTCGTACCTAGTGTATTTAATACCTTGTCATCCCTCAAATACCCTACCAACTACAATGCAGGCATCTCTACCTCCTCATCCGAATCCTCATTTTGCTGATGAGGAATGCAAAAGTGGCGAGCCACGAGAGGAACCTAGTTCCTAAATTGCCCTTCTCCAACCTCTTTGTTGGGAATAGCATAATGAGAGATGATAAAAGCTTAATGAGTTCATGGAGTGATGAAAGAGCTATGGTGGTTCAAGATAACCCATGATGGTCACATGAACAAAAAAGTGATTAACTAGTACTTAATCCAAGATTAAGTGAGCATAATGACAGCACAATAAGGGGCATTACATAGCATATAAAATTCGTGTTTTTCTCATTAGGAAGGCCACCATTTTATAGCCAAGTTGTACATGGTTGAGTGACATCACTGCTTACATAATATCAAAGGCATCCAAGGCCATCTCCCCCCACATGGCTCCCTAGAATATAGCCTCCAGAGCATCTAATGAAACTCGCCTATCTCAAGTGGGGGTTTACCCTTCATTCACCTGGATTCCCTTCATATTACATGGTCCTTTTACATTTTATTGAGTGCTTTAACCTTAGACCATGACATTGATCATAAATTCCAACATATTTCCAATACCCTCCCTTGATCATGGCATGGTATATTGCCCTCCCTTGATCCAAACATTACATGAAAGAAAAAGCTTAACTCATAAGGAGTATAGCTCTACAGTACATAAAAGAAATTAGCATCGCTCATAGGGAGCATAGCTTCTACATTGCGAAAAGAAAATGAAAAAACATTCCTACATGAAAACATTCCTCTCCCATACCCCATCATCATCATAGCATCATCATTACCATATCCATGGGCATCATCATCATCATTTGTTGGTCATGGAGACCCAACTCCCCATCAATCCCCCCTTGAGGGCTACATGGCCTACTGAGAGATATTGTGAGCATCATAGAAACACATAACCTACATCATCGGTGGTTAGAGGTGTCCATACATAAACATTTGGGTAAGAGAGGGCATAAACATTGGCTTTAGAAAGCCCATTCTGCATCTACCTCTGCATCAAAGGAGGTAGTAACATTGTTGCATGCTTGGATTTCTTCAGCTGAATCATTCGAAATGCTTGCCATATTTGCCTGGTTGGTGTAACATTTGTCGGCGAGATGACCTGGCTTTCCACATTTGGTGCATATTCGCTTTGGCTTGTCTTTGTGGTAGCAATTCTTGGCAAGGTGTCCTGTTCTTCCACAATGTGTACATTGGAGTGATTTGCCGGTTTGCTTTTGAACAAGGTATGCCTGGTTTGAGACAAGATCAATGGCTCTACCTTTCAGCTTCTTCTCTTCTTCCAAGAGAACACTCTCTATTCCCTCCAAAGTGGGATCCTGCATATACTTTAAGGTCGGCATGAGTGTATCATACTCGGATGGCATTGACTTTAGGAGGATGGCTATGGCATCACTCTCCTTGACTGGTTCATTGATGGCTTCGAGCTGGGCCATCAAGCTCTTCATGGTGTTGATGTGAGATGCAAGTGTCTCATCAATCTTGTACTCTAGACTGTAAAAGTCTACTTTGAGACTGATTTTGCTGTGGAGGCCTTGAGCACCAAAAGATTTATCCAGTGAATTCCACGCAATTTGTGAAGATGTTCCATTACCAATGTAATGTATATAACTATCTTCAACTCCAAGGGCAATGAGAGCTAATGCTTTCTCATCCTTGGTTTGCCAAGAGATTTCTCCTTCTCGTGTGGTAGGTTTAGGTATAGTGCCATTGACTATGCCCCAAACTCCTTCTTTCATTAGTAAAAATCTCATTTTGACTTGCCAAGTGTGGAAGTCATGACCGTTGAATTTCTTGATGAAAGAAGATGATATGTAAGTTGACTCCATGATTGGAACTGAACAATGCAATAGATTAAAAGCTAGAATCCCCCTTCACCATATATATGCATGAAATTACTCAAGAATTCCCCAAACCCATAAGCTTTTGCATAATGATAATAACGGGGCCTAGACTTGATCCTAGGTTTTCTAGATTTGCTTTTGGGTTTTAATGATTTTTTGATATAATCTTCATTAGATGATTCAGCATCCGAATGCATGACTACAAAGAGATATTCAACTCAATATGCATATTAGAATGTCATCTCAATAGATAATTATATGGTGATTAGTGGAGATGATTAATTAAAGAGAAAAAAACTGCCCCCAAATATAGAGTGAGCTTTGAGCAATTGAATGAGGCTCTTCCCAAATGAGAAACATAAAATGCTTTAAACCAAGTGAGAACCAAGGTATTGGCTCTAATCTCAGCACTCAAACATGCCAAGATGTTGCTTCAATCTCTGTAAATCTGCTCTGCAACATAGCATATACTGTCACTGAGAAATTAGTTCAAACAGCAGCTACAGTGGACCATTGCTCATGAAAATCAACAAGGAGGAGCTTCATAGCATCAATGTAATGCTCATAAGAGGAATTTGTAAACCATGCTTTGTAGGGCTTCAATTTTACCAATTTCGCAGCGCAGAGGCGGGCTGCTGCAGAGTGAAATACGCCGCGTATGCTTCGTGGGAGCTCCAATGGAGCTAGGTGTAGAAAGCGCCGGATGTTAGCTCTCTTTTGAATCAAAAAGTGTGAGATTTGGTGGAGTATAGAGCTCACATGAGGCAAAAAACCAGCAGGGGGTGCAGTGAAGCTTTAATGGAAAGCTTGAAAAAAATGAAAAATTGATCAATGTGGTTAATTTCTATGCCTAGGGGTAATCATGGCTCTGATACCATGTTGGGAATAGCATAATGAGAGATGATAAAAGCTTAATGAGTTCATGGAGTGATGAAAGAGCTATGGTGGTTCAAGATAACCCATGATGGTCACATGAACAAAAAAGTGATTAACTAGTACTTAATCCAAGATTAAGTGAGCATAATGACAGCACAATAAGGGGCATTACATAGCATATAAAATTCGTGTTTTTCTCATTAGGAAGGCCACCATTTTATAGCCAAGCTGTACATGGTTGAGTGACATCACTGCTTACATAATATCAAAGGCATCCAAGGCCATCTCCCCCCACATGGCTCCCTAGAATATAGCCTCCAGAGCATCTAATGAAACTCGCCCATCTCAAGTGGGGGTTTACCCTTCATTCACCTGGATTCCCTTCATATTACATGGTCCTTTTACATTTTATTGAGTGCTTTAACCTTAGACCATGACATTGATCATAAATTCCAACATATTTCCAATACTCTTCACCTCCTGCTTATTGAAGGTACAGTAAGCTTCTGCGGGGATGCAGATGTTGATGAAGCGTTCAAGGCATTGGTGGATGTAGGGGCGGGTATATTGTTGAATGTACTTAAGCAGCTCAACAAGAACCCATCGATCATTGGGGCAATGGGGAAAGGAGATGGAGTGGGGAGCCAAGTATTGCTCCATGTGGGACCCCTCTGCCCCCTCTGCGCACCGGATTCCCGGTTGCTAGTAGCAGAGCGGAAGTAGCTTCCTCTTGTGTGGGGCAGGGGTTTCCCACTCAGCGAATGCCTTTCTTAACTTTTTCTTTCGAATATAGATACGCACACACTCCTCTTTAAAACTTTAACAAATAAAATAATCCATTAAAAAATAGTTATTGGTTACAAATATCATAACTCAAAATTTCCATCCAATCCCTTGTTTCTCAAAAAACAGTCACTCTGGACTCTCCGTTTTAAGACCAACTGGTCAGCAAACGAGATCCAATAACAGATTACAATAATCATTTTGTCCATCATACATATCTTCTACGACATATGCATGGGTATCCTAGGCACCACGAGCCTGTGCATCGCCTGGTCAGAACCCTCTAGGATCCTCCTTAGGTGTCCTGGCACTTCACTTAGGGACCGCTTTGTCGGCCCTCGCCCATTGTACCTGTAAGATTCCTCCTCGGGCTGAATATTGATTAAGCCTCTACTTCAATCCCTTGTAATCATTCTATGTTTCTGAATACAAGAAAATATTTTTTTCCTTGTTTTGCACCTAGTGAGATAAAATAATTCTAGAGAGTGGTAAATCAATATTAGGATATTCTTGGATAAATAAACTCTACAAATATCAAAAAAATGTTTCCCTAAAATAAAAAATAAAAATAGATTTTCCAAGGTGCAATTGGAATTAATTAAAAATGATTTAGAAGACCATAGCCTAAGGGTCAAGATTTTCAAAAATTTTTTGTTTATGGTCCAATTAAGGTTTCTATTATGGACCAATAAGATTAATGCAAGTGTTGGGACAAGATAAATCCAAAGAATAAAAGAAAATACCCAGAAATGAGTAAATGCCCACATAAGATGAAAAGTTGACTAAGTACTAGGTTTATTAGTTAAAAATTATGAAGTATTAATAAAAAAATGAGATATTTTGGAGTAATCATTCATTTTTGACACATGGGTAAAGAAAAGGGGGCCCTTCAAGGAGGCACCTATTTCACATGTGTGGATGAGTTTTAAACTAAAAAATAATAGGATATTTTTATCTCTCCTCTCTCCTAGATCAAACTAAATAAAAAAGGGAGCCAAACTGGTCCAAATCTTGTCCAAATTCAGCCAAACTGAAGCTAGAAAATTCTAGAACTCAATTGGACTCAGTTATGGCCTCCCTCACCTATAAATAGACCCTCATTCCTTTGTATTCTCATCTGTGAACTAAACTATGTCGGTATTACTCTAAGTTAAGCTTATTTTCTATTATCCTCTAAAAACCCTCTACAAATTGAAGAGATTGGAGCTTCTCTCTCTCTTCAATCTTGGAGACTCCAACAACATACCAAACCAATTGATTGGTTGGGGGTTTGTACTATGATCAAAGAATCAAGTAATTTAGAAGGCAAAGTGTGGATTATTGTCTTCTTTTTCTTAAATCTCCAAATGTTTCTCTTCTCAACCCCTCTCAAGCTTGAGAAGCATTAATTTGAATAGCTTTTGAATACTATTGAAGTTCTTTAATGTATTGTAATGAAGAAACACATAAATTTCCATTTATGCTTAATTTATAATGGTTTTTAAGCATTTTCCTCTCTCCCCCAAAGAATGGTCATTCTATGACCTACTATTCTCAATTCGAATGAAGCTTCTCATGAAGCATTTCTCTAATCTAAAAGTAATTTCTATGCTTATCTAATTGGAGGCCAAAATAATGGCTTTTTAATACTTTTATGCTATTTAACTTATGGTAAAATTAAGAATCAATCCATAATTGGATAGTGATCCAATTAGTGGTTATTCTAATTACATGAATAATACTAAACTTTATTCTTTCAAATTTATTGAGAATTATCAGTAATAGCAGCGGAGCTATGGCAAAATTTTTAAAAAATAAACATAGTTAGATGATTTTTCCCAATTGGCAGAATCGCCTGTGGCTTCCATGCGAGGGGATTCTTTCGGGCCCGGTCTCGGAGGGGGTGTCAGAGAGGGGCCGCCCAGGCTAGCCTCTCGTCTCACGGACATCTACGGCGGCGGGCGAGGCCTCGACGAGTGTGTGGACCCCGCCCCGCAGCACGGGAGGCCGACGCCGCTTCCACCACCCCGCTGGCAGGATCCCTCGAGACGGGGGACCTCACAGAGCTAGTATCAGAGCCTTTTAAAAGCTAATAAGGATAAACTAATTCTTATCAGAAATTGATAATAAAAGCTCAAAAAAAAAGCATTTTCATAATGTATTTTCATTCCGTAAGCTTCTTTAATTGAAGAATTTTTAATCAAAGAAATCGTTTTTATAGATGGAAGTTCCGTACTTATCTGGTATTCCCGACCTCACCCATCGCAAGACATGATTTGAGCATCTCATCTCTTCCACTGCAACTCGAACAAGCCGAGTCAGACCCGCATGCCATTTTGAGGATTTATATTTTCCTGACAGTGGAGAGAAGATAGCATATATAAGTGGTTTGCAGGGCAGTATGTCCATGGCTCTTGCGAGACCAATGTGCAACGCTGAGGCAAAACCTCTCATTGGCCATGATTTTGATAAAGTTGAAAGTGGTACATGGTGTCATTCTATATCATTCAACGCCTCAGAATTTCAAACTCTCATGCCAAATCTATAGACTCCTTAGTCACTTTACTCCTAAGGAGAAGATAATTGCTCCCTTGGCAGTAAGTGAACGTTTGTATCAGGGCATGGCTATGGCCAGTACCACCATCTTATGTGTCTCCCGAGGAGATTTTGATTTCTGGAGCAAGCTGCTTTATGAAACTTTTATATAAATAAAGAAATATTTTTTGGAGAAAAATTCCTTGCTGTATAAGTGATTGTTTATGGACGAACTGATAAAGAAAAATCTATTATCAGACATATGTCATAGATCTCCAATAAGATCATTTGTCTTATTTAAGAAATTATTTTTTGAACCTCTTAAGTCTTAGGATCTCGTGGACGATATCAAAAATAAAAATTTAATAATATATCATGTTTTGACAGAATCATGAGACGAGGAAACCGTGGCCCTCAGCCAAACCCTCTCGCTGAAGATGATGAGCTTGACCTTGACGTTCGCAAGGCTCTTCATAGAACTCAGCCAAGACCCTTCAAAGGAGAAGGGGAGAACCTAGGTGAGGCTGTGGAGAAATGGGTGGAAGCCATGGAAGAATATTTTGACGTCACCGGCTACAATGATTGAGCGAAGCAAAATGTCTCTTGCCAGGCTAAAGATAGTGAAACAGCCAAGGTGGCATGGAGGAACCATTTTGACACCAACCGTCCTGGACAGAAATACTCAGTCTTGGAACGACCTTAAAACCTACTTAAGGAAGAGATTTTGTCCCCCTGGATTTTTGGAAACCAAAATAAACAGATTCTTAGAGCTGAAGCAGTAGGGGAGCAAAACCATCGAGGAATATCACCAGGCCTTTGCTCTTCTACTTAAATATTCACCACCTCTAGATGAAGAGCAACTCATGGTGGCCAGATTCATTCGGGGATTGAACAAACCCTTGGACACACTGGTCAAAAATTCCAAGCCTGTGTCCATGGTTGAAGCTGTCAAAATGGCGAAGGACTTTGCCAAAGCCTTCATCGTAAAAGTCCCACCAAAGCGAGCTCCCTCATCCTTCAAGAGATTTGAGACTCCCGGAAGTTCTTCCAACTTTCTGCCTCCAAAGAGACACCAAGGTCCTAACTAGAATGAGGAGATGGGAACTTCACAAATGAAGGAAGAACTTTCCCCCGAAGTACATTCTCAGGAACTCCGACTCTCTCCAGAATGCAAAGGGAAGAGCTTTGAAGCAAGAACAGATGCTTCGGATGTCAGCGACTTGGGCACCAGCTCAAGGATTGCCCATCTCCTTCTGTGGGCCAAGGAAGCCAGGGTCCTAGAGTTCTGAGATAGACTCCTTCATATCAGTCCAATCAGGGTCCCCCATCAGGGTCCCTTGCGCCAAAATCAGGGTAACCCAAGAAGAGTTCCAGCTCAGCCTACAGCCTCCATGTAAAGCAGTCTCCAAACTCCCTCCCAGAATTGGAATAACCAAAGAGAGAGAGTTCTGGAAAGACCCTTATCTCCCTACGATGCAATACAGGCGAGTAGAGGTAATGCCTAGCTCCAATGGAATGTAAGCACTCCTTTCACGCTAGGGACTCAACCCGGTTAGGTGCACGAAAGCTTATCCTCTAAAGGAGAGATGCCTATGGCTACCATCACATGACACTAGATTAAGCACACACACAAGCTCAACTTGCCCTCATTCCTACACACCCATTCATTCACAAATACAAGCAAGAGGAACACAATCACTATGCACACAAGCAAAGTGAAAGACCTCACTCCACTCCTATCTTCCTACAAGCATGCACACACTCAAGCATCAAGCTTCCATGAAAGCTTCAAATCAGCCCACATACACAAAAACAAAATACTAAAAGCATGCATAAGAGTAAAATGATTAGAGAAGAGGATGAGAAAGACTCATGACATTGCTATTGATTCAATGAAGAGATTTATCTCATACAAAGATGTAGATGGGGTGAGAGAAGGGTCTTCACCTCTATGGAGAAGAGGGAGAGTATCTCTCTCAAAGGAGCTCTTGCATGAACTAAGCCCAAAGTGTATGTGAGCTCTCAAATGAGCCACTATTTATACTAAAACTCCTAAAACTCCCAAAACTCCCCATGTGGGATTATTCTCAAGCCCACTCCCACACTCACCTACAACTTGGAACTCTCTACAAGAGCCCTAAATAAGAATGTCAAGTCTCTTGTTTTCCTGCTTCCATCTTTGTGTTGCATCCTTGCATTGATCACCACTCGTCATGCAACATTCCACCCTTCCTATTTTGTGCACGTCCTCAAGCGCGTAGATGCCAAGGAAGAATAGCGTCTCCAGTGTGTACCTACAAGCAAAACGATGGGTGGTTTGTGTGTTCTTTTTTTTTTTTTGAAAGCAAAAAGTACTGATAGACAATAACAAAACAAGCAATGTTACTGAATAAAACATGGCAATAAACGTCCAATTAGCTAGAGGAAGGAAACATTGAAGCAGTGTAGAGATTGAATAGGTTAGTTCAAGTCTTAATAATTACTACCTGCTGCTATCTAAAGTAAAGAATGTTTTATGCCAAATGTATTGTTCTTTTCCTAGAAGGCAAAAGATAACAGTTAATCGAGGGACTATCAAGTAGTATACTGAGCCTATGCTAAGTCAAAGATGTCGGTTCAACACTAATAAATCTAACATAATTATGTAGTGGCAGACTCTTGATATTGCTTAGTGTTTTGGTTTAATATTTTAAGCACAACGGCGACCATCGTGGATTACACAAGCATTTCTCTTGGTGCCTTTCTGTCCTTTCTTTTTTTTCTTTTTTCTTTTTTTGGACAGGGCTCTCTTCAAGAGTATGTTTGCGCACCCGCGGTATGGCTATTCCCTACTACACAAGGCATTGGTTTGGGAAAGTTATAGACCTCCCTCGCCTACCATGAATAACAAGGAAATATGCCACAAACATATATACTTTTCTTTTATTTTTGTCATGCCAATTTTTGTTATGGAAGGTTTATTAGATTATCCCTAAGCAATGTCCTAGTAAGGGCAAGATATCCACTGATGGTCCTATGATTAATTTAGTCTCTTTGTCCTAGGTCTGGAACTCTACCTTTAGCACAAAACACTAATTACTTTGTATTGCTAAACGGGTAAAAACAATTACGGTCAAACTTACACTATCAAGTCTAAAGCCACTAAAATGCTATCCCTACTCTAGACCAAAGGAGATGCATATTGTCATATTTAAAAAAGAGAAATTTATAAACAATAAAGCAACAAGAAAAATACAGAAAACATTACAGATTGGTATGAGTTCACCTGTTTCTGTTAAAGCGTGGTTGGTGAAGAATTGTTTGCACTTGATTGTATGACTGTCAGTTGCGATACTGAAGTGGAAGATGTAGTTTGGTGCTTGTATCTGTTTTATTCCAACAAAACAAACTAAAGAGAGAGAAAATTAAAAAGACAAAAAATAAGAAACATTGGTGCTAAACACCGGATTTGGCCGAGGGAAAAAACCCAATGGGAAAAAGTGCCCTGGCTTCTAGTTCTTATTAAGAGAGTACAAGCACTAGTCTTGCACTGGGGGTGGATATATGTCTGCATTCTCAAGTGGGTGGACATCAATAGCTTCAGGATGTAAAGATAACCTAGAACGTAATCCTACCCATGGAGAAGATGGCAAGGGAAGAAGTGCATCTTCACTAACATATGGTATGGGAATAGTAGGAAGGCCAAAGAGGCACCTATGGTTTTGAAACCGTTCTAAAGACTCACTCACATTGAGCCAAAACTGACATGTAGATTCGTGGGGAAGAAGAACCTGCAAAATGGGAGGGGTTAGCAAACGAAGGGTGTCCTCACGCCATGTTTGAGCTCTTTCCTCTTCCGGGAGTCTTTGTTGGTTGGGTCCACGTTGCGACATCATAATTGCCCAGAGATTATGTCGTTGGGGTGTGACCCCCATGATCTGCTGCATCATACCAATGCCATAGCGACGGAAATATGTGCGACACTGCCAACATATATGGGAAGCATTCCCCAATATTATACGAGCACAGTCACGGCAGTGTGGAAACGGATGACGTTGCTGGTAGTATAACGCCACAAATTATCTTCCACAGCAATCCTCACCTATTACTGGGGCATAAAAATATCGGGAGTGCGTCTGAAAAGGTGCAATGCTGTAGGCCCCTTGATGGTTAGGGTGAGTGCTATCTAGGTCCAAAGATGGTCTGCATGTGTCCAGCCAAGTCTCCATTTGGTTATTCTGCACAACACATAAGTGTCAGATTTTTTACTTAATGCAAGTTGAACGAAGAATGCTAGTATGTATAGGCATGACGGAAATAGAGCTAATAGATTCGATAGATGAATTGCCAAAAAGTAGCTTTTGTAGCATGATAGCTCTTTCAAGAATGAGTTTGCTTTTGGATGTAACATTATGCAAATTGTTTGTGGGGTGTTGAGGTATGGCACAGGTTCCTTTTTGTTGGACTCTTTTTGGTACCCATTTCTGAGTACGTGCAAGAGATTGAAGTTTAGTCGATGGTGAGATTTTAGCGATAGGCATAGGAAATGCATTGGGACGAATAGGAGGAGGTGTGAATGGAGATGTTTGAACACTTCTGAGCTTTGGCAACCATATGGCAGCTATGTTCTTGCCATCCCATTGGGCTTTCAAAATTTTCTTGGGGCTTCAGAGTGCCCGACTCTAACACCTATGCCTGTAGACTTATGGGTAGTAATGTAATTTGATTAGGGAAAGAGTAGAATACCGACGACATTCCAAATAGTTGGAGTTGTAGGAAGAATGCTCTTACCTTGATAGTCAGGGAGTCTACTTGTGTAGGAGCCTGATTGAAAGTTGTCGACTTTGTAAGACAAACTTTGACATTGCTTGTGTTTTGACGAATAGACTGTGAACTTGATTCGGTTGCAATATCCTCCTTCTGATGTGTTGCCTCTGAGATAGAAGTGAGTAAAGGTACCCACTTGCCTTTTTCTTCCCATGTTAGTTTGGAGTATCCCTTCCTGTTCGAGACCTTCTGATGATGTCCGACTGACGCGTAAGCTTCTGTTTACACCTGGACTCTTTCAGGGTTGGTAAGGCGTGGTTTCCAGTGTTGATTTGGTTTCTATAAGTGAGGTGGTATTGATCGCTTTTGTTCTTGAGTAGATTCAGAAACATAATTATGTTTTGCTGCAGTAGTCCCTGCATTCTTCTTTGGTAGCCACAAGGTAGTAGCACCCTCGTAGTAGCCTTGTGCTTGCAGAACCTTCTTTGGGATCCATTGTTGTTGAGTGGTCTTGTTGGAGGTGAAACTGTTGGCTCTGGTGAACCTCCTCTTTAGCTTTGTGTTCCTTGGCAGCATTGGGTTTTGGTTTGTGAGCTGCTTTAGGTAACCAGATTTGAGTTCTAAGTGCCTCCCCCCTTCCGTAGCCTTGTGCATATAAGAGAGATGTTGGCACATGCCATCCTTGAGTACTGTCATTGTCATTATTCACCCAAATCATTGGATATTTTGAGGTTGTCTCTATCACAGTAGTGATGGTCTCCACCTTTTGAAAAGATGGGAGTGCCGAAGCACTTGATCCTGTAAGGTGAGTAGAATTTACCAACAAGGTGTATTGTCATGAGTTCCAGTCCATACCGCATCTGGTGGTTCTAATCCATGATCTGCCTAAAACAACATCCACCACTGCTTGGCTCTTGTTAGCAACATAAAAAGTCACGTGCATAGATTGATCCTGAATGGACATATTAATACAGCACTTGCCTAGGGTTGGGGTTTCATCACCAAAGAAACTCTGGAAGTTCAATGATGCATTGGTGAGCAAAGATTGGCCTAATGATGTCCACGCTTCATAAGACAAAACATTGCAGTCGGCTCCCAAATCTATAAGTGCAGACGCTGCAAAGATTGCTCTTTGAGTAGGGATCCTTACTTCAATAAGAAAGGGATCTACAAAGTCTTCATCATCATTCAAGTGGATGGCCATGATAGCTGCCTTGCGGCGCTCTCGTGCTAGTGCTACTCTAGCCTGAGCTTCTTCTTTTGCTTGACTTTGTAACAAAGCTTGAGCTTTTTTACGTGTCTGGCTAGCATGTATGCGTATCAACATATCATCTGTTAGAGGTTCTTCATAGCGCTTCAAGCGGCTACCATTGATGAAGTTAGTCATTGGCTCTCCATCTAAGGTTTCCAACCTTACTGCACCACTCGCACTAAGCTCGTTGATCACAAATGGACCAAGTTCTCGCATTTTCAGCTTGCGTTTTTGTTTCTTCAATGTATAAAGCAACACTAGATCACCTCTCCTGAAGCGACCTTTCTTCACATGCGTATCATGCCAACGCTCTTGGCGTCGTTTTTCAGCATACATGCCAATGACTGCCAATAGCCTGTCTTCATCTAGCCTCTCCAATTCATCAATCCGTGTAGAGAATTCATGATCTGTCCACTCAAGTTGTTTTGCAACTCGAAGTGTAGGTACAATAAATTCTATCGGAAGGATAGAATTTAGATTGAAAGGTGTCATGCCTATGGATGTTTTGTAAGCAATTCAGTAAGTCCACAGAACTGAGTGAAGTTTCTATTCCCAATCTGTTCTATGTCCCTCAACAATCTTTGTAAGCGTTGTAAGATTCCTCCCCCAACCCCTTTTTGATGTCTAGTATATTCCCCTGTAATCAATTCCTTTTCTAAAATATAAGAGATCTTGTTTGTGGCTGTTTTAACCTAGAGAGAGAAAATATTCTAGAGAGAGAATATTCAGATTTTGAATATTTTTGGATAGAAAAATATCTCTTATAATTCAGATGAGTTTCCCTGAAACAGAAATTTAAAAAGAATTTTCCAATGTGCAATTGGAATTAATTGGAGATAGGTATAAAGAACCTTAGCCTAAGGGTCTAGATTTTCAGAAATCTTTAGACTATGGTCCAATTAAGGTTTCTATGGGCCAATAGCATCAATCCATGTGTAGGGAGGAGATAAATCCAAATTTTAAAAGAAGATACCCAAAATTGAGTAAATGTTCACATAAGATGAAGAGCTGAAAATGTCCAAGGTTTATTAGTAAATAAACACATATGTAAGGAAGGGGAATTCTTTAAAGGAGGTGCATATTTCACATAAGATGAAGAGTTGAAAATGTACAAGGTTTATTAGTAAAAAACTATGAGCAATATTAAAAATATGAGATATTTTGGGTATAATGGTTTTATTATGACACATATGTAAGGAAGGGGAGTCCCTTAAATGCTCACATAAGATGAAGAGTTGAAAATGTACAAGGTTTATTAGTAAAAAACTATGAGCAATATTAAAATAATTCCATTATGACACCTATGTAAGGAAGGGGGAGTTCTTTAAAGGAGGTGCATAATTCACATAAGATGAAGAGTTGAAAATGTACAAGGTTTATTAGTAAAAAACCATGAGCAATATTAAAATGATTCCATTATGACACATATGTAAGGAAGGGGAGTTCTTTAAAGGAGGTGCATATTTCCCTTAAATGATTTTATTATGACACATATGTAAGGAAGGGGAGTCCCTTAAATGCTCACATAAGATGAAGAGTTGAAAATGTACAAGGTTTATTAGTAAAAAACTATGAACAATATTAAAATGATTCCATTATGACACATATGTAAGGAAGGGGAATTCTTTAAAGGAGGTGCATATTTCACATGCTTGAATGAGTTTTAAACTCATAAAAATTGAGATATTTTATCTCTCCTCTCTCCTAATTCAAGTCTAGTTTCAAAACGTTAGCTTAACTAACCTAAAAATGGTCAAAAAGTGACCAAACTGACTTGGAAAATTCTAGAATCAGTTTGTTTGGTTAGGAGCTCAAATTTTCCTATAAATAGAAGCCTCCCCTTGTTGAAAAAAAACATAGTGTCTTATGCTTTGTTACTCTACTCCATCTAAGCCAAAATATATAGAGTCTTATGCCTTGTTACTCTACTCCACCTAAGCCAAGAACTGTGAATTCTTTAATAATTCACTAGTTTTTGACACTTCTCTCTTTCTTCAATCCCCATTGGTGGCTCCATCAACATACTAAACCAATTGATTGGTTGGGGGCCTCTACCGTGAATAAAGAATCAAGCAAATCATAAGGTAAGTATATTGAATTTTGATCTTTTCTATAATTTCTCAATGATTCTCTCTTCTCAACCCCTCTCAAGCCTGAGAAGTTTAATTGGTATGGTTTTTTAAATGCTATTGAAGTTAATTGGTGAATAGTAGTGAAGAGTTACATAATTTAATAAATGCTATAGAAGTTAATTTCCATTTATGTTTAAATTCTAATGGTTTTTATGTAATTTCTCTCTCTCACTCAAGAAATGGTCATACTCATGACCCATTCTCAATCCAAATGAAGCTTTTCATAAAGCCTTTCCTTAATCCAAGATTAAGCTATGCTTGAAGCCAAATTAATGGCTTTTTGCTATGCTTTTAGTTTATGCACATTGATGATTCAATCCATTATGGATTGATGATCCAATTAGAGACCATTCTAATTGTTTTCTTAATGATCCAATTGGAGACCATTATGGATTGATGATCCAATTAGAGACCATTCTAATTATTTCTTTAATAATGAGCTTTATCCCTTAGAAAAAAAATTGAGATTTATCAGTCATAGTAGCGGAGCTATGGCAAAATTTTTATAGAAATTACGCATAAAATAAATTCATTCAAAGCATAAAAAGAGGACTTCCTACCATATTCTAGGAACTATCATCCTAGATTAATTAAAAGAATATTATTATGCATGGAGATATGGATGTTTGCATGTAGATGTAGAGGTATGGATGTGAGTGTGAATGTGGAGGTGGATGTATGCATGGAGATGTGGATGTATGCATGTAGAAATAGATGTGTAGATGAGGATGTAAATGGAGATGTGGATGGATGCATGTAGATGTAGATATATAGATGTAGATGAGAATGGAGATATGGATGTATACATGTAGATGTAGATGTATAGATGTAGATGTGGATGTGGAGGTGGATGGATGCATGTAGATGTAGATGTATAGATGTAGATGTGAATGGAGATGTGGATGTATACATGTAGATGTAGATGTATAGATGTAGATGTGGAAGTGGAGGTGGATGGATGCATGTAGATGTAGATGTATAGATGTAGATGTAGATACGAATGGAGATGTGGATGTATGCATGTAGATGTAGGTGTATAGATGTAGATGTGGATGTAGAGGTGGATGTATGCATGTAGATGTAGATGTATAGATGTGGATGTGAATGTGGAGGTAGATGTATGCATATAGATGTAGATGTATGGAGGTGAATGTGAATGTGGATGTAGATGTATGCATAGAGATGTAGATGTAGATGTATGGAGGTGAATGTGAATGTGGATGTAGATGTAGATGTATGCATAGAGATGTAGATGTATGCATGTAGATGTGAATGTACGCATATAGATGTAGATGTATGGATAGAGATGTAGATGTATGCATAGAGATGTAGATGTATGCATGTAGATGTGAATGTACGCATATAGATGTAGATGTATGGATGTGAATATACGATATGTGATGTGAGGGAATCTGAAGTGATGAGATAGAAATGATGTGATGGGATGAGTATACATATAAATGGAATATGGAATAAGTAATGTAGATTGATGAGGGATAATGTGGAAAAATGAAAGTTAAAATAGAAATTGTATTGTAAACTGTTTGTAAATGCTGTTTGTAAATGCTGTTTGTAAATGATTGTTTTATGTCAAGAATGCTGGGGGGAGCATTTTGACCGTCTTGTGATTAAAGTCGTGATGGTAAAGTTGCAACTGACGGGGAGTCAATGAAGGACGTCTCGCGTAGCAAGGTCGGCCGAGGTCTTGACCAGCCTCGGTGCGATTAAAATGGTGAGCTTCCGGTACGGTGGATGAGGGGCCAAGGAAGCGGCCTATGCGTGAAGCGCTAGGTTACCTGCGAAGGATCCTAGAGGGTGCTGACCATACGGTGCTCGCCTAGGATACCCACGCGTGCGTCGAGGAAGATATTGGAACAGAGTTGGAGTTGTTTTCTGAAATCGGGGATGGATCTGGTTGATTGACCTTGCTGGTCTTCAATGGATGAGTCCATGGCCCCTTATATGGATCTGTTGGTTGATCTTGCTGATCTTCAACGAGAGTCCATCTTGATAAGTGATTATATTGCCAAGTATTAAAGGCTAGGAACTATCGAAACGGCCCCTGAGCGTTCTAGTTGCCAATGATGCCATATATACTCTGATGAAGGAATGATGGAAAATTATTAAAGGCTAGGAACTATCGAAACGGCCCCTGAGCGTTCTAGTTGCCAATGATGCCATATATACTCTGATGAAGGAATGATGGAAAATTAAGAATCAATGGGATAAATTGGAAGATTGTGATCAGCGATACTATGGTTTTATTAAAGGATTGTTTTAAACTGGTTGAATCTGGTTGAAAAAGGCAATTTCATATTGGGTGTGTGAGTGGTGTGACTAGTTTTATTTTGCATGAACATCCGGCTAGGGGGCCTTGGAACTCTTTTCCTTGGTACCCGGGACAAAACCTAACCAAATTCTTAATTGGATCCCATCACTACAGTGGTTGGGCGGTTGGCTAACCCATGGGATTGGATGGGTTAGGCTGGACTGATGGATCCGTAAATCGAGACTCAAACTTTTGTTTTTACGATAGAAAAAAAAAGAAAAAAAAATCCCGGACAGTAACTGTTCTATGGATAGGAATCAACGGCTGTGCCTCTTGAATGGGGAAAAAAGCGTTGATCCCAATGATCCAAGTGCAAGTTTCTTCCTTGAACTGACTAAGTATCTTATAGATGTAATTGGATCATCTCGATCAGAAATGATCTTGACTACGTTAGAGTAAAAAGTTATCCTGGTGGAATCGCCCGTGATTCCGGTTAAGAAAGTTTTTCCGGGTTCGGTTTTGGAACAACCGACGGATTAGTCTCTTATCCGGATATCCGTGGGCGAGGCCCCGAGTGTTGATACCAACTGTAAGATCCCTGTTCCCACCGAGCAACGGATTCGGGGTACTGGCAGCGGAAGTAGCGCTTCTCGCGCGGGACAAGGGTCCCACACTCGGGGCCTCGCCCACGGATATCCGGATAAGAGACTAATCCGTCGGTTGTTCCAAAACCGAACCCGGAAAAACTTTCTTAACCGGAATCACGGGCGATTCCACCAGGATAACTTTTTACTCTAACGTAGTCAAGATCATTTCTGATCGAGATGATCCAATTACATCTATAAGATACTTAGTCAGTTCAAGGAAGAAACTTGCACTTGGATCATTGGGATCAACGCTTTTTTCCCCATTCAAGAGGCACAGCCATTGATTCCTATCCATAGAACAGTTACTGTCAGGGATTTTTTTTTCTTTTTTTTTCTATCGTAAAAACAAAAGTTTGAGTCTCGATTTACGGATCCATCAGTCCAGCCTAACCCCATCCAATCCCATGGGTTAGCCAACCGCCCAACCACTGTAGTGATGGGATCCAATTAAGAATTTGGTTAGGTTTTGTCCCGGGTACCAAGGAAAAGAGTTCCAAGGCCCCCTAGCTGGATGTTCATGCAAAATAAAACTAGTCACACCACTCACATACCCAATATGAAATTGCCTTTTTCAACCAGATTCAACCAGTTTAAAACAATCCTTTAATAAAACCATAGTATCACTGATCACAATCTTCTAATTTATCCCATTGATTCTTAATTTTCCATCATTCCTTCATCAGAGTATATATGGCATCATTGGCAACTAGAACGCTCAGGGGCCGTTTCGATAGTTCCTAGCCTTTAATAATTTTCCATCATTCCTTCATCAGAGTATATATGGCATCATTGGCAACTAGAATGCTCAGGGGCCGTTTCGATAGTTCCTAGCCTTTAATACTTGGCAATATAATCACTTCTCAAGATGGACTCTAGTTGAAGATCAGCAAGATCAACCAACAGATCCATATAAGGGGCCATGGACTCATCCATTGAAGACCAGCAAGGTCAATCAACCAGATCCATGCCCGATTTCAGAAAACAACTCCAACTCTGTTCCAATATCTTCCTCGACGCACGCGTGGGTATCCTAGGCGACCCAGAGCCCGAGCACCATATGGTCAGCACCCTCTAGGATCCTTCGCAGGTAACCTAGCGCTTCACGCATAGGCCGCTTCCTTGGCCCCTCATCCACCGTACCGGAAGCTCACCATTTTAATCGCACCGAGGCTGGTCAAGACCTCGGCCGACCTTGCTACACGAGACGTCCTTCATTGACTCCCCGTCATCAGCAGTTGCAACTTTACCATCACGACTTTAATCACAAGACGGTCAAAATGCTCCCCCCAGCATTCTTGACATAAAACAATCATTTACAAACAGCATTTACAAACAGCATTTACAAACAGTTTACAATACAATTTCTATTTTAACTTTCATTTTTCCACATTATCCCTCATCAATCTACATTACTTATTCCATATTCCATTTATATGTATACTCATCCCATCACATCATTTCTATCTCATCACTTCAGATTCTCTCACATCACATATCGTATATTCACATCCATACATCTACATCTATATGCGTACATTCACATCTACATGCATACATCTATATCTCTATGCATACATCTACATCCACATTCACATTCACCTCCATACATCTACATCTATATGCATACATCTACCTCCACATTCACATCCACATCTATACATCTACATCTACATGCATACATCCACCTTTACATCCACATCTACATCTATACACCTACATCTACATGCATACATCCACATCTCCATTCGTATCTACATCTACATCTATACATCTACATCTACATGCATCCATCCACCTCCACTTCCACATCTACATCTATACATCTACATCTACATGTATACATCCACATCTCCATTCACATCTACATCTATACATCTACATCTACATGCATCCATCCACATCTACATCTATACATCTACATCTACATGTATACATCCATATCTCCATTCTCATCTACATCTATACATCTACATGTATACATCCATATCTCCATTCTCATCTACATCTATACATCTACATCTACATGCATCCATCCACATCTCCATTTACATCCTCATCTACACATCTATTTCTACATGCATACATCCACATCTCCATGCATACATCCACCTCCACATTCACACTCACATCCATACCTCTACATCTACATGCAAACATCCATATCTCCATGCATAATAATATTCTTTTAATTAATCTAGGATGATAGTTCCTAGAATATGGTAGAAAGTCCTCTTTTTATGCTTTGAATGAATTTATTTTATGCGTAATTTCTATAAAAATTTTGCCATAGCTCCGCTACTATGACTGATAAATCTCAATTTTTTTTCTAAGGGATAAAGCTCATTATTAAAGAAATAATTAGAATGGTCTCTAATTGGATCATCAATCCATAATGGTCTCCAATTGGATCATTAAGAAAACAATTAGAATGGTCTCTAATTGGATCATCAATCCATAATGGATTGAATCATCAATGTGCATAAACTAAAAGCATAGCAAAAAGCCATTAATTTGGCTTCAAGCATAGCTTAATCTTGGATTAAGGAAAGGCTTTATGAAAAGCTTCATTTGGATTGAGAATGGGTCATGAGTATGACCATTTCTTGAGTGAGAGAGAGAAATTACATAAAAACCATTAGAATTTAAACATAAATGGAAATTAACTTCTATAGCATTTATTAAATTATGTAACTCTTCACTACTATTCACCAATTAACTTCAATAGCATTTAAAAAACCATACCAATTAAACTTCTCAAGCTTGAGAGGGGTTGAGAAGAGAGAATCATTGAGAAATTATAGAAAAGATCAAAATTCAATATACTTACCTTATGATTTGCTTGATTCTTTATTCACGGTAGAGGCCCCCAACCAATCAATTGGTTTAGTATGTTGATGGAGCCACCAATGGGGATTGAAGAAAGAGAGAAGTGTCAAAAACTAGTGAATTATTAAAGAATTCACAGTTCTTGGCTTAGGTGGAGTAGAGTAACAAGGCATAAGACTCTATATATTTTGGCTTAGGTGGAGTAGAGTAACAAAGCATAAGACACTATGTTTTTTTTCAACAAGGGGAGGCTTCTATTTATAGGAAAATTTGAGCTCCTAACCAAACAAACTGATTCTAGAATTTTCCAAGTCAGTTTGGTCACTTTTTGACCATTTTTAGGTCAGTTAAGCTAACGTTTTGGAACTAGACTTGAATTAGGAGAGAGGAGAGATAAAATATCTCAATTTTTATGAGTTTAAATCTCATTCAAGCATGTGAAATATGCACCTCCTTTAAAGAATTCCCCTTCCTTACATATGTGTCATAATGGAATCATTTTAATATTGTTCATAGTTTTTTACTAATAAACCTTGTACATTTTCAACTCTTCATCTTATGTGAGCATTTAAGGGACTCCCCTTCCTTACATATGTGTCATAATAAAATCATTTAAGGGAAATATGCACCTCCTTTAAAGAACTCCCCTTCCTTACATATGTGTCATAATGGAATCATTTTAATATTGCTCATAGTTTTTTACTAATAAACCTTGTACATTTTCAACTCTTCATCTTATGTGAATTATGCACCTCCTTTAAAGAACTCCCCCTTCCTTACATAGGTGTCATAATGGAATCATTTTAATATTGCTCATAGTTTTTTACTAATAAACCTTGTACATTTTCAACTCTTCAT
Source organism: Cibotium barometz (assembly GCF_041138505.1). Taxonomy (NCBI): domain Eukaryota; kingdom Viridiplantae; phylum Streptophyta; class Polypodiopsida; order Cyatheales; family Cibotiaceae; genus Cibotium; species Cibotium barometz. The sequence continues at coordinate 50,252,177 of NC_141046.1, read as the reverse complement.
CTTATGTGAGCATTTAAGGGACTCCCCTTCCTTACATATGTGTCATAATAAAATCATTATACCCAAAATATCTCATATTTTTAATATTGCTCATAGTTTTTTACTAATAAACCTTGTACATTTTCAACTCTTCATCTTATGTGAAATATGCACCTCCTTTCAAGAATTCCCCTTCCTTACATATGTGTTTATTTACTAATAAACCTTGTACATTTTCAACTCTTCATCTTATGTGAACATTTACTCAATTTTGGGTATCTTCTTTTACAATTTGGATTTATCTCCTCCCTACACATGGATTGATGCTATTGGCCCATAGAAACCTTAATTGGACCATAGTCTAAAGATTTCTGAAAATCTAGACCCTTAGGCTAAGGTTCTTTATACCTATCTCCAATTAATTCCAATTGCACATTGGAAAATTCTTTTTAAATTTCTGTTTCAGGGAAACTCATCTGAATTATAAGAGATATTTTTCTATCCAAAAATATTCAAAATTTGAATATTCTCTCTCTAGAATATTTTCTCTCTCTAGGTTAAAACAGCCACAAACAAGATCTCTTATATTTTAGAAAAGGAATTGATTACAGGGGAATATACTAGACATCAAAAAGGGGTTGGGGGAGGAATCTTACATTCTACCCCACTTAAAAAACGCGAGATGTCCTCATCTCGCAACTTGAGATAATTTTGCAAGATGCACGAATATGAGACTTAGAGAAAAATTTTAATCAAGATTAACCACCAAGAAAAGTCTTAAAGGGAGCAAGATTCAAAATAAGAACAAGATTTAAACTTTATTCATTCTCGGAACTTATACAGTAAAGATAGAAGAACTCTTTACACTTCCATAAGCCCGTCCATCATATGGTCACAAAAGCAGTCCTCACAAGCTGCACAAGTATAGGGTAACTCATCTATGGGAATGATTCTGCTGGTTATTGCCGCACCTATCTCAGTGGTATGAGGTGATCTAACAAAAGGACCTCTGAGAGGCAAGCCAAAAACGGGGTAAAGGCATATCTTCTCATGAGGAAGAAAACACGCCAGTAAGAAGACCCGCTCAGAAAACCCAAGATGCCTTGATCTCATGACGCAGTAGTATCGGGGACCCAAACCCAAAGCTTCAATAACCATGGCCAAGCGGACATTGTTACGAAAGTGCTGCTGACCCCAGGGTGTTACCCTAGTTATGTTTTGATAGGTCTGCCATTTGGTCTGCGCTACAGAAGTTCCTAGGTGAGGAAAAAGTGAGCGCTCATACTGTTCTATAAAGTCTTTCTTCACAGACTCTCTTGCGTCTTGAAGGTGAGAAATCATCATGGATAAAACTAGTTCTTGTTGCCAAGCCATGAAGGAGATTAAGAAAGAAAGGAGATTGATGGGAGTAAGATTACTGTGAGTGACAAGTAAAAGTTACGACTTATATAAAGGAAGGAGCTAGCGTAACCTAGAAGCCAACGGTAACTTGCCACTGAAGTTTTATCGTCTTTCCATGATTTGTGTTTGACACATTTTTCTATAGAAGGCATTAAGAATTTTGAGATGAGGAGATAAAAGAAGCTTGTAGGCTAAGTCACCTACTTTCATTGAATTCAGATATAAAGGTCACAATATCTGGGGGATAACTTCTTATCCTCTCCAAGAGATAAAGAACTTCTTTTGGGCCGTACTCGAATGAAAACCAAAACCTTGGTATCCAAAACACCGATTCTCACTTCTAAACTCATTGTTCTAAATCCTTAAAACAGGTGGGACTCCTGAGAGTATTCTAGGGAAAGGGTCTTCCTTTTTTTTTTTTTAACAGAAACTTTCTTTTATTTTAGAGAGGGAATAATTATAAGATAAGAAAGGGAGATTCTTACTCCTGTATACCTCGAAGGCTGGGGAGGAATCTTACAAGCGTAGTGCAAAGAGTCTTGTTTGTGCTCTCAGCTTGACCATTTGCTTACGGGTGATAAGGCACTGACCTCTTATGGATGACCATAAAGTCTTCCAAAAGCACAATCTCAATAGGTAAACCGTAGCGTGTAAACACATGTTCGTATAAAAACTTTACAGTGGTCCTAGCATAGTTTTTTACTGTGGCTTTTGCTTCTACCCACTTCGTAAGATAATCTGTGGCTACAATGATATACTCAGCATGTGTATGGCATGCTGGTGGTTTAATCGGTCCCATAAAATCAATTCCCCATTTTGCAAAAGCTCTAACCCCCATAATTGGTCTCAATGGCATGTCCGCATACTTGGTAGGAGGTTTGGCTCTTTGACATTGATCACATCTTTTGACATACTCTGTTGCATCATGAAAAAGCATAGGCCACCATAGTCTTGACCACAGTATAAGTTTGGCAGTTGTTTCTCCACAAAAATGTCCACCCCCAACTCCTGAATGTGCATGAGTCAATATGCTAAGGTAGTCACTCTCATAAACACAAGTCCGTAGGTTTCCATCTTTGCCCCTTTTGTATAGCTGGCCTTCAATAATCTGAAAACTTGCTGCTTCTACCTCTATGGCTCTCTTTTTATGCCTAGGCATCTTATCGTCCGTATGACCTTGCGTCAAATACTTCACAATGTATGAACTCTAATTGGGTGTTGTTGAAATATAAAACAGAGTCACATGAGGAATGGGTTTCCTTTTGACAAGTTTTACAATTCCATACGTACTCTTCCATATCAGCATCATGAAGTGTTGGCCACCAATAGCCTTCCCACAAAACTCTTTTAACCGTATCCTTTCCAGAGACATGTCTACCTCCTAAGATCACCTGGACATATGAGATAATCTCATCATATTGATCAGGGTCAGGGCATAGACGGAGTATTCCATCTTTTCCCAATTTATACAATCGTCCAGAAAGAAGCTTATAAGGAGCACAATGTGCTCTAAGGTCATTATCTTTTCATTGGTGGGACTAATGGAGTTAACAAATCCTGTCGTTCAAACTTGAATGATGGGTTCTACCCATCTTGGTGCTGTCTCAACCAAGAATAGAGTAGCATCAGGAATATCATCATCTACACCAATGGGTGCTTCTCCTGAAGTTATCCTGGAAAGATGATCAGCCCGCTGATGCATTTTTCCCTTCTTTACCGCTACTTCAAATTCAAATTCAAGTAGAATAACAAACCAGCGTACAATCCTTCCGGTTGCACATGGCTTGTTCACAAGGTAAAGCAAAGCTTGATGATCTACGAAGAATGTAAATTTGTTGGCCAAAGGTAATGCCAAAACTTCTTCACAGCATAGATCATAGCTAAGCCTTCTCTTTCCGTGGTGGTGTAATTCTTTTCAGCACTATTCAACTGGCGGCTAGCATATGAGACTGGAAAGTCCATTTTGTTCGCCTGGTTGAGCTAAAATACAGCCAATTGCAAAAGCCGAAGCATCTATATGTACGTGGAATAAATTATCCCAATCCGGCGACCTAAGAATAGGTTTTGTCACTAATGCTTTCTTCTGCTTTTCAAAGGCTTCTTCACAATCCTCTGTCGATTCAAATACAACAAGGAGTGCGTACAATGGCCGTGCTATTTCAGCGTACATGTAGATAAATCTACGATAGTAGCTGCAATGACCCATGAAAACTTGTACCCCTTTTGCATTGTAAGGTCTAGGTAGCTCAATAATAACAGCTATCTTCTCCGCATTCGTGGATATACCATTCCTAGACACAATGTGGCCTAGAATCTTCCCTTGCCTAACCATAAACTTGCATTTATCACGGTTAAGGCATATGCGATACACTCTGCATTTCTCAAAGATTTTTTTGAGATGCTCTATGTGTTCTTCTCTGTCGATGGAATGCACACACGTCATCCATGAATATTTCAAGAAATAATTGCAGGTATTCTTTGAACGCATGGCTCATCAGCCCCTCTGAAAGGTGGCTGGAGCAATAGTCAAACCAAAAGGCATGACTCTATATGCAAACACTTGCCATTCTGTAAGCAAATGCGGTTCTGTGTTGATCCTTGGGATCAATAGATACCTGGTTGTAGCCCAAAAATCCATCAAGAAAATTGTATGCCTTCTTACCAGCTACGCTCTCCAATACATGATCAGTGAGTGGAAGCGGATAGTGATCCCGGACAGTAGCAGCATTTACTTTCTTTAGATTGACACATATTCGTAATTTTCCATTCTTCTTAGGTACTACCACAATCGGTGAAACCCATTCTGTATGTTCAATCTCATAAATAAATTCAGCCACCGCTAACAGCTTGTCAATCTCTTCTTTGATCTTTTTGGCAAAATTATCGTTATACGTGTAAGGACCCTACTTGGACGGCTTTGCATCCTCTCGCATGGGAATTGTATGCTGGCAGATCTTTGGATCTACCCCCTTAAGGTCTTTGTAACTCCAAGCAAATATATCTCGATACTCTCTCAGAGTAGAGATTAGCAATTCTTCCTCCGCTTAGCCTGGCGTGGAGTGAGGTCTTTCTCTTTGCTTGTGTGCATAGTGATTGTGTTCCTCTTGCTTGTATTTGTGAATGAATGGGTGTGTAGGAATGAGGGCAAGTTGAGCTTGTGTGTGTGCTTAATCTAGTGTCATGTGATGGTAGCCATAGGCATCTCTCCTTTAGAGGATAAGCTTTCGTGCACCTAATTGGGTTGAGTCCCTAGCTTGTGTGTGTGCTTAATCTAGCTTGTGTGTGTGCTTAATCTAGTTTCATGTGATGGTAGCCATAGGCATCTCTCCTTTAGAGGATAAGCTTTCGTGCACCTAACCGGGTTGAGTCCCTAGTGCGAAAGGAGTGCTTGCATTCCATTGGAGCTAGGCATTACCTCTACTCGCCTGTATTGCTTCGTAGGGAGATAAGGGTCTTTCCTTCGGGGAAACGACCTACGGTTGGTTGAGGACCCTTGGCAGCCATTACATTCTAAGCATCATTAGGAGTAGGATAATTAGACTGTAAGCTATTGCAGGGAGGCTACACGCTAAGCTGCAATAAAGAGAAACTATCGCTCTCATTGCCTCCATCGCAAAAAGGCTCATGACGTTGGGTATTACCTGTGCCTCACTTCCTCAGTGAGTGAGGAGATCGTGCAAAGGCCACTAGCCATTCAATGGGGTAGTTCGGCTGCCTGTGGGATACCTTGCAAAATAGGCCCTCTATCCAGCTAGCAGGCGAAGAGTTTATTGGCCGTCGAACAAGGCCGTTAATAAGCTGGCAGCGCAGACCTCATAACTGCCCGGTGATTCGCTCTCGCAAAAAGTTAACGGTTTCAAGCTACGCGCAAATCAAGGTTAGTGTTTAATTTTTTGTTAATCTTTAATTTCTTCAAAATCTGCAATTTTTGTGTTTTCAGCATACTATGCAATTTTCATGTTTTCGCATTTTTTTTAAAAAAAATCTGTAAATTATGTGTTTTCTTTGGTTTTCGCATTTTCTGCATATTCTGCATTTTTTAAAATTTTATAATTTTCTGTATAATTAGTGTAATGTGCATAATAAGCATAATTTATATTTTTGTGTAATTATTTAAAAAAAATATTTATTTGCACACATATTCATGTTAGTTGCATTTAGTGGTTAGGTAGGGTGCAAAAAAAAAAAGTTTAGAAATTTTTTTTCAACACTGGTGCTAGGTTTTGGGATATTAAGTTTCACGTTCCTACGAGTGGGACGACACCCATGGTCTAAAATTTGGTCCCAGAGTCGAAAACTCCATACAAAAAAATACACTAAAAACAGGTCGAGATTTTTTTTTAAAAAAAAACTTACTCGAAAAATGTGAAATACTTTTTTATGCAGTATTGTTCGGGGGGGTTTAAAACCTATCCTGGCAAAGTCTGGTCACTGCCAAGAAAGTTTAAAATTTTTTTTCTAAAACTGGACACTGCAATGTGCTAAAAATAGCATATGCATCTACGCTCGGGAATAATACTAGGGGGACGTAACACTAGTGCACCATTTAGGGTAACCACTCAAGGGAGCGGCACTCAATTGGTTGTTGGCAACTTGGAGAGCATTCTCGAGACATCTTTGGAGTCTCAAACAGAGAGCCTCTCAAGAACCGCGAGTGATATTTCAATGGACGTAAACGAGTCATTTGGCATGAATAGACCATCTACACCCATTGGTATGGCAGATTTTGCTAATCCATTTGAAATCCCAGATGGGGAGTTGATTGACAACATGAGACTCCATTTCTTGTATACAAATGTGCATGGCAGTGAGATCTACAAAGATCCAATGAGCCGGTTTGTTGTTAAAATTGCAGACATTCATTCTGCATTTGAACCAACACCATGGGTAAACTACCAAGACAATATGTACATGGGTAGAAATGGAGTACGCTACGAGGTCACCAAAAATCATGAACAGGTGGATGCTTTGGGTGTACTTCAACCTAGCACACAAGCAAAGCAGAAGGAGGAGCTTCCATCGGACCCAAATGTGCCAAGAACATCGCGCAGACCAGGTACGCCCATTTCTTTACTTGAAGAATTATTTTCTGACATGAATTGGGAGGATAGAGAAAGAACGGGTAAATAAAAAGAGACCAAGAAAAACCCATGGGAAATAGTAAAAGAAATTCCAGTAGTTAAAATCTATCAAGACGACCCAATTAAAGAGGTGTATAGAGATGAGGTAGAAACCTACTATGCAACCACTAAGCACCCGAGTTTAGAGCTTCCAGTCACGCATATAATAACTGCAGAGCATCTAGAAGGTTTCACTAAGCGTGTTCATGATAGATGGGGGAACGACTTTAGAACCCTTGAATGGCCAGAGGTTAGGGAATTGACATGGAAAGGAAGACCCCTTTTCACTGAGGTGTGTACCTTAGACACGGCACGTCTAGATGAATCTGCCTTTTGAGGAGAAACACTAGCACCACCATGGGCTAGAACCCCAAGTGTGGCTTGACCAGCACCTTCCATGCGAACAACTACTAGAGGACCAGTCTTTCCAACGATTGATCCTACGAGGAGACTCGAGGCTATTAGAGAATCTAGGGGAGAAGAAAGACCAGTCTTTCCAACGATTGATCCTACGAGGAGACTCGAGGCTATTAGAGAATCTAGGGGAGAAGAAAGACCACGAGCAAGTGGATATGTACCTCCAAGAGAACCCCATAGACCAAGAGAACTGACATTTGAAGACATGCAGAGCAAGTCACGGATACGTATACGCAAATCAAAGGATTTGGCTTGACGCTAGAGAGTAAGTCTTTATCATGGTTTCAGACTTTAGAGCCTGAAGCAATGCGATCTTTCGATGGGCTGGAAAAGAGCTTTATAGCTGCGTTTTCAAAAATGGGAATTAAGCACAATGCGGTAGCTCAAATTTACGCTTTTAAGCAAAAAGATCAAGAATCTGTGCGAGATTGCGTAAATAGGCTAAAGCAGTACATCAATCGATGCCCTGATGAAGAGAAGCCAAGCCAAGGAAGATTAATTTCTATCTTCCTGGAAGGCTTACGAAACAAGACGCTTCACGCTCACTTGTACGCAAAGAAGCATGTCATCTTCAATGAGTGTTGCATGGATGCCATGGATTACGATGACAACTTTGACATGACTGGCATGGGAAACCAAGATAGTCATCCGGACGATAAACGTAGCTCTGGGAAGGGCTCTGACTCTAGTGTGCCATTAGTTAATCCAGATGAGATTGTCGAGATAGTATTGAAAAAGATGGGGCAATAGTACAGACCTTCCTACCGACCCCAACCATCATACATGCATACTGTACTTACAGGCCCCTACGTCTGTGGAGGATGTGGAGGTAGCCATAAAACTGAGCAGTGCCCAACCGATCAGATTGCCGAAATAGTATTGAAAAAGATGGGGCAATACTACAGACCTTCCTACCGACCCCAACCATCATACATGCATACTGTACTTACAGGCCCCTACGTCTGTAGGATGTGGAGGTAGCCATAAAACCGAGCAGTGCTGCCCAACCTTCTCACCATTGGTTGGCAATCAACCAACAAAGAAGTGGTGGGCACCAGCTTTGTAAATGGAACTACACACATGTGACTTCGGACTGCAATCACATTGCAAGGATACAAAGGGAACAAGCAGCCAACTCTGCACCTAGGCAGCAAGTTGTGAACCATGAGAGAACCTTAGTTGCTCAAGAGCAAGCACGGCCGGTGCTAGGAGCTCAACCTCCTCCACTTGGCACAGCTTCCTTTAGATATGTGGAATATGAGAATCCTAAATTAGGTATGGAGATGGTTAGCTCTCAACCATACTACATCGAAGTGGAGCATCCTCTTGTCAAACCCTACTTCGAGAACCCAACCGGACCAAGCCTAGTTCATGACTTTAATGGAGACCCAAGCTCTTTGATGCTTATAGGATCTCAGCCAACCAAGACTCAAGGTTATCCAAGACCATATCCTACAAAGAGACTATACCCCACGCAACAAATAGGACCATGCTACGAATGTGGTGGACCACATTGGGCGAGAGAATGTCCAAACAAGAAACAACCCCTCTTAGCTAACATAGGCACAACATCTACATTTCCATCTATAGAGAGGTTTTGCCAAGGGTGTAGCATTGACCATCTACCAAAGGATTGCTTGTTGAAGCCTGCGGATCCGGCAACACAAAAAGCTAAAGCATCCCTCAACTATGTTGAAGTGATTCCATCACCCACGACATCTGAGGAGGAGAACGAACTAGTGTCGCTAAGAGTAGTGACTAGAGCCCAAGCGCAAAAGAATGTCAAAGAGGTTGTTGAGAAACCCTCTGAGATTAAGGCTCTATCCAAAGATGGAAAAGAGAGAAAGAAATCGACTCGACGTAAACCACGCAGCAAGGGGAGTAAGAAGTCGAAGGAGCAAAAGAGCTCTGATGGAGGAAACTCTATCCCAAAAGAGCTAGAAGGAATGTTGAAAATGAAACAAATAGGAGAGAAAACTCAAAATGAGCAAAAGGAAAAAGAATCCGAGTCTGAGGAAAGCTCAGGAGGATTAGTCCTTGTGGACAAGGTGTACGAGCCTTTAGATGCAGCGCTTCAAGCGTATAATAGTAGGATCACAGCTCTGACCAAGCTGCCTAAGAAGCTGCAAGAATATCCCAACCCTCGTGAAGAGACAATCAACTTGGCTATAAGCAGTTGATTAGGGATACTCAGACTCTAATAGATGCCCTACCACCTATGTACGTAGCAAGAGGATCACAGCTCTGACCAAGCTGCCTAAGAAGCTGCAAGAATATCCCAACCCTCGTGAAGAGACAATCAACTTGGCTATCCATAAGCAGTTGATTAGGGATACTCAGACTCTAATAGATGCCCTACCACCTATGTACGTAGCAAGAGGACCTGCTTCTTTGAAGCCTAACTTAGAGACGATACCAGAAGCCACGCTAAGCATGGAAAAGGGAAGTGAAGCTGTATCTCTACATTTCCCAGAAATGCCTGAAGGAGATGATTTACCTCATACCAATGCAGACAAGTCAAAACCATTGACTACCGCGGATTTTGGAGATGAAATTCCTGAAATAGAGGAAGCAGTAGCAAGGGAGATGTGGGAAGCGGTGCAAAAACAAGTTGAGGATCTAGCATCTTCTGACAAGTCACCACCATTCTCTACAGTAGAATTCTCGAATCAAAGGGTTCAAGAATTAGATGCTTTATCTCTACCAGATGATGCTCAGACTGTTGTCTCAGCTCTCGGAGCAACAAGCTCACATATGCAAGACACTGCCCTCATATTTAGGACCGTACGAAGCACATAGCCAAATCATGCGAGTACCATCAATGAGACGACAACCTCATCAGGAACAAGACATAGGGAGTTTGCAAGCTTTAATGTCGGCACCAGTTACGTGTACCATTCCACTCACAGAGTTCTTAAAGCTTAGGCCAAGATTGTGGGGAGGTGGCTACGCAATTAAGTGAGCAAGGATTGTGGAACCAGAACATCCAGGTTAAGGAGTTGTTGAAGGCAAAGGCTTCTGAGCTAATGCTTAAGCAAACAATTCCGGTTCCTGTGAACAAAGTTGGCTAGCATTGTGAAGACGATTAAGAAAATACTATGCTTCCTGTGGAGATCAACAAGATTGAATCTATAGCTATTCTAGATAGCAGAGCAGGGGTGAGTATAGCAACAAAAACTACATGGGAAATGTGGGAAAAACTTGCAATTAGAAGTACAAGGATGAGTCTGCAATTGGCAGACGGAAATCTAGAGAGTCCCATAGGATTGCTTGAGAACGTTATAGTCAAGTCATGTGGCATTGAGTATGAACATACCTTTGCTATTGTAGACTTTGGCAAGAACACAAATTACGAAGTGATCCTAGGAAGGCCATTCATGCGCCAATTCAAAATGATTCAAGACTGGGGTTACAATTACTTGTACCTCAGACATGAGAGTGTAACCACGAGGGTTAATCTGAAAAACCATGCTTATCGAGATGTGATGCACTCTCCTGTGGTGGATGAGTTTGACTCCGCTTCTTCAGAAGAATCGGGAGCAACTATGTCTGAAGGAAGAGCTGATCTATGGATCTGTGGAGTATCCTGTCGAGACTTGCAACCTAGAAATGTTACCATAGACAGAAGTGTGACGGATGAGGCGTATATCCCTATACCTTTTCTTGAGAACTTGATAGACCCTTAGAATGGAACCATGTTTTAGCTACCATAGACACTTGTGCATTGCCAAGGCAAACACAGTTCTGTGATCCAGATGGGTATGACATTATTACCGTAAGAATGCTAAGACCGATCTATGCAGAGGAACCTCAAGAAGCCCCTAGGTATGAAGCAAACAAATCATTATTGCTAGGAGATATGGTATCTATAGAGGAAGTATCCCCTCTTGAGTACAGCTCAGCTAACGAAGGAGATGAGGATAGATGCTTAGAATCCTCTGATGAGAAGGATTCTGATGACGATGCCATAGTCCCTAAATCAGAGTTAGAGAAGATAAGATTGTTGTTAAAGGACAGAGAGGTCTTGCTGAGTATTCCTAGTGAAACCGAAATGTAAGTTTTGCAAGAGTCACCGGAAGTTTCGCAAAACAGGAAGTCAAGGAAAAGATACAACAACAACAAAAAGAAAGAGAAGATGTGGATAAAGAGGACTTTATTCCACCTCCAATCTTTGTAGGGAAGAACGAGTACTTGTACTACTTGGGAGCTGATGATTGCATCAAAGATGAGATGAAATGGAGATACAGCTTTCAATTAGTGCAAAAGCTAAACGAGAAGGAGAGTGACAACCCAAAGAAGAAGAAGAAACGAAAACTGAAGCTAAAATCTGAGGCTTCAGTGCATTCAGTCAAGACTGAACAAAGCACCATGATGAGAGTGGAGCGTAAAGCTCTAGTGCAAGAACGGAAGAGAATGCTAAAAGCAGCATGGTCTTCCATGAGTGATGACTCGGAGGAAGAAGAGGATACCACAAATATCCCCTCAAACTTCAAGAAATTCACCATACAAGATCGAAAAATAGTCTTGCAACCTATTCAACAGAAACCTGAGGAAATGAAGCTCCTCATCTCATGAAGCATTTCTCTAATCTAAAAGTAATTTCTATGCTTGTCTAATTAGAGGGGCCAAAATAATAGCTTTTTAATACTTTTATGCTATTTAACTTATGGTAAAATTAAGAATCAATCCATAATTGGATAATGATCCAATTAGTGGGTATTCTAATCACATGAATAATACTAAACTTTATTTTTTCAAATTTATTGAGAATTATTAGTAATAGCAGTGGAGCTATGGTAAAATTTCTGAAAAAAAACACATATATCATTTTCATTTATATGACTTCCTACCATATTCTAGGATTAATCATCCTAGATTAATTGAATGATTCTCTAATCATGGAAAATTGATTTTTATGTTTATGCATAAATAGTTAATTAGGAAAAAGAGAAATTTCTAGTAATCCACTTTTATGTTAAAAGAGCAATTACCATGAGAATGGAAATCCATGTATTCAAATGAAGTAAGCAAAAAATTGTGATGCTAAAATAATGTATATTTTATTTAAAATTTAAAGAAGGATTTTAGTTAAATTTATCTTTTTGTATAGATAAATTTGAATGATGAAAGAGGAATTTCCACCATATTGAAATTCAAATATTTAAATGAGGAAAGTGTAATTCCTAGTGTAAAGAAATTAATGGAGATTTTTATTTAAATTTTAAGAGAAAATTTAGTTAAATTTATCTTTTTATATAGATAAACTTAAATGATGAAAGGGGAATCCCCACCATATTGGAATTCAAATATTTAAATGAGGAAAGTGTAATTCCTAGTGTAAAGGAATTAATGGAGATTTTTATTTAAATTTTAAGAGAGAATTTAGTTAAATTTATCTTTTTGTATAGATAAGTTTAAATGATGAAAGAGGAATTCCCACCATATTGGAATTCAAATGTTTAAAGTAGAAAAGTGGAATTTTTAGCTTAATGAAATTAATGGATATTTTATGTAATTTTTAAGAATTTTAGGTAGTTTTAATTTATGGTATAAGAGGAATTCCCATGATAATTGGATTGCACTCATTGAAATGATAAAAAGAAGGATTTCAAGTTTATTCAAAAAAATAGGTATGGATATTTTAGTTAAAAGAAGATTTTTTATGATATTTAAGAAAAGATAGATTTGAATTAAATTTTAGTGTCAAAAGATGAATTTCCACCACAATTCTACCTAATGAATTAAGGCTGAGAAATTATGTGGCATAAAGAATATCTTTGGATATTTTAATTGGTAAAATCACTAAATGTATATTTACCCAAAACTAGATGTTTATCTGAAGGGAATCCTTGTAGAACTAAACCGAATGAATTTGGTTAGACTACATGAGGGACGGATAGTAAACCTAATTGTCCTTCTCTCGATCTGAATCAGACAAAAACTTCGTGACCAATTCCAGTTACTAAATCCAAAGAATAGACTACCGAATCTAATCGAGTTTTCCTTGACCAAACTCACCAGGAATCTAGTTGGACAAATGGACAAAATGATGGGTAGATTACCCTCATGAGAGATCAAGGATCCTCATTATTGAAACTGGGAATTATGGAAAATGGGTTTTTGAAACTGATCTCAAACTAGAATTTTACTTGCATTGGAACTTCTATTTTTTCATTCAAATGACTGTTTTATGTCAGAATGCTGGAGGAAGCATTTGGCTAATGTTTTTCTAAGAGGAGGCTTGTTGGAACAGCTCGCAGGCGGGGAGTCATCAAGGGACGTTGCTTGCGGCAAAGCCTGCCACGGTCTTGACCAACCTCGGTACAGTTAAAATGGTGCGCTTCCGATACGATGGGCAAGGATCAACGAAGCGGTCCCTGAGTGAAGTGCTAGGACACCTAAGGAGAATCCTAGAGGGTTTTGACTAGGCGATGCATGGGCTGGCGGGTGCTAGGACACCCATGCGTACGTCGACGAAGATTTTGGATGGACAAAAAGGAAAGATTTTTTGGAACCAAATTTTGATATTGGATCTCGTTGGTTGGCCAGCTGGTCTTCAACGGAGAGTTCAGAGGATACATTTTTGTAATTTAATGGACTCGAAATTTTGGAAAATGATGATAAGAAATATTATGATTTCTATTGAAGAATTGTTTTTAAAGCCAATCAAATCTGTTATAAATGGAGAATGATGATAAGAAATATTATGATTTCTATTAAAGGATTGTTTTTAAAGCCAGTCGAATCTGTTATAAATGGCAAGTTCATATTGGGTGTGTACGTGGTATGCCTACCTTGATTTTTGCATGAATGGCCGGCTAGGGGGCCTGGAAACTCTTTTCCTCCGTACCCGGGCAAAAACCCAACCAAATCTTTATAAAGGAATCCCACCAATTCAATGGTCGGGTGGTTGGCTAACCGATAGGCTGGATAGGCTGGATCGGAGGATTCCTGAGAAACAACTAGATATGATTAGTTACATTATTTAGTTTTAAATCCTGAGAAGACCTTGATCTGTGGGATGGGATCATCGGCTCTGCCTCGTAAATGAGGAAAAAAGCGGTGATTCCATGGACCAAGTGCAAGGCTCTTCTTGATCTAACCATGTGACTTTAGGTTTGGTCAGATCAATTTTTCTAGTTAAGACTTGACTCGTTAGAGTACTTTCCTCGTCAGAAGATTTTTCCCAATTGGCGGAATCGCCCGTGCCTTTCAGGCAAGGGGAGTCTTCCAGGCCCGATCTTGGAGGGGCTGCCTGGGCTAGCCTCTCGTCCCGGACATCCACGAGCGAGGCCCCGAGTGTGTGGACCCCGCCCACTTCCGCCGCCGGTAGGAGCCCCGGAGTGTGTGGACCCCGCCCACTTCCGCCGCCGGTAGGAGCCCCGGAGTAGGCGGCGGGGGACCTCACAGTACTAGAAGCACACCATTTTTCAACCATACCAAGGCTGGCCAAGACCTGGGCAGGCTTTGCCGCATGAGCTATCCTTTGAACACTCCCTGCCAGTTGCTGCAACCAAACTTCCCTTAGAAAAACATATACCAAATGCTCCCTCCAGCATTTTGGCGTAAGACAGTCCTTTAAGAAAACGGGTTTCTATGCAAGTTTTCAGTTTGATTTTATTTTGAATACAAGGAGTATTTCTTTTGAATACAAAGAGTATTTCTTGAATCAGTATCCCCAAAACTTCTTGATCGGCATTCTGAATCTCATACCAGAATTCCTCGAATTCTATAACCTTGATCCACAAATCAATTCAAAGGGTCTCAAACTTAGTTTCAGATTCGGCGGGAGTTTTGAGAGTATTTTGCTAAACTGGTCACACCTTCTTTCCTTGAAAACTTGACAAAAGAGTTTGGTCTTGGTCATAGTCTGATTTACGGTTGGAGTCAGATAATATTTTTCCTGAACTATCTTTCTTTAAAAGGTTTGATAATTCAGTTACTATTTTACTGAATTTCTTTCTTTGAATATTCACTTAACTGATTTCTAAATTAGTTATGAATTGCAATGAGGAATAAATTAATCATTTATCTGAATATTTTGATCTCGATAGATTTCCTGAATTTTTTTTTTGCAATCGGTGAGAATATAAAACGATAGAAATTTCTCTCTTGGAGTATTTAATTATTCATTTATGAAATACTCATAGAATTTAAGAGAATTCTAATTTTGATATAAAAAATCTTTATGTATCTATTTATGCATAAAAATCGACTTCAATGGGAATAACACTTTTATAAAAAAAATCCTTTTATGCATCTATTTATGCATAAAATCAAATTTGATAGGAATAACACTTTAAAAATAAAAAGAATTTCTTTATGCATCTATTCATGCATAAAAATCAATTTTCATAAGAATAACGCTTTTATAAAAAAATCCATTATGCATCTTTCTATGCATAGAAATTAAATTTAATGAGAATAACACTTTTATAATAAAAAATTTCCATTATGCATCTTTCTATGCATAAAAATCAAATTTAATGAGAATAACACTTTTATAATAAAAAATTTCCATTATGCATCTTTCTATGCATAGAAATTAAATTTAATGAGAATAACACTTTTATAATAAAAAAATTCCATTATGCATCTTTCTATGCATAGAAATTAAATTTAATGAGAATAACACTTTTATAATAAAAAATTTTCATTATGCATCTTTCTATGCATAGAAATTAAATTTAATAAGAGTAACACTTTTATAATAAAAAAATTTCCATTATGCATCTTTCTATGCATAGAAATCAAATTTAATAATTAATATCGGTGATATCCATGCATATTCATAGGTGAATATGTACATGGAGTAATTAGAATATTTCTTTTAGATGCAAAAATGGTGGGAATTACTCTTTTGGAATAACATAAAAACAAACTTTCTTTTCCACAAAATTTTGCCATAATCTCCTTTGTATGGCTGACCATTTCTCATTTTTATCATTCTTTATTTAACTTAAATTAACCCAAATTAGATTTATAGAACTCTAATCTACACAATTTTCTAAATTTAAGAGAGTAAATAATAAGAAGAGTTTAATTAATCCCTTAGTTAATCTTTCTAGGATTAAGAAAGGCTGGAATATAAAGAAGAGAAGGGTCCCTTAGTTAATCTTTCTAGGATTAAGAAAGGCTGGAATATAAAGAAGAGAAGGGGGTGACCTTTTCCTCAAAGGCATAGCATTTGAATTTAATTCAATCAAATATAAAACATAAAAAACAAGAAAACCATAGATTTAAAATTTTGTAAATAAGTAAGAAAATTAGCTTACATGAAGCTTGTAATAAGCTCTCCTTTGGCTTGAGGGATTGAGGGTCCTACTCTTGTTTGAAGCAAGAGTGGCCACCAATTCACTTTGGAGAGGATTAGGCCAAAAACAATTGAATAGCTTTTACAAAGGGGGAGGCTTCTATTTATAGGAAAAAGTGAGCCTCAAACCAAGCAAACTGATTCTAGAATTTTCCAGATCAGTTTGGTCAATTTTTGACCATTTTTGGATCTAGTTTTGAAACAAGAAAGAGGAGAGATGAAAATATTTCATTTTATTGATTAAGAGTTGGGGGTAATGATGAGAAAAAAGGCGCCTCCTTCATGAGGGGAGATCCCCACTTTAAGGTGCCAAATTTAGTTTTTTTATTGTTTTTTGTGGTCCTTAGTCCACTCTTCATCTTATCTGAGTATTTTCTCATTTTGGGGGGTTTTTTTTTATTCTTGAACTTCTCTCCTCCCTACATTTGGATTAATCTTATTGGTCCATAAGAACCTTAATCCAAAATTTTTAGAAAACCTTGACCCTTAGGTTAAGGTCTTTTGTGCACATTATAATTTATTTCTAATGCACCTTAGGAATTTGTTTTCAAACTTCTGTTTGGGGGGAATTTATTTTAATAAGAAGGGAAATTTTGCCATCCAAAGATATCTAAAATCTGAATTATCTCTCTCTAGAACATCTTTTCTCTCTCTAGGCCAAAACAGATAGAAACAAGATCTTTTATTATTCTGAAAAGGGGATTGCTTATAGGGGAAAACACTGGACATCTTTAGGGGCTGGGGAGGAATCTTACATCCTCTCCCACTTTAAAAATGCAAGATGTTCTCATCTCGCAAACTGGGGGTAATCCCACATCAGTTTGGCTTCTTTCTTCCAAGTGGCGTCTTCAAAAGGATAGAACTTTCATTTGACTAATAATTCTCTGGGAATTCTATTTCTGAGAACCGTCTCTCGAACAGCAAGGATTGCTTCAGGTTGGAGTTCCATCTGCCCTTGGGTGTTGAAGAAGTTAAGAATTCATCTTAAGCACATGATTTGGGCTTGGTACATACTTCTTAAGTAGGCTGACATGAAATACATTATTTACTTTGAGATGAGGAGGCAGAAGAAGTTCATAGGCTAAATCACACCTACTTTCTTTGTAATCAGATATGGCTCACAGTATCTGGGAGATAACTTCTTGTACTTCCCAAGCGATAGAGAACTTCTTTTGGGCCGTACTCGCATGAAGACCATATTTGCTTCTTTGAATTTTCTGGGAGATAACTTCTTGTACTTCCCAAGCGGTAGAGAACTTCTTTTGGGCCGTACTCGCATGAAGACCATATTTGCTTCTTCGAATTTTCTGTCTGACCTCTTCTTATCTGCATACTACTTCTATCTATCCTGGGAAACTTTTATATCCTTGCGGATTGACTACATTTGCTGCTCCATATTGTCAACAAGCATGTCTAGACATCTCGACCCTAATCAATGGGTCGGACCAAGTTAATGGTGTTAGGCAGCCTTGTCCATACGGAGATTTGAAAGGGCTCATCCTGATACTTCGGTGATAAGAAGCATTGTAGGTAGATTCGACTAGGTGTAGATAACTTAGCCACTTCTTGGGTTCCCTGCTTCGATTACTTGGTTCACCCTTTCTGTTTGACCATCGGTCTCTCGGGGTGGTAAGCTATGCTGAGATCCAAGAAAGTTCCTACTACTTCGAAGAATGCAGTCCAGAATCTTCACGTGAATCTAGGATCTTGAACACTTACTATTCTCCTGGGTAGGCCACGCAATTTGAAGATTTCCTTGAGGAACACTCTGGCCACATCCACTGCAGTGTAGGTTTCTTTTACTGGAATTAGATGGGCAACTTTGGTTAGTCTGTCACCTACCACGAAGATGGAGTTGTAACCTGATTGCACTGAAGGTAGACCAATAATAAAATCCATACTAATACATTCCCACTTCATCTGGGGAATATCTAATGGATGTAACTTCCCAGGCATTTTTACTCTCTCGACTTTGACTTTCTGACATATCAGGCATTAACGTATATGATTAAGTACATCCTTTTTTAGTCCAGGACAAAACAAGCTTTTCTTTACAGACATGTAGTTCTTGATGAAACCTGGATGTCTTGCTCTAAGGCTGTCATGGGCTTCATTTAGAATTTGACCCTTAGCTCCCTCGTCATTGGGAATGCATAGCCTACTATTATAATACATAATTCCTTCATCCTTGAGCTATACCCTTGAACTCGGTTCAACTCTTGAGGAGTTTTGCTTTCTTGAATAAGTAGGATATCAATAGGGCCAAAGAATCTATCCTGCATAATTTTCTATCTTTCTTCATTAATCAATGGATTTGACACCACTGTGATTGCAAGCAAGGAGAATTTTTTGCTGAGGGCATCTGCTACCACATTTTCTTTGCTTGGGCAGTACTTGATTTCAAAATCAAATTCCTGCAAGGTTTGCATCCACCTTCTTTGGTGCATATTGAGATCCTTCTAAGTGAAGATCCACTTTAAGCTCTGATGATCTGTCATCAAAGTGAATCTTTGACCCAATAGGTAATGTCTCCACAACTTCAGGGCATAGACTATTGAAAGTAGCTCCAGGTCATGGACAGCATAATTTCTTTCATGCGTTCTGAGTTTTCGGGATTCGTAGGCCACCACTCCATGACCTTCCTGCATGAGCGCACCTCCTAGGGCGAAACCACTGGCATCAGTTATACTACCTCAAAGGGTAGAGAGAAATTTGGCAATTTCAGAATGGGATTGGTTACCAAGGCAATCTTCAGCTTATCAAAAGCGCTCTGACATCTGGTAGACCATTAAAAC
Organism: Cibotium barometz; assembly: GCF_041138505.1. Classification (NCBI taxonomy): domain Eukaryota; kingdom Viridiplantae; phylum Streptophyta; class Polypodiopsida; order Cyatheales; family Cibotiaceae; genus Cibotium; species Cibotium barometz. Next base: position 50,233,152 of record NC_141046.1, on the reverse strand, counting down.
GGGGTATTCTTCTTGAGAAGATTAGTCAGGGGGAAGCTATGAGAGCATACTTAGGTATAAAAATTCTATACCAACTAGTTAATCCCAAGAGTCCCCTCTGACTTCTTTCACTGTCTTTGGTTCAGGTTGACTGCTTGGACTTTTGCGAAATCTGGAGAAATTCCGTCTTTGGATACCAAAAAGCCCAAGTATTCAACATGGTCGACAGAGAAAGTACATTTGTACTTTTTTGTAAAGAGTTGGTGCTTCCTTAGAATCTCAAGAACTTTACGGACGTGAGCTTCATGGTCAGCTGCATTCTTTGAGTAAATCGGAATATCATAAAAAAAAACAAGAACAAAATCATCCAAGTATTCTCTGAGAATGCCCTGCATTAGGCGATTGAATGTAGTGAAAAGATGCAAGGGGGAAGAGAGCTTGAGCTCTTGCAAGCACACACACACTCACAAAACCCTAATAGAGAACACACAAGGTGAGAGGCTGAAAATCTTCTTCTTCTTCACTCAACACTCAACACACCATATACAAGATAAGAGTACACATAATATGAAAGGTACTCAACCAATACATACACGGGTTCTCTATAGTGTGAACCCAACTAAATGAGCTAGCGCTATAACTATGCTAGTCTCTAGAATGGCTGTCACATAGCCTGTCATCCCACTGGCCGCATATCTCTCATGATCTCACCAACTATGCCAGTGGTGTAAGTGTGGGGCCTATCCCCCAGGCGGGTCATCAGTGTGTCCACCGCCTCACTAGACGAGCTCGATATCTCAACACTCCCCCTCGAGCTCAACTCCATCTCATGTACACTAAGCGAAGCCCTGAATCTACGGAGCTTCTCTGTACCCAATGCTTTGGCTACCTGATCCTCTGTGCTGACATAAACAAGGTCAAGGTCTCCTGCCAAGACCTTCTCTCTGACGAAATGGTAGTGGACCTCTATATGCTTCGTGCGAGCATGAAAGACGGGGTTCCTGGCCAACTGTATACTGCTAATGTTGTCACAGAAAATAACAACTTGTCTATCCACTGATAGACCCAAATCTCCAAGTAGCTTTCTCAACCAAGCTACCTCACATGCTGCCATAGCAGCTCCTCTGTACTCGGCCTCTGTACTGGATAGAGCAACCGTAGGCTGCTTCTTGCTGCTCCAAGTCACAGCAGCACTCCCCAAAGAAAACATGAATCCACTGGTAGATCTTCTATCTGAGATACTAATAGCCCAATCAGCATCTGTGTACCCATGTACACATATCTCTGTCCCAGTCTCATAGAATAATCCACAATGCAAAGTAAACCTCACATACCTCAGTATGCGTCTTACTGCATCCAAATGCGGTTTTCGTGGAACCTGCATAAACTGACTCACCAACCCAACAGCATAGCTCAAATCTGGTCTAGTGATCGTCATATAGATCAAGCTTCCTACTATGCGCCTATACATAGTAGGATCCTCCAAGATCTCTCCTGAATCTGCACTCAACTTGCCATTCTGATCCAATGGCACAGAAATAGGCTTACAGCCTGTCATACCATACTTGGACAACATGTCCAAGCCATACTGTCTCTGTAGTAATCCAATACCATGTGGTGACCTAATCACCTCAATGCCCAAGAAATATTTGAGCTCCCCCAGATCCTTCATCTCAAACTTCTGTCTAAGCAAGATCTTTACATCAAAGATCTCTGCATCATGGTCCCCCGTAATGATCAAGTCATCTACATAGATGACAACAAGCACAACCCCTCTATCACCATGTCTCACATACAACGAGAAAATCTGCATTGGCTACATGAAAGCCAATAGTGACAAGATATTCAGAAATCTTGTCAGACCATGCTCTTGGTACTTGCTTTAAGCCATACAAGGCTTTCTTCAACCTGCAAACATGCTCGGGGTGACTCACATCCTCATAACCAGGTGGCTGCAACATATACACCTCTTCTTGCAAATCCCCATGCAACATATACACCTCTTCTTGCAAATCCCCATGCAAGAATGCATTCTTTACATCCATCTGATGTAAAGACCATTGCTTTGATGCAGCCACTGCTATCACAACTCTCACTGTTGCCATCTTGGCAACTGGGCTGAAAGTTTCCTCATAATCAATGCCATATGTCTGCGCATATCCTTTGGCTACCAATCTAGCCTTGTACCTGTTTATGCTTCCATTCACTGTTATGTTTTACTTTGTACACCCACTTGCATCCAATGGCTTTCTTGCCTTCAGGCAATTGCACTAAATCCCAAGTCTCATTTCCATATAGTGCATCCATCTCCTCATCCATAGCTTTCTCCCAACACACATTTCCAACAGCCTCATCAATGCATGTGGGCTCAACAACCTGCACAACCTTTGCCATATATGCATAGTGATGTGCCACATAACCATCATAGGTAAATCTCTGCACAGATTTTTCACTCTCCTAGATCTTCGCAGCTTTTCATTCATGGCTTCCATAGCCTTCTTTACACCAGGTGTTCTTATAGCTGGGATCCCAAGCTCCTCATCAAGACTCATATCTGAGCCACTAGACTCTCCATCAACATGAGAATGCCCTGCAAAAATGTCAGGCATACCAAGGGGCTCAACCACTTTCTCTTTTCCTTTACGTGATGTACTAATCACATTTGCAGGACTGGTATTATGATGCAGCCTGCCACTCCATGGTCTATCAACAGACCCACTAGATGAGGACTCTCCTGGTCCACTCAAAGACTGTGATTGCTGACCTACATTCTGTGCAACCACACTTCCACTCACATCAGCCCCAACAGCTTGTTTTTCAGCAGCATACTAGTTGCTCATCTCATCAAAGACAACATCCCTGCTTACCCTCAACTCACGTGTAGCAGGATTATAACACCTGTATCCCTTTTGCTCAAGGGAATATCCAATAAACACAAATTTTTCAGCTTTCGGATCCAGCTTAGTTCTCAGCTCATCTGGCACATGCACATATGCAATGCATCCAAAAACTTTCAGATGAGACAAATTTGGTTTTCTGCCAGTAAACCTCTCCTCTGGAGTTACATCATGTATGGCTGCTGTAGAAACAGCCTCAGCCCAATAGCTATGCCGCATATTCTTGTCTTCCATCAATGCTCGCATAATCTCAGCAATGTGCCTGTTTTTTCGCTCAGCAACTCCATTTTGCTGTGGAGTGTATCTACATGTAAACTGTCTCCGAATACCATTAACACCATATTGGGGAATATGGGAATTTCCTATAAGTTTGGGACACGTGGTCAAAACTTTGGATTTGCCATAACTTGAACACCATTACTCCAAATTGTGCGCTTTAAAGCTTAATAGATCCCTCTTTTCAAGCGCTTTCTAATGATAGGTCACATGATAGGGTTTTGAGAAACTTATAGACATGTTAATCGGGTCCCACCTTTTTAGTATTACAAAAATGGGACTTGGGAGATTCCCAAACTCACGAATATGGTGTTCATTCTTCTTTAAATATTCAGAGAACTCATTGGAGAAGTACTCTCCCCCTCCATCTGACCTTAGGCACTTTACATATTTCCCTGTTTGCTTTTCAACCAAAACTCTGAAATTCTGAAAGTGAGTGAACACCTCACTCTTCTCCTTCATGAAATATACCCACACTTTCCTTGTGTGGTCATCAATGAAAGTCACATAATACCTGCAGCCTCCCATAGATATGGTCTTCGTAGGACCCCATACATCTGAATGCATAACATCTAGTGCATTTCTGCTCACATATCTATTACGTGGAAACACATGCTTTGTTTGCTTCCCAAATTGGCATGCTTTACATATTTTCTACATACCTGCTCTGAACTGTTTTTGGTTTGTGAAGACTGTTGGTCTTCACCCAAGCTCTTCTCTTCTATAATCAGCATAGACACCAAATCTGTAAAGTTGGGAATGTTTTCCCGAGTCTGAATAGACGTCTTGAATGCCTTGTATTGTGGCCCAAGACCACTTAGACAGACTTCCACCTTGTCATCATCATCTACTGACACACCAATAGATGCAAGGGATTCCACAATACCCTTTATCTTCAGCGCATAGTCATTCATAGACATGCTCTTTTTCTCTACAGTATGAAGTTCATTCTTCAACTGTATCTTACGTGCCTTGGTAGTTGTTTCATCGAGCTTTACCAAGGTGTCCCACGTCTCCTTGGGGGACTTGGCATCCTGAATGTGCCCAATCATGGTGTCCTGTATACTAATGGAAAGCCAATACATAACTTTCCTGGCTCCTTGGTTCCAATCTTTAAACTCTTTCACATCTGCAGCAGTCGGATTTATGTCTGGTATCTCCGGTGCCTCTTCATGCTCACCTTCTATGTAGTCCCAATAGCCTTTTCCCATCAGGAAATTCGTCAACCTGAATCTCCAAAATCAAGCTTCTCAGCCACAATCTAAGTTATCCCATCGTTTGACATCTTGCCAAACACACAATTTTACCAAAAACTGCACTCTGGTTTTTCTACACAAACTACTGTATTTTCTGCACAGCGGTACTCTCAAATGTCACAACCAGTGACTTCAATGTACATACATACACCCAATGGCAAGTGTTGACCTCTTGCAGCACCCACAGTGTCTACACAGTCAATCTGTCTTCCTGTAGTTCTTAAAACAGAGTTCTGGAGAGAATCGATGACTTACCCGCAGTGCTCGAAATCGCCTCCTTTCTGAAAAACGGAGGTCCAGACGCGCCCGAAACGCGTTTTCGGCCCAGAAAATGGAGTTCGATAGGACAATATAGTTGCCCTATAGCTTTACTCCCGCGAAGAAAGCTTCTCAATCAGAGATCGTTTGCCAGTGCCTCCCGTAGAGCTCTTGACAAGGGTGTAGTCACCAACACAAATAGGGAAGAGTAGTTAAAGCTCTTACCCTCGCTTCCTGTGGTTCTCTTACTTGCAGCTCAGCCCTTAGCACGAACCAGGCTCTGATACCATGAAAAGATGCAAGGGGGAAGAGAGCTTGAGCTCTTGCAAGCACACACACACTCACAAAACCCTAATAGAGAACACACAAGGTGAGAGGCTGAAAATCTTATTCTTCTTCACTCAACACTCAACACACCATATACAAGATAAGAGTACACATAATATGAAAGGTACTCAACCAATACATACACGGGTTCTCTATAGTGTGAACCCAACTAAATGAGCTGGCGCTATAACTATGCCAGTCTCTAGAATGTCTGTCACACAGCCTGTCATCCCACTGGCCGCATATCTCCCATGATCTCACCAACCATGCTAGTGGTGTAAGTGTGGGGCCTATCCCCCAGCGGGTCATCATCAGTGTCCACCGCCTCACTGGACGAGCTCGATATCTCAACATGTAGCTAGGGCAATTGTCAATCCAAATGGCATGACAATAAATTCATAGTGCCCATAGCGAGTATTGATGGCTGTCTTCAAGATATCTTGATCATTAATCCTCATCTAATAATACCTTGATTTGAGATCTATCTTTGTGAATTTATGGGCTCCATTTAGCATGTCCAGAAGCTCATCAATTTTGGGGATAGGATACTTATTCTTAATTGTCAGCTGATTGAGACCTCTGTAATCCACACAGAGCCTTAACGTTCCATCCTTCTTTTTCTGAAAGAGAACTGGCGCTCCCCATGGTAAAACACTGGGTCTTACAAACCCTTGTTCTAATAGCTGCCTAAGCTGTTCCTTGAGTTCAATGGCTTCAGGGACAGGCATTTTGTACGTGCGCTATGGGCTACTGGCTGAGCTCCGGGGGTTAATTCTATCTCATGATCTACTTCTCGAATCGGAGGCATCTGAGTTATCTTTGTTGGGAATAAATCATCATACTCACTTAACCATTCTGGTTCTTTAGCCTTTAACTTTGTGTCTACCGGATTTATTTTGACAACATAAATGAGCTGCTTCTTTCTAAGTCCTTTCAGTAACCTAGAATCTTTTACTAATTGCAGATCTGGGGATCCAAAAACTCCAATTCCTTGAACGTTGTTCCTGTGAATGTCATTGAAGGAAATGGTTCCATTGTGACATTGAATGTCAGCTTGATTTTTGTGCAGCCAATCCATTCCAAGGATTCCGTCGAAAACTCCCAAAGGTAAGACTCTGAATTGGCAGTCAGTTACATTCCCATCTAGACTAAACTGAATACAATCTGTCCAATGGTGAGTGAAAAGAATCTTCCCACTGGCCAATTCAACTTGCATAGGTTTCCCTAATTTCTGTTCTAAGACTAGCTTATTCTAGCATCCTGAGGAAATAAATGAATGAGTACTGTGCCTGAATCAATCAAAAGCTTAAATGGCTTAACCTTATACTTGGCTGGAGCATGGATGACAAAAAATTGACAATTTGGCCCTTGGTTTTCAATCGTGGCATAAATCTGACCTCTTTCCTCTTCCACTACTTCTGCTATCGTAACTGCTCTAATTGCTGTGCAGATTAGGGTGGAACTCTTTATCTTTGGTTACCCCAGTTCTGGGAGGAAGTTCTAAGACTACTCTCAACAGAGGCAAATGGTTGAGCTAGAGTCCTCCTGGGATTGCCCTGATTTTGGTGAGACGGACCTTGATTTGAGTGATACGAAGGGGCTAGTCTTTGCACTCTGGGTCCTTGACCTCCCTATCCTCTTGACAAGGTAGGAGTCGGGCAGTCTTTAAGCTGGTGACCGAAACCCTGACACCCAAAAACACATGTTCTCACTTCTAAGCTCATCCCTCTGAATCCTTGAAAGAGGTTAGGCTCCTAAGAAAGTGTTCTAAGGGAAGGGTCTTCCTTCACTTCTGAATTTCCCAGCATCTTGATTCTGATTAGGGCCTTGCTGCGTCTTTGGGGGTGGAAAGTTTGAAGCACTTCTCGGGGTTTAGAAACTTCTCGGGGTGGAAAGTTTGAAGCACTTCTCAGGGTTTGGAAACTTTTAAAGTTTGAGGGTGCAGGCTTTGGCGGGACCTTAACAACAAATGCTTTGGCAAAGTCCTTTGCCATTCTGACACCTTCTGTCACCATTGAGACTGGTTTGGCAATTTTTCACTACATATGGTTTGATTTAACGTGATGATATCATCATCTTCAAGAGAACAAAGATGTAACATTATATGGTAGTGATGTGTGTGAACACACCTAGGATTGTCAGGGCACTTTTTCCCTCACTGTGAGGTCCCCCTGTTCCCACCGAGCAACAGATTCGGGTACTAGCAGCGGAAGTAGCACTTCTCACGCGGGACAGGGGTCCCACATTCGGGGCCTCGTCCACGGATATCCGGACAAAAGACTAATCTGTCGGTTTTTCCAAAACCGAACCCGGAAAAACTTCCCTTATCCGGAAAGCACGGGCGATTCCACCAAGATAACTCTTTACTCTAACGTAGTCAAGATCATTACGGATCAACTGATCTGACTGCACCTTTAACGGTACTTGGTCAAATCAAGGAAGAAACTTGCACTTGGATCATTGGGATCAACGCTTTTTTCCCCATCAAGAGGCACAGCCGTTGATTCCTATCCATAGAACAATTTCTATCCGGGATTTACTTTATCTATCGTATTAACAAAAGTTGAGTCTCGATTTACGGATCCATCAGTCCAGCGTAACCCCATCCGATCCCATGGGTTAGCCAACCGCCCAACCACTGTAGTGATGGGATCCAATTTGGAATTTGGTTAGGTTTTGTCCCGGGTACCAAGGAAAAGAGTTCCAAGGCCCCCTAGCCGGAAGTTCATGCAAACATAAAATTAGGCACACCACTTACACACCCAATATGAAATTGCCTTATTCTTAGCATCAGCTAACTTTAAAACAATCCTTTAATGAAACCATAGTACCACTGATCACAGTCTTCCAAATTATCCGTTGATTCTCAAATTTCCCATCATTCCTTCATCATCAGAGTATCTATGGCATCATTGGCAACTAGAACGCTCACCACCTGTCCACTCAGAGGCCGTTTCCATAGTTCCTAGCCCATAATACTCGGCAATATAATCATTTATCAAGATGGACTCTCGTTGAAGATCAGCAAGATCAACCAACAGATCCATATAAAAGAGCCATGGACTCATCCGTTGAGGACCAACAAGGTCAGTCAACCAGATCCATGCCCGGTTTCACAAAACAACTCTTACTCCTTGTTCCAATATCTTCCTCGACGCACGCGTGGGTATCCTAGGCGACCCAGAGCCCGAGCACCGTATGGTCAGCACCCTCTAGGATCCTTCGCAGGTGACCTAGCACTTCACTCATAGGCCGCTTCCTTGGTCCCTCATCCACCGTACCGGAAGCTCACCAGACCTCGGCCGACCTTGCTACGCGAGACGTCCTCCATTGACTCTCCGTCACAGCAGTTGCAACTTTATCAGTTAGGTCTCCACGACCTTAATCACAAGACAGTCAAAATGCTTCCCCAGCATTCTTGACATAAAACAGCCATTTGCAAACAGCATTTACAAACAGTTTACAAATACAGTTTCTATATTAACTCTCATTTTTCCACATTATCCCTCATTAATCTACATTACTTATTCCACATTCCATTTATATGTGTACTCATCCAATCACCTCATTTTCCATCTCTTCACTTCAATTTCCTTCACATCACATATCATATATTCACATCCATATCCACATCCATACATCCACATCCATATCCACATTCACATCCATACATCCACATCTACATGCTTATCTCCATTTTCACATCTTCATTTATACATCCACATCCCATATCCACATTCATACATACACATCCATATCCACATCCATACATCCACATCCACATCCACATCCACATCCATACATCCACATCTACATGCTTACCTCCATTTTCACATCCTCATTTATACATCCACATCCCATATCCACATTCATACATACACATCCATACATCCACATCTACATCCACATACATACATACATCCACATCCACATTCACATACATACATACATACATACATCCACATACATACATACATCCACATACATACATACATCCACATCCACATTCACATTCACATACATCCACATCCACATTCCCATACATCCACATCTATACATCCACATTCCACATTCACATCTATACATCCACATCTACATTCACATTCACATACATCCACATCCCCATTCACATTCACATCTATACATCCACATCTACATCCACATACATACATACATCCACATCCACATTCACATCTATACATCCACATCTACATCCACATTCACATACATCCACATCCACATTCCCATTCACATCTATACATCCACATCCATTCACATCTATACATCCACATCTACATCCACATTCACATCTATGCATATATATCTTCATGCATATATCCATTTTCACGTTCATACATCCACATCTACATGCTTACCTCCATTTTCACATCCTCATTTATACATCCACATCCTATATCCACATTCATACATACACATCCATACATCCACATCTACATCCACATACATACATACATCCACATCCACATTCACATTCACATACATCCACATCCACATTCCCATACATCCACATCTATACATCCACATTCCACATTCACATCTATACATCCACATCTACATTCACATTCACATACATCCACATCTACATTCACATTCACATACATCCACATCCACATTCCACATTCACATCTATACATCCACATCTACATCCACATCCACATTCCCATTCACATCTATACATCCACATCCATTCACATTCACATCCACATCCATCCCATTCACATCTATACATCCACATCTACATCCACATTCACATCTATGCATATATATCTTCATGCATATATCCATTTTCACGTTCATACATCCACACTCCCATCTCCACATCATACATCCACACTCCCATCTCCACATCCACACATCCACATACATACATCCATTTCTACATTCCCATTTATATAACCCCATATACCTTCACATCTAATCTTTTACATCACATCCATTCTCGCCCTATCACAACCCATATACATCTTATCCTATCACATACACTTCTTACCTCATCCCCCCATACACATCTTAATTCATCTTATCACCTCCTAACTTATTTCATAAGCATCTTATCACCTCTTATCACACCTCTTATCACATCTCTTATCACCTCCTAACTTATTTCATAAGCATCTTATCACACCTCTTATCACATCCTATCACATCTCTTATCTATTTATAGAATACAAGAGAATTCTTACATTTGATATAAGATTTCTTTACACATTTATTTATGAATAAATTCTATTTAAGGAGATTAATACTTTCAAAGTAAAAATCAATCTTTTATGCATCTTCCTATGCATAAATTCATTTTTAATGAAAATGACACTTTTGAATTAAATTTTAATCTTTTATGCATTTTTCTATACATAAATTCAATTTAGATGAGAATGACACTTTTGAATTAAAAAATCAATCTTTTATGCATCTTCTTATGCATAAATTCAATTTGGTAGGAATTACACTTTTAGAATAAAAAAATTTCTCTTATGCATCTAAGTTAAGCATAAAATCCATTTATGAGGAAAATCACACTTTTAGTATAAAAAGAATATCTTTTATGCATACCTATATGCATGAAATTCAATTATGATAAAAGTCACACTCTTATAATAAAATAATCAACTTTTAATGGTAAAAATAACACTTTTGATATAAAAATTTATCCATTATGCCTAATATTAAAATTCAATTTCTCCATGATTGTAATGAAATTCTTTCAATTAATCTAGGATGATAATTCCTAGAATATGGTAGGAAGTCCTCTTTTTATGCTTTGAATGAGATTATTTTATGCATAATTTTTATAAAAATTTTGCCATAGCTCCGCTGCTATGACTTATAAATCTCAATTTTTCTAAGGGATAATGCTTATCATTAAGGAAATAATTAAAATGATCTCTAATTGGATTATTAATCCATAATGGATTGAATCATCAATATTCATAAACTAAAAGCATAGAAAAAAGCCATTAATTTGGCCTCAAGCATAGCTTAATCTTGGGTTAAGGAAAAGCTTTATGAAAAGCTTGATTTGGATTGAGAACGGGTCATGAGTATGACCATTTCTTGAGTGAGAGAGAGAATTTACATAAGAATCATTAGAATTTAAACATAAATGAAAATTAACTTCAATAGCATTTATTAAATTATGTAACTCTTCACTACTATTCAAACTTCAATAGCATTTAAAAAAAAACCATACCAATTAAACTTCTCAAGCTTGAGAGGGGTTGAGAAGAGAGAAACATTGAGAAATTATAGAAAGATCAATATTCACTAATTACCTTACAACTTGCTTGATTCTTTGTTCACGGTAGAGGCCCCCAACCAATCAATTGGTTAAGTATGTTGATGGAGCCACTAATGGGGATTGAAGAAAGAGGGAAGCTCCAAAAACTAGTGAATTATTAAATGAATTCACAGTTCTTGGCTTAGGTGGAGTAGAGTAACGATGCATAAACACTATATATTTTTCAACAAGGGGGAGGCTTCTATTTATAGGAAAAATTGAGCTCCTAACCAAACAAACTGATTCTAGAATTTTCTAAATCAGTTTGGTCAATATTTGACCATTTTTAGGTCAGTTAAGCTAACTTTTTGGAACTAGACTTAAATGAGGAGAGAGGAGAGATGAAATATCTCAATTTTTATGAGTTTAAAACTCATTCAAGCATGTGAAATATGCACCTCCTTTAAAGAACTCCCCTTCCTTACATATGTCATATTTTTAATATTGCTCATAGTTTTTTACTAATAAACCTTGTACATTTTCAACTCTTCATCTTATGTGAAATATGCACCTCCTTTAAAGAACTCCCCTTCCTTACATATGTCATACTTTTAATATTGCTCATAATTTTTTACTAATAAACCTTGTACATTTTCAACTCTTCATCTTATGTGAAATATGCACCTCCTTTAAAGAACTCCTCTTCCTTACATGTGTCATACTTTTAATATTGCTCATAATTTTTTACTAATAAACCTTGTACATTTTCAACTCTTCATCTTATGTGAGCATTTACTCATTTTTGGGTATCTTCTTTTTTCAAATTGGATTTATCTCCTCCCTACACATGGATTGATGCTATTGGCCCATAGGAACCTTAATTGGACCATAATCCAAAAATTTCTGAAAATCTAGACCCTTAGACTAAGGTCCTTTATACACATTTCTAATTAATTCCAATTGCACATTGGAAAGTTCTTTTTTGAATTTCTGTTTCAGGGGAACTTATTTTAATAAGATGAGATAATTTTCTATCTAAAAATATTAAAAATCTGAATATTCTCTCTCTAGAATATTTTCTCTCTCTAGGTTAAAACAGTTAGAAACAAGTCTTTTATATTTCAGAAGAGGGATTGATTATAGAAGAAGATACTAGACATCAAAAAGGGGTTTGGGGGAGGAATCTTACATTCAACCCCACTTAAAAAACGCGAGATGTCCTCATCTCGCAAACTGGGATAATTTCGCAAGATGCACGAATTATGAGACTTAGAGAAAAATTTAAATCAGGATTTAACCACCAAGAAAAAGTCTCAAAGAGAGCAAGATTCAAGATAAGAACAAGATTTAAACTTTATTCATTCTCGGAACTTATACAGTAAAGATAGAAGAACTCTTTACACTTCCATAAGCCCGTCCATCATATGATCACAAAAGCAGCACTCACAAGCTGCACAAGTATAGGGTAACTCATCTATGGGAATGATTCTGCTGGTTATTGCCGCACCTATCTCAGTGGTATGAGGTGATCTAACAAAAGGACCTCTGAGAGGCAAGCCAAAAACGGGGTAAAGGCATATCTTCTCATGAGGAAGAAAACACGCCAATAAGAAGACCCGCTCAGAAAACCCAGGATGCCTTGATCTCATGACGGAGTAGTATCGGGGACCCAAACCCAAGGCTTCAATAACCATGGCCAAGCGGACATTGTTGCGAAAGTGCTGCTGACCCCAGGGTGTTACCCTAGTTATGTCTTGATAGGTCCGCCATTTGGTCTGCGCTACAGAAGTTCCCAAGTGAGGGAAAAGTGAGCGCTCATACTGTTCTATAAAATCCTTCTTCACAGACTCACTTGCGTCTTGAAGGTGAGGAATCATTATGGATAAAACTAATTCTTGTTGCCAAGCCATGAAGGAGATTAGGAAGAAAGGAGATCGATGGGAGTAAGATTACTGTGAGCGACAAGTAAAAGTTACGACTTATATAAAGGAAGGAGCTAGCGTAACTTAGAAGCCAACGGTAGCTTGCCACTGAAGTTTTACCGTCTTTCCATGATTTGGGTTTGGCACAATTTTCTATAGAAGGCATTAAGAACTTTGAGATGAGGAGATAAAAGAAGTACGTAAGTTAAATCACCTACTTTCTTTGGTCCACAATATCTGGGAGATAACTTCTTATACTTCCCAAGAGATAAAGAACTTCTTTTGGGTCGTACTCGAGACCAAAACCTTGATATCCAAAACATCGATTCTCACTTCTCGTTGTTCTGAATCCTTAAAACAGGTGGGACTCTTGAGAAGTATTCAGGAAAAAGGTTCTTCCTTTTTTAAACAGAATCTTTCTTTTATTTTATAGAGGGAATAATTATAAGATCAAAAAGGGAGATTCTTACTCCTGTATACCTCGAAGGCTGGGGGAGAATCTTACATTCTACCCCACTTAAAAAGTGCGAGATGTCCTCATCTCATAAAGTAGAGGACAACTCTTTTTCTTAAGATCCAATTTTATTCTGGGGTTCCTTATATTCTGGTCAACCCAACAGAATACTGGGATAAATATCCCTTAGAACTCATCATTAAATAACAATTCATTCAGATCATATCATTCATATCTTTAACATGATAAAGGTCCATTAGACCGAAAAATTTCCTTCTGAGCATTCCTCCACGGGAATTTCAGTCAAGTAAGTTCTCAATTTGTCATCCCTTAACTTGATCTAACGGTCAAGTGTTAACAGTAGCAATTTGACAGCACAATCCACTAATCTCATAGTGATTTGCTGAATCATTTTCATCATTTATCATTACAGGGACTCGTCCCAATCATCCACCTTGTGGTTTCGCTCAGCTTATTACATTTCAATCCATTTTTAGGGATCATCATTTTTCAATCAGAATCCAAATTAATTCATCGGTTTCAAAACAGAAATAAAAATCATATCAACCACATTCGAAATCATCATCTGGATAGCATTAACGCTTATAATTTCAAGTCTTAGATTTACTCGTATATACTGTCAGTAAAGAGCTGCAGTTATACTCTCGGTATATACGGTAGTCACATCACGGCCCTTGGAATTATAAGGTAAATACCATCATGTCTAGGCCTCAAGCAAGTCAGGGATTCTATATAATTGCGGTACTTACATCTGAAGACCCAATTACCAATTTACGAATTTCAGTTTGAATATCAAATTGTATGAATTATATCACACAATTACAACCTTTTTTGTGCTTCTTGATAAATTTTTGACATATTTGGTTTCTCAGTTGATCTTTATTAGCCAAATGCTCTGATACCAACTGTGAGGTCCCCCTGTTCCCACCGAGCAACGGATTCGGGTACTAGCAGCGGAAGTAGCACTTCTCGTGCGGGACAGGGGTCCCACATTCGGGGCCTCGTCCACGGATATCCGGACAAGAGACTAATCCGTCGGTTTTTCCAAAACCGAACCCGGAAAAAACTTCCCTTACCGGAAAGCACGGGCGATTCCACCAGGATAATTTTTTTTCAATAACGAAGACAAGATCATTTCTGATCAAGCTAATCCAATTGTATCTTCAAGATACTAGATCAGATCAAGGAAGAAACTTGCACTTGGATCATTGGGATCAACGCTTTTTTCCCCATTCAAGAGGCACAGCCGTTGATTCCTATCCATAGAACAATTATTGTCCGGGATTTACTTTATCTATCGTATTAACAAAAGTTGAGTCTCGATTTACGGATCCATCAGTCCAGCCTAACCCCATCCGATCCCATGGGTTAGCCAACCGCCCAACCACTGTAGTGATGGGACCCAATTTGGAATTTGGTTAGGTTTTGTCCCGGGTACCAAGGAAAAGAGTTCCAAGGCCCCCTAGCCGGAAGTTCATGCAAACATAAAATTAGGCACACCACTTACACACCCAATATGAAATTGCCTTATTCTTAGCATCAGCTAACTTTAAAACAATCCTTTAATGAAACCATAGTACCACTGATCACAGTCTTCCAAATTATCCGTTGATTCTCAAATTTCCCATCATTCCTTCATCATCAGAGTATCTATGGCATCATTGGCAACTAGAACGCTCACCACCTGTCCACTCAGAGGCCGTTTCCATAGTTCCTAGCCCATAATACTCGGCAATATAATCATTTATCAAGATGGACTCTCGTTGAAGATCAGCAAGATCAACCAACAGATCCATATAAAAGAGCCATGGACTCATCCGTTGAGGACCAGCAAGGTCAGTCAACCAGATCCATGCCCGGTTTCACAAAACAACTCTTACTCCTTGTTCCAATATCTTCCTCGACGCACGCGTGGGTATCCTAGGCGACCCAGAGCCCGAGCACCGTATGGTCAGCACCCTCTAGGATCCTTCGCAGGTGACCTAGCGCTTCACTCATAGGCCGCTTCCTTGGTCCCTCATCCACCGTACCGGAAGCTCACCAGACCTCGGCCGACCTTGCTACGCGAGACGTCCTCCATTGACTCTCCGTCACAGCAGTTGCAACTTTATCAGTTAGGTCTCCACGACCTTAATCACAAGACAGTCAAAATGCTTCCCCAGCATTCTTGACATAAAACAGCCATTTGCAAACAGCATTTACAAACAGTTTACAAATACAGTTTCTATATTGACTCTCATTTTTCCACATTATCCCTCATTAATCTACATTACTTATTCCACATTCCATTTATATGTGTACTCATCCAATCACCTCATTTTCCATCTCTTCACTTCAATTTCCTTCACATCACATATCATATATTCACATCCATATCCACATCCATACATCCACATCCATATCCACATTCACATCCATACATCCACATCTACATGCTTATCTCCATTTTCACATCTTCATTTATACATCCACATCCCATATCCACATTCATACATACACATCCATATCCACATCCATACATCCACATCCACATCCACATCCACATCCATACATCCACATCTACATGCTTACCTCCATTTTCACATCCTCATTTATACATCCACATCCCATATCCACATTCATACATACACATCCATACATCCACATCTACATCCACATACATACATACATCCACATCCACATTCACATACATACATACATACATACATCCACATACATACATACATCCACATACATACATACATCCACATCCACATTCACATTCACATACATCCACATCCACATTCCCATACATCCACATCTATACATCCACATTCCACATTCACATCTATACATCCACATCTACATTCACATTCACATACATCCACATCCCCATTCCCATTCACATCTATACATCCACATCTACATCCACATACATACATACATCCACATCCACATTCACATCTATACATCCACATCTACATCCACATTCACATACATCCACATCCACATTCCCATTCACATCTATACATCCACATCCATTCACATCTATACATCCACATCTACATCCACATTCACATCTATGCATATATATCTTCATGCATATATCCATTTTCACGTTCATACATCCACATCTACATGCTTACCTCCATTTTCACATCCTCATTTATACATCCACATCCTATATCCACATTCATACATACACATCCATACATCCACATCTACATCCACATACATACATACATCCACATCCACATTCACATTCACATACATCCACATCCACATTCCCATACATCCACATCTATACATCCACATTCCACATTCACATCTATACATCCACATCTACATTCACATTCACATACATCCACATCTACATTCACATTCACATACATCCACATCCACATTCCACATTCACATCTATACATCCACATCTACATCCACATCCACATTCCCATTCACATCTATACATCCACATCCATTCACATCTATACATCCACATCTACATCCACATTCACATCTATGCATATATATCTTCATGCATATATCCATTTTCACGTTCATACATCCACACTCCCATCTCCACATCATACATCCACACTCCCATCTCCACATCCACACATCCACATACATACATCCATTTCTACATTCCCATTTATATAACCCCATATACCTTCACATCTAATCTTTTACATCACATCCATTCTCGCCCTATCACAACCCATATACATCTTATCCTATCACATACACTTCTTACCTCATCCCCCCATACACATCTTAATTCATCTTATCACCTCCTAACTTATTTCATAAGCATCTTATCACCTCTTATCACACCTCTTATCACATCTCTTATCACCTCCTAACTTATTTCATAAGCATCTTATCACACCTCTTATCACATCCTATCACATCTCTTATCTATTTATAGAATACAAGAGAATTCTTACATTTGATATAAGATTTCTTTACACATTTATTTATGAATAAATTCTATTTAAGGAGATTAATACTTTCAAAGTAAAAATCAATCTTTTATGCATCTTCCTATGCATAAATTCATTTTTAATGAAAATGACACTTTTGAATTAAATTTTAATCTTTTATGCATTTTTCTATACATAAATTCAATTTAGATAAGAATGACACTTTTGAATTAAAAAATCAATCTTTTATGCATCTTCTTATGCATAAATTCAATTTGGTAGGAATTACACTTTTAGAATAAAAAAATTTCTCTTATGCATCTAAGTTAAGTATAAAATCCATTTATGAGGAAAATCACACTTTTAGTATAAAAAGAATATCTTTTATGCATACCTATATGCATGAAATTCAATTATGATAAAAGTCACACTCTTATAATAAAATAATCAACTTTTATGCATACCTCTATGCATGAAATCCAATATGATAAAAGTAACACTTTTGATATAAAAATTTTTCCATTATGCATACTTCTATGCATGAAATAAAAATGGTAAAAATAACACTTTTGATATAAAAATTTATCCATTATGCCTAATATTAAAATTCAATTTCTCCATGATTGTAATGAAATTCTTTCAATTAATCTAGGATGATAATTCCTAGAATATGGTAGGAAGTCCTCTTTTTATGCTTTGAATGAGATTATTTTATGCATAATTTTTATAAAAATTTTGCCATAGCTCCGCTGCTATGACTTATAAATCTCAATTTTTCTAAGGGATAATGCTTATCATTAAGGAAATAATTAAAATGATCTCTAATTGGATTATTAATCCATAATGGATTGAATCATCAATATTCATAAACTAAAAGCATAGAAAAAAGCCATTAATTTGGCCTCAAGCATAGCTTAATCTTGGGTTAAGGAAAAGCTTTATGAAAAGCTTGATTTGGATTGAGAACGGGTCATGAGTATGACCATTTCTTGAGTGAGAGAGAGAATTTACATAAGAATCATTAGAATTTAAACATAAATGAAAATTAACTTCAATAGCATTTATTAAATTATGTAACTCTTCACTACTATTCAAACTTCAATAGCATTTAAAAAAAAACCATACCAATTAAACTTCTCAAGCTTGAGAGGGGTTGAGAAGAGAGAAACATTGAGAAATTATAGAAAGATCAATATTCACTAATTACCTTACAACTTGCTTGATTCTTTGTTCACGGTAGAGGCCCCCAACCAATCAATTGGTTAAGTATGTTGATGGAGCCACTAATGGGGATTGAAGAAAGAGGGAAGCTCCAAAAACTAGTGAATTATTAAATGAATTCACAGTTCTTGGCTTAGGTGGAGTAGAGTAACGATGCATAAACACTATATATTTTTCAACAAGGGGGAGGCTTCTATTTATAGGAAAAATTGAGCTCCT
The DNA here is from genome assembly GCF_041138505.1 of Cibotium barometz. Lineage (NCBI taxonomy): Eukaryota > Viridiplantae > Streptophyta > Polypodiopsida > Cyatheales > Cibotiaceae > Cibotium > Cibotium barometz. The sequence goes on along the minus strand of NC_141046.1, from coordinate 50,214,182 downwards.
AACCAAACAAACTGATTCTAGAATTTTCTAAATCAGTTTGGTCAATATTTGACCATTTTTAGGTCAGTTAAGCTAACTTTTTGGAACTAGACTTAAATGAGGAGAGAGGAGAGATGAAATATCTCAATTTTTATGAGTTTAAAACTCATTCAAGCATGTGAAATATGCACCTCCTTTAAAGAACTCCCCTTCCTTACATATGTCATATTTTTAATATTGCTCATAGTTTTTTACTAATAAACCTTGTACATTTTCAACTCTTCATCTTATGTGAAATATACACCTCCTTTAAAGAACTCCCCTTCCTTACATATGTCATACTTTTAATATTGCTCATAATTTTTTACTAATAAACCTTGTACATTTTCAACTCTTCATCTTATGTGAAATATGCACCTCCTTTAAAGAACTCCTCTTCCTTACATATGTCATACTTTTAATATTGCTCATAATTGTTTACTAATAAACCTTGTACATTTTCAACTCTTCATCTTATGTGAGCATTTACTCATTTTTGGGTATCTTCTTTTTTCAAATTGGATTTATCTCCTCCCTACACATGGATTGATGCTATTGGCCCATAGGAACCTTAATTGGACCATAATCCAAAAATTTCTGAAAATCTAGACCCTTAGACTAAGGTCCTTTATACACATTTCTAATTAATTCCAATTGCACATTGGAAAGTTCTTTTTTGAATTTCTGTTTCAGGGGAACTTATTTTAATAAGATGAGATAATTTTCTATCTAAAAATATTAAAAATCTGAATATTCTCTCTCTAGAATATTTTCTCTCTCTAGGTTAAAACAGTTAGAAACAAGTCTTTTATATTTCTGAAGAGGGATTGATTATAGAAGAAGATACTAGACATCAAAAAGGGGTTTGGGGGAGGAATCTTACACTCACTAAGAGGTTTTTCCCCCGGTTCGTATGTACACCCTCTTTTCTACTCATTTTGGGATGTGTACTTGGCTTTTGTATCTGGCACACATTTGTTTATTATGATCTAGTGAGTTTGTGTGCTCTCAAGCTTCTTTATCTTGTGTGTGTGTGTGCATTGTTACAACCCTAACCCTAATTCCAATCTCATCACATCTCATCCATTCATATTTACTCGATTCGCATCACATCACATCACATTTATCACATCTTGATTCACATGACATCACATCCATTCTCATCCCATATCATTCATTCACATCCTGATTTACATGACATCACATCCATTCACATCTCATATCATTCATTCACATCCTGATTTACATGACATCACATCCATTCATATTTACTCGATTCGCATCACATCACATCACATTTATCACATCTTGATTCACATGACATCACATCCATTCTCATCCCATATCATTCATTCACATCTTGATTTACATGACATCACATCTATTCATATTTACTCGATTCGCATCACATCACATCACATTTATCACATCTTGATTCACATGATATCACATCCATTCTCATCCCATATCATTCATTCACATCCTGATTTACATGACATCACATCCATTCACATCTCATATCATTCATTCACATCTCATATCATTCATTCACATCCTGATTCACATGACATCACTTCCATTCACATGACATCACTTCCATTCACATCCCATATCATTCATTCACATCCTGATTCACATGACATCACTTCCATTCACATAACATATCATTCATTCACATCCTGATTTACATGACATCAGATCCATTCACATCTCATATCATTCATTCACAGCCCGATTCACATGACATCACTTCCATTCACATCCCATATCATTTATTCACATCCCGATTCACATGACATCACATCCATTCACATCTCATATCATTCATTCACATCCCGATTCACATGACATCACATCCATTCATGTCTCATATCATTCATTCACATCCCGATTCACATGACATCACTTCCATTCACATCTCATATCATTCATTCACATCTGGACTCACATGACATCATATCCATTCACATCTCATATCATTCATTCACATCTCGATTCACATGACATCACATCCATTCACATCTATCCATTTTTCATCACATCACCTCCATCCATTCACATCCATCACATCACATTCAATTCATATCCATCACATTCACATCCACATCCATATATATTCTTTCACATATACATCTATATCCGTTCTTTCACATACATCCACATCCATTCTTTACATACACATTCACATCCATTCTTCTCATACACATCCTTATCCATTCTTTCACATACTCATTCACATCCATTCTTCTCATACACATTCACATCCATTATCATCACATACATTCACTCAGATCCCAGATCATTCATTTACATTCTGATTCACATGACATCACATCTCATCCATTCATTCACATTTATCTGATTCACATTGTATCTCATCACATCTATCCACATTACATTCGCATCACTTCTATTCATATCACATCCATCCATCCATTCATTCACATCTATCTGATTCTCATCACATCTATTCTCATCACATTTGTTTAAACATAGAATTAAAGAGAATTTCTAATTTTTGATATAAAGATTCTTTACGCATCTATCTATGCATAAAATCAACTTCAGTGAGAATAACACTTTAAACAAAATCCTTTTATGCATAAATTCAATTTTAAGAAAAATAACACTTTTAAAATAAAAATAAATCCTTTATGCATCTTTCTACACATAAAATCAATTTTAATGAAATTAACACTTTTGGAATAAAAATAAATTCCCTTATGCATCTTTCTATGCATAAAGTCAAAATTAATGAGAATAACTCTTTTGAAATAAAAATAATTCCCTTATGCATCTTTCTATGCATAAAGTCAAAATTAATGAGAATAACTCTTTTGAAATAAAAATAATTCCCTTATGCATCTTTCTATGCATAAAGTCAAAATTAATGAGAATAACTCTTTTGAAATAAAAATAAATTCCCTTATGCATCAATCTATGCATAAAATCAAAATTAATGAGAATAACTCTTTTGAAATAAAAATAAATTCCCTTATGCATCTTTCTTTGCATAAAATCAAAATTAATGCGAATAAATCTTTTGAAATAAATATAAATTCCCTTATGCATCTTTCTATGCATAAAATTGAAATTAATGAGAATAACTCTTTTGAAATAAAAATAAATTCCTTTATGCATCTTTCTATGCATAAAATCAAAATTAATGAGAATCACTCTTTTGAAATAAAAATAAATTCCTTTATGCATAAATTCAATTTTGATGGGAAAGACACTTTTGAAATAAAAACAAATCTTTTAGAATGCACAAACGGAAGGAATTACTCTTTTAGAAGAATCACCTAATGATAAACTTTAGTTCCACAAAATTTAAGAAAATTTTGCCATAACCACCTTTGTATGGCTGACCATTTCTCAATTTTAACATTCAATTTATGACTTGAATTAATCCAATTTGAATTCTAATATCTCTAATCTACTCCATTTTCCAAAAATCAAGAGAGTAAACAATGAAAAGAGTTTAATCAATCTTTTAATTAAACTTTCTAGGATTAAGAAGGGCTGAATTGTAAAGAAGAGAAGGGGGTGGCCTTTCCATCAAGGCATAGCATCAGATTTTAATTCAAACATTTATAAAGCATAAAATTTAAGAAAACCATAGATTTAAAATTCAGAATAAGTAAGAAATTAAGCTTACATGGAACTTGTAAGCTTTCCTTTGGCTTGAGGGATTGAGGGTTCTACTCTTGTTTGTTGCAACAAGAGTGGCCACCAGTTCTTTTGGAGAGGATTTAGTCAAAAACAATTGAATTATCAATTAAATTCAATGTATTTGACTCTGGGGAGGAGTAGAGTAACAGTGCATAAACACTATTAACCTTTTACAAAGGGGGAGGCTTCTATTTATAGGAAAAAATGAGCCTCTAACCAAGCAAACTGATTCTAGAATTTTCCAGATCAGTTTGGTCAATTTTTGACCATTTTTGGATCAGTTTAGCTCACTTTTTGGATCTAGTTGAAACAGGAGAGAGGAGAGATGAAAATATCTCATTATTTGTGAGTTTGAAACTCATCCACAGATGTGAAATAGGTGCCTCCTTCATGAGGGAAATTCCCCACACTGAGGTGTCAAAAATGCATCATTTCCTCTAAATATCTCTTCTTTTTTAACTAATAAACCTTGTCCTTAGTCAGCTCTTCATCTTATGTGAGTATTTACTCATTTTTGGGGGGATTTTCTTTTATTCTTCAATTTATCTCGTCCCTACAGTTGGATTAATCTTATTGGTCCATAGGAACCTTAATCCAAAATTTTTAGAAAATCTGCACCCTCAGGCTAAGGTCCTTTTTATCTATTTTCAATTTATTCCAATTGCACACTGGAAAGTTCTTTTTGAATTTTTGTTTCAGGGGAAATCATTTTAATGAGAAGGGATATTTTTCCATCCAAAGATATCTATAAATTGAATTATCTCTTTCTAGAACATTTTCTCTCTCTAGGCCAAAATAGATAGAAACAAGATTTGTTATTATTCTGAAAAGGGGATTGATTACAAGAGAGAAACTGGACATCTTGAGGGGCTAGGGGAGGAATCTTACATCCTACCCCACTTAAAAAACACAAGATGTCCTCATCTCGCAGGTGGAGTATGATCTCTTTCATCATCTTCTTCTTCTTCTTCTTTTTCAATCACTTCCAGCGTTACTGCCTTGGAAGTGGACGACCGATTTGGGAACAACTCTCTTTGACTTTCCCTATTCTGAGGCAGAGGTCTTGCATTACTTTGGTTTGAAACTGTGGGTTGGTTAGAGGGTCTAACTCTGGGATTTCCCTGATTTTGGCGAATAGAAACATGATTACTTTGAAAGGAAGGAGCTAGAGTCTGGAATCTTGATCCTTGATTTCTCTATCCTGAAAACCTTGATCCAAAAGGAGTTGGACAATCCATACTACGATGTCCAAATCCTTGATAGTTATAGCATTTCACTACCTTGTTCAAGGGTAGAATTTCTGAAGTTGAATTCCAGGGGATTGAGTTTCGGGAAAAGGACATTTCTTCCATTCTGAAACTTCCCATGTCTTGGGCTTGTTGACCCTGATATCTCTTAGGCGGTCGAAGGTTGGAATCACCTTTTGGAACTAAAAACCTTTTGAAAGGTGATGGTGCTGGCTTTGGTGGGACCTTGACATCAAAGGCCTTGGAGAAATCCTTCGCCATCCGCACTGCCTTAGCCATGGAAATTGGCTTGGCGTTCTTCACCAAAATATTCAAAGGTTCGTTCAGTCCCCAAATAAACCTGGCCATCACTTGTTCTTCATTCAGCGGTGGCGAGTATTTGAGGAGGAGAGCGAACGCTTGGTGATATACTTCAATAGTTTTTCTCCCCTGGGTTAACTCTAAGAATTCATTCATCTTTGTTTCCAAAAAGCCGACAGGACAGAAACTCGTCCTTAGGTAAATTTTGAGATCATTCCATGTCTGGGTATTCCGATCCAGATGGTTTGTCTCGTACTGGTTTCTCCATGCCACTCTGGTTGTTTCTACTATCTTCAGCCTTCTAAGAGCCATTTTGCTCTTCTCATTGTACCCGGTGACATCAAAGTACTCTTCCATTGCTTCGATCCACTTCTCCATAGCCTCGCCCAAGTTTTCCCCTTCACCCTTGAAAGGTCCAGGCTATGAACTATGAAGAGTTTTATGAACATCCAAGTCGAGCTCTTCCTCATTCATCGAGTTGGAGGTTATCATTTCTACCACGACGACCTTGATCCATGTTCCTATCAATACAAAAAATCTTGTTAAGTCCCTTTATTTATGATTCAAATCCGATTTTTGATTCATCTGATTCTGGGGTTCTTTAGATAGGTTGGCTCCCCACAGAATCGTGGGATAAAGATACTCGCATTATCAGGTAACAATTCATTTAGAACATATCATTCATATCTTTAACACAATAATGGTCGATTACACCGAAATTTCCATCTGAACAGTACTCCATGGGGGATTTCATTTTTATAGATTTTTAATTTGTTATCCCTTAACTTGATCCATTGGGTCAAGAGTTAACACTAGCAATCTGTCAGCACAATCCACTAAGCTCATAGTGATTTGCTGAAGTCATTATCGTCATTCTAGTTACGAACATCAACACAGGGACTCGTCCCATTCATTTTCTTTGTGGTTTTGCTTAGTTTATCGCTTTTCAACCAAAAAATCAAGAATCATCATTTTTCAATCAGAATCCAATTCAACTCATCGGTTCTCAATCAAAATTTTAAAATCATATCAACCACATTCGAATTCATCATATCAACCACATTCGAATTCATCATCTGGATAGCATTTTAGCTTATAATTTCAGGATCTTAGATTTACTCGTATATACTGCCAGTAAAGAGCTACAGTTATACTCTCGGTATATACGGGTAGTCACGGTCCTTAGAACTATAAGGTAAATACCATCATGTCTAGGCCTCAAGCAAGTCAGGGATTCCATACAATTGTAGTACTTCCATCTGAAGACCCAATTATCAAATTAAGAATTTCGTTCTGAATATCAATTTGTATGAGTTTCATCACACAATTCCAACCTTTTACTGCTACTTCATAAATTTATGACATTTTTGGCTTCTCAGTTGATCCACTTTAGCCAATTTACTCTGATACCAGCTGTGAGATTCCTGTCCCCACAGCGCAACGAATTCAGGGGTGCTAGCAGCGGAAGTAGCACTTCTTGCGCGAGACAGGGTTCCACACTTAGAGCCTCGCGCCACGGATATCCGGACAAGAGACTAATCCATCGGTTCAAGAACCCGAAAAAGCTTCCCTTGCCCGGAAAGCACGGGCGATTCAGGACTCCAAGATAACTTTTCTCTAACGTAGTCAAAAGCCTTATCTAATAGAATTGATCTGACCAAACCCGTAAGTCCCATAGTCAGATTAGAGAAAAGATTGCACTTGGATCATAGAGACCAACGCTTTTTTCCTCTGAGAGGCACAGCCGTTGATTCTTTTCCATAGAACAATTTTTGTCTGGGACTTACTTCATCTATCATACCATAACAGAATTGAGTCTCAAATTAGGGATCCATCAGTCCAGCCTAACCCCATCCAATCCCATGGGTTAGCTAACCGCCCAACCACTATAGTGATGGGATCTAATTAAAAATTTGGTTAGGTTTTGTCCTGGGTACCAGGAAAAAGAGTTGCCAGGCCCCCTAGCCGGATATTCATGCAAACTTAAAACTAGTCACACCACTTACACACCCAATATGAAATTGCCTTTTTCTCAGCATCATCTATCTTTAAAAATAATCATTTAATGAAACCATTGTCTCACTAATCATAATCCTCGAAATCTCTGGTTGAATCCTTATTTCCAATCATTCCTTATTTCCAATCATTCCTTCAACGGTGTATATGGCATCATTGGCAACTAGAACGCTCACCACCTGACCACTCAGGGGCCTTTTCGATACTTCCTACTCATAGTAACCGGCAATATATTCACATATCAAAAATGGAAACTCCGTTGAAGATCAGCAAGATCAACCAAAGGATCCATATAAAAGGGTCATGGACTCATCCATTGAGGACCAACAAGGTCAATAAACGAGATCCATGCCCGAATTCAGAAAACAACTCTTATTCCTTGTTCCAATATCTTCCACGATGCACGTGTGGGTATCGTCGGCAACCCAAAGCCCGAGCACCGTATGGTCAGCACCCTCTAGGATCCTTCACAGGTGACCTAGCGCTTCACTCATAGGCTGCTTCCTTGGTCCCTCATCCACCGTACCCGGAAGCTCACCATTTTAATCCAACCGAGGCTGGTCAAGACCTCGGTCGACCTTGCTACACGAGACATCCTCCATTGACTCTCCGTCAGCAGACAGCTGTTGTAGCTTTATCAGCTAGGTCTCCATGACGTTAATCATAAGATGGTCAAAACGCTTTCCCAACATTCTTGACATACAACAGTCATTTAAAAAAAGGCCATAAATACAGTTTCTATAACCAACTCTCGTCTTCCACAATAATCAACATTACTTAATCCACATTCATTTCATATAAACTCCCATTCTCATTCAATCGCATCATTTTCCATCTCATCACTTCTTTCCTCAAATATCCTCATCAAATCTCATCCACTCGCATTTACCCATATCCTCATCAAATCTCATCCACTTGCATTTACCCATACCCACATCTTATCACATCATATTCATTCACATCTCATCCATTCATATTTACCTGATTCGCATCACATCACATCACATTTATCACATCTCGATTCACATGACATCACATCCATTCTCATCCCATATCATTCATTCACATCCTGATTCACATGACATCGCATCCATTCACATCCTATATCATTCATTCACATCTCGATTCACATGACATCACATCCATTCACATCTCATATCATTCATTCACATCCCGATTCACATGACATCACTTTCATTCACATCCCATATCATTTATTCACATGTCGATTCACATGATATCACATCCATTCACATCTCATATCATTCATTCACATCCCCATTCACATGACATCACTTTCATTCACATCCCATATAATTCATTCACATCTCGATTCACTTGACATCACATCCATTCACATCTCATATCATTTATTCACATGACATCACTTTCATTCACATCTCATATCATTCATTCACATCCGGACTCACATGACATCACATCCATTCACATCTCGATTCACATGACATCACATCCATTCACATCTATCCATTTTACATCACATCACCTCCATCCATTCACATCCATCACATCACATTCAATTCATATCAATTCATATCAATCACATTCACATCCACATATATTCTTTCACATACACATCTATATCCGTTCTTTCACATACATCCACATCCATTCTTCATATACACATTCACATCCATTCTTCTCATACACATCCTTATCCATTCTTTCACATACTCATTCACATCCATTCTTCTCATACACATTCACATCCACATCCATTATCATCACATACATTCACTCATATCCCATATCATTCACATGACATCGCATCTCATCCATTCATTCACATTTATCTGATTCACATTGCATCTCATCACATCTATCCACATCACATTCTCATCACTTCTATTCATATCACATCCATCCATCCATTCATTCACATCTATCTGATTCTCATCACATCTCGTCATTTCCAATCATTCCTTCATCGGTGTATCTATGGCATCATTGGCATCATTGGCAACCAGAACGCTCACCACCTGACCACTCAAGGGCCTTTTTGATAGTTCCTAGCTCATAGTAGCCGGCAATATATTCACATATCAAAATGGAAACTCCATTGAAGATCAGCAAGATCAACCAACGGATCCATATAAAAGGGCCATGGACTAATCCATTGAGGACCAACATGGTCAATCAACCAGATCCATGCCCGAATTCAGAAAACAACTCTTACTCCTTGTTCCAATATCTTCCACAATGCACGTGTGGGTATCGTCGGCGACCTAGAGCCTGAGCATCGTATGGTCAGCACCCTCTAGGATCCTTCGTAGGTGACCTAGCGCTTCACTCATAGGCCGCTTCCTTGGTCCCTCATCCACCGTACCCGAAAGCTCACCATTTTAATCGAACCGAGGCTCGTCAAGGCCGACCTTGCTACGCGAGACGTCCTCCATTGACTCTCCGTCAGCTGTTGGCAGCTTTATTGGCTAGGTCTCCACACGATCTTAATCACAAGACAGTCAAAACGCTTTCCCAGTATTCTTGACATAAAACAGTCATTTAAAAACAGGCATACAGTTTCTATAACGAACTCTCGTCTTCCACAATAATCAACATTACTTAATCCACATTCATTTCATATAAATTCCCATTCTCATTCAATCGCATCGTTTTCCATCTCATCACTTCTTTCCTCAAATATCCTCATCAAATCTCATCCACTCGCATGTACCCATATCCACATCTCATCACATCATATTCATTCACATCTCATCCATTCATATTTACCCGATTCGCATCACATCACATCACATTTATCACATCTCGATTCACATGACATCACATCCATTCTCATCCCATATCATTTATTCACATCCTGATTTACATGACATCACATCCATTCACATCTCATATCATTCATTCACATCCCGATTCACATGACATCACTTCCATTCACATCTCATATCATTCATTCACATCCTGATTCACACGACATCACTTCCATTCACATCCCATATCATTCATTCACATCTTGATTCACATGACATCACATCCATTCACATCTCATATCATTCATTCACATCCCGATTCACATGACATCACTTTCATTCACATCCCATATCATTCACATCTTGATTCACATGACATCACATCCATTCACATCTCATATCATTCATTCACATCCCGATTCACATGACATCACTTTCATTCACATCCCATATCATTCACATCCCAATTCACATGACATCACATCCATTCACATCTCATATCATTCATTCACATCTCGATTCACATGACATCACATCCATTCACATCTCATATCATTCATTCACATCCGGATTCACATGACATCACATCCATTCACATCTCATATCATTCATTCACATCTCGATTCACATGACATCACATCTATTCACATCACATCACCTCCATCCATTCACATTCATCACATCACATTCAATTCATATCCATCACATTCACATCCGCATATATTCTTTCACATCAACATCTATATCTGTTCTTTCACATACATCCTCATTCATTCTTCACATACACATTCACATCCATTCTTCTCATACACATCCTTATCCATTCTTTCACATACTCATTCTCACATCCATTCTTCTCATACACATTCACATCCATTATCATCACATACATTCACTCATATCCCATATCATTCATTTACATTCTAATTCACATGACATCACATCTCACCCATTCAATCACATTTATCTGATTTACATTGCATCTCATCACATCTATCCACATCACATTCTCATCACTTCTATTCATATCACATCCATCCATCCATTCATTCACATCTATCTGATTCTCATCACATCTATTCTCATCACATTTGTTTAAACATAGAATTAAAGAGAATTTCTAATTTTTGATGTAAAGATTCTTTACGCATCTATTTATGCATAAAATCAACTTCAGTGGGAATAACACTTTTAAAATAAAAATAAATCCTTTATGCATCTTTCTACACAAAATCAATTTTAATGAAATTAACACTTTTGAAATAAAAATAAATTCCCTTATGCATCTTTCTATGCATAAAATCAAAATTAATGAGAATAACTCTTTTGAAATAAAAATAGATTCCCTTATGCATCTTTCTATGCATAAAGTCAAAATTAATGACAATAACTTTTGAAATAAAAATAAATTCCCTTATGCATCTTTCTATGCATAAAGTCAAAATTAATGAGAATAACTCTTTTGAAATAAAAATAAAATCCCTTATGCATCTTTCTATGCATAAAATCAAAATTAATGAGAATAACTCTTTTTAAATAAAAATAAAATCCCTTATGCACCTTTCTATCCATAAAATCAAACTTAATGAGAATAAATCTTTTAAAATAAAAATAAATTTCCTTATGCATCAATCTATACATAAAATTAAAATTAATGAGAATAACTCTTTTGAAATAAAAATAAATTCCTTTATGCATCTTTCTATGCATAAAATCAAAATTAATGAGAATAATTCTTTTGAAATAAAAATAAATTCCTTTATGCATAAATTCAATTTTAATGGGAATGACACTTTTGAAATAAAAACAAATCATTTAGAATGCACAAACGGAAGGAATTACTCTTTTAGAAGAATAACCTAATGATAAACTTTAGTTCCATAAAATTTAAGAAAATTTTGCCATAACCTCCTTTGTATGGCTGACCATTTCTCAATTTTAACATTTAATTTATGACTTGAATTAATCCAATTTGAATTCTAATATCTCTAATCTACTCCATTTTCCAAAAATCAAGAGAGTAAACAATGAAAAGAGTTTAATCAATCTTTTAATTAAACTTTCTAGGATTAAGAAGGGCTGAATTGTAAAGAAGAGAAGGGGGTGGCCTTTCCATTAATGCATAGCATCAGATTTTAATTCAAACATTTATAAAGCATTAAATTTAAGAAAACCATAGATTTAAAATTCACAATAAGTAAGAAATTAAGCTTACATGGAACTTGTAAGCTTTTCTTTGGCTTGAGGGATTGAGGGTTCTACTCTTGTTTCCAACAAGAGTGGCCACCAGTTCTTTTGGAGAGGATTTAGTAAAAAATAATTGAATTATCAATTGAATTCAATGTATTTGACTCTGGGGAGGAGTAGAGTAACAGTGCATAAATAGTATTAACCTTTTACAAAGGGGGAGGCTTCTATTTATAGGAAAAAATGAGCCTCTAACCTGTTGAGATTCAAGCTCGATGTCAGTATGTGCCAGCTGTGCTATGTGCTGGCATGTTAGGTAGCGGCATGTGTGAGACATAAATGACCGCGTCCAGCTGGTGATAGTGTGTGGATATTAGCTAGGGTTAGTAGTGTGTGGACACAAGACATAGAGAGTGTCTTGTGTATTATGGATTATGGCTTTATGCATTGGGTGAGAAGGGAGATGTCTCCCCTCTATGGTTAGGGTTTGCAATATACATTGGGTGATGGCTCCCCTCTATGGTTAGGGTGTGCAATATACATTAGGGAGATGGCTCCCCTCTATGGTTAGGGTTTGAAATATACATTAGGGAGATGGCTCCCCTCCTCTATTTCCAGCCTGTTTAATCGGCTCATTATGGAGCTGGAAATGAGCTGATTAAACAGGCTGTCTACTGTGTTCAATCAAATAGAGTGTGACTAATCAACTAATTACTCTCTCATCTTAAACAATTGGTCTAATTCCTTTTGTATGGAGTTAGTGGACATCATTGCTAAGTTAATGAATGCATGGTCTCTCAATTTGGACAAGGATTGAAGAAATTAGAGCAATTCTACTACTGGTTTTTTTTGGTAGACATTACCTTGTGTGGTCTTAGGGCAAGGAGTATAAATCTTTTGATACATCTATCTCAGTTCGGAGTACAGGTTTACCAGACTTTGATGAGTTGGTTTCACTCTTACTGCTTCAGGAAATCAAACTCAGTGATTCTTTTCATGATGCATCTACTAGCCATCAGATGATAATGGCAGAAATCAGGCTTTCTATTCACAAAGAGGATTTAGAGACAGGGGGAGATTTGCATCACGTGGCCGTGGTAATGGTCATGGATGGTAGGACAGGTCAACACAACAGAATTTTTAGCCTACATACGGTGCTAGAGGTGGTCGTGGATATACACCTCAGAGAGGTGGTCGTGGATATACACCTCAGAGAGGCAGAGGTAATCCTCGTGGTAGACGTTGGCAAGGCCAACAAACATCTATGCAAAATGTGGAATGCTATTACTGTGGGAAATTTGGTCATATGGCACGTGATTGTTTCCGCAAACAAAATGATTTGAGAGGGGGTAGAGCACAACATGGTGGACATTATGCATAACATGGTGGTGGAAATTATGCATCAAGCAGTAATGATGGTAGCGCAAATCACTTGTTTGCCATGAAACATGTGGGATCTATGATGACAAATGCTGAAAATGATGACACTTGGTATATGAAATCTGGAGCATCAAACCATATGACTTGTCATGGTGAATGGTTTGAGCATATGAAGCCTATGGATGTGAAAGGCTATGTGGAAATAAGAGATGATACCCAACATGCCATTACACATGTTGGAAGTGTACCATTGGTTATGCACGATGGTGAAAGAAAATCAATGGTGGTGGCAGATGTCTTGTATGTGCCTTTTATCACAAAAAGTTTGGTCTCAGTTGGTCAAATGGTGGAATAGGGATTACAGGTTCATTTCAACAAGCATGGTTGCTTCGTTGAGGATTTCAAAAATGGATGTAGAGTCATTGCCAAAGGAAAGAAAGAAGGCAGGTTATTTAAGCTGGATGTTGGGATTCCTGAGTTGAAATTAGCCATGTTCTCTAAAAGCCGAAATGTGGTACAGGACATTGACATGTGGCATAAAAGGATTGGGCATGTGAATATACAAAGGTTAAAGAACATGCAGGCAAGAGGCATTGTTAGTGGGCTGCCTAGATTCAAGTATGATGGGAATATGCATGTTTGTGATGCCTGTCAGTTTGGAAAGCAGGTGAGGTTGCGGTTTCCTAGAGAAGGCAACATGAGTAGCAGACCACTTGAGATAGTTCATAGCGATGTATGGGGTCCTGCACAAAATCCATCCATTAAAGGCAGTTTATATTATGTGACATTCATTGATGATTTCAGCAGAATGACTTGGATTTACTTTCTCAGAGAGAAAAGTGAAGTGTTGGGAAAGTTTATGGATTTCAAAGCTTTTGCAGAGAAGCAATATGGCTCTTGGATAAAATTTTTGAGGACAGATGGAGGTGGTGAATACACCTCACATGCTTTTGAGCATTTCTTGAGAAAGCATGGCAAAAGAAGGCAGTTAACTTGCAGGTATACACCTCAGCAAAATGGTGTGACTGAGAGGAAGAATAGAGTCATTTGTGAAGTGGCCAGGATGATGCTCAATGAAAAGAGCATGCCAAACTATTATTGGGCAGAAGCATGTGCCACCACAGTGTATATATTGAATAAGACACCTACAGCAGCCATACATGGAAGTACGCCAGAGATGCGGCTTACAGGTTTTAGGCTAGACATTGGACACCTCAAAGTGTTTGGATGCATAGCCTATGTACATGTGCCTGGCAAAAGAAGGAGGAAGTTGGATCCTAAGGCAAAAAAGTGTGTGTTTGTTGGATATGCACAGGATCGTAAGGCATACAAATGTTACAATCCACAAAAATGTTACAATCCACAAACTAGGCAAGTGGTTATCTCTTGAGATGTGGTGTTTGATGAACTTGCTAGTTGGTACAAAGCAAAGGATGAGGGTGTCATTGATTCTCTTGATGCTGATTTGCATGTGAACATGCCACAAGCAAGTTCTAGTTCTATCTCTATGTCTGGGCTAGCAGAGTCTGAGAGTAGCATTGTACGTCCATGGTCAGGATGCTTGAGGCATGAGAGTGTGAGCACTCGGAGTAGTGCTGTGGATAAAGGGAAAAAGAAAGTTGAAGGAATTGGAATTACAGGTTATGAGTTGTCAAGTTCAGAGAGTTTGGATGAGGAACTTGGCATACCCGTTTTACGCACACCTGGTGCAAGGTAGGATAGATATGTGCCACCACATGCTAGAGTGACAAGTGTTCAAAGTGATCCGCATGCATTGCGGAGATCCCAAAGGGTCAGGTATCCAGTTGACATATCATGATTTTGCTATGCATTATGCATATATGACCTCTTTGGTGAAGCATGTGGAACCTCTACATGCTATACAGAAGCTATTGGAAAGCATGTATGGTAGAAGGCAATGGATGTTGAGATGGACACATTGGTTCATAATGAAACATGGGATTTGGTTGCATTACCATAGGACAAAAATGTCATTGGTTGCAAATGGGTTTACAAAGCAAGTCAGATGGTTCCATTGAATGCCATAAAGCAAGATTGGTAGCTAAGGGTTATGCACAAACCCAAGGCTTGGACTATGATGAAACATTTAGTCCAGTTGCAAAGATGGGAACAGTGAGAGTAGTCATTGCTATGGCTGTAGCAAATGGTTGGGAAATGCATCAAATGGATGTGAAAAATGCATTTCTAAATGGTGATCTACAAAAAGAAGTTTATATGGCACAGCTAGAAGGATATGTACACCCAAAGTATCCCACTCACGTATGCAGATTAAAGAAAGCTTTATATGGGTTGAAGTAAGCACCTCGTGCTTGGAGTGATAAGATGAGCAGATATCTTATCTCCCTTAGATTTCAGGTTTCTACAGTTGATTCTTCACTCTATGTGAAGAAAACAGATCATGGGATTGTCTTACTTGTCGTCTATGTGGATGACTTGATTATCACAGGAGATTTTTGGTACAGATGTGATGCATGTCAAGAAAGCATTGAGTGGGCAGTTTGACATGAAAGACTTGGGTGAATTGAGATACTTTCTTGGAATTGAAGTGATAAAAGACCATGCAGGTACATGGTTAGTGCAATGCCAATATGCATTGGATATGTTGGCAAAATATGGCATGACAGGGTGTAAGCCAATGAGTACACCTTTGGAGCAGAATGTAAAGTTGCGGGCTGATTTTGGTGAGGAGTTGGATGATCCATCTATGTACAGAAAGATGGTTGGTAGTCTCATTTACATGACTATCACATGCCCGGATTTGAGTTATGCTATGGGGCTAGTAAGCCAATTTATGCAAAGCCCCAGAAAACAATACAACAAATTTTTTCTCTCAACCATGCTTTGGAACCAACTTCCAGCCCTTGATCATCATTATTAGACATCTAAAACTAGGCCAAAACTGACTATGTATTAGTATAAAAATAGGTGAGCTATCCAAAATTAGTAGACATAAAGCTGCCCAGTGTTTCGCTACGTAGTGCAACAAAATTTTGCCGCTCATCAGCAGTGAAGTTAGCAATGTAATTTTTCTGCTGGTGGGCAGTGAGTGACCTGGATATTGAGACTCCCGCCTAGATCACCCCCCATCATTGATCGGATTCTTGTCTATCTACTTCTCTTTGTTGCAACATGCTAGGACAACGGCTCCAGTAGCACTTCCTCCCACCAAGTCCTTCCACAAAGCTCTCTCCCTCTCCAAGGTAAGTGTCTCTCTCCTTTCTTTCTTTCTCCTAAGATTTCATGGAAAGCTTCAATGCTTTCTTGTTTTCTAAGCTTTCATGGTTGGAAAGCTTAAACTTAGCTCTCGATGTGAGCTTTTCTATCCCTTCCCCTCTCTTTCTTTTACCTTCCCCTAACCCTAGCTCTATACATAGGAGTGCTAATAGAGAGCTTTGATGGAGAGCTCTCTATTAGCACTCCATCAAAGCTTTCATGGTTGGAAAGCTTAAACTTAGCTCTCGATGTGAGCTTTTCTATCCCTTCCCCTCTCTTTCTTTTACCTTCCCGTAACCCTAGCTCTATACATATGAGTGCTAATAGAGAGCTTTGATGGAGAGCTCTCCATCAAAGCTCTTGATTATACTTTCTATTTGAAATCTAGGTTTGGGGTAGCATAAACCACTAGCTTTCAATCATTTATGCATTATGATTAGGTTTGGGGTAGCATAAACCACTAGCTTTCAATCATTTATGCATTAGGATTAGGTTAAAGAGACTCACCTTGTTTTCATCTTCTTCTCCTTCTCGTCTTTCACTTAGTCTCTTGCTTGCTAATATATTAAAATAAAGTATATTTACTAACTTTTTATTTATTTTATTGCTATTTTGTAGGTTTATTCAAGTTAATGACTCACAACTATAGATTTTTCAGGTAACAACCCCCTTTTACTATAATATTTTTATAGGGTTTTGTGGTTTTTTTGGCTCTCTATGCATGTCGAGATCTCTCTATGCATGCATAGATCTCTCAATGCATGCATAGAGATTTTAGGGTTTTATATTAATTATGAATTAGTTCTTAATCTTATGCTAATAACTTCATTTACTCTTTTGTTTTATAGGAGTTGTCTCCCCAATAGGGGGACTCTTCATTCGCTAATTTTTAGCCACCCCCAAGGAGACCAATTCCACCATTTGATCCATGCACCCTACCATACAATGTGGATATCAACAGTGCCCTTGTGATGGATGCACGAGGGAAGCAAGTCATGAACCGCATGCATAAACTTGCTAACCTATGGTTCACAAACTCCTTTAAAAATTTAAAAGCATAAGACGATGTATCAAATCAATATGCCATTGATGTGGTCAAGGTGAAGTTTGCCATTCCACATGCGGGCCTTTTCTTCTCAGAGGAGTGGATGAAGAGAAGAGTAAATCTTTTTCTCTCTCATAGGATAGCAAACATCAAGAGTGGCAAATAACAATTTGGAAAAGCCCATCTTTTTGCTCATAGGAGGACTGGAGACATGCACGAAGCTTCGTGAGAAAGCACCCACGTACTTTTCAACAAGCGATGGTGAGTGCTTCCCGACTACGAAAGCGAGGAGCTTCACACTTTGGCTCCGGAGGAAAGTCCTCCTTCATTTCTCATTTCATAAGAACCTATTTTACTAATCATTTCCTTCTTCTCTTTCATTTTGTTATGTACTATATAGTTTCCTTCAACTAATTGTATATTTTCTTAAATTTATTGTGTAGAGGGAGGTTGATGGATGTGACCCAAACAACAAAGGAGTACGATTATGGCTAATAGAGCCCGTGGGTGTGGATGAGGTGTGTGCTTGGATGAGTACATTTTGGGGACTCAAGCAGACAAGGTAAGTAGTGAAACAACCCTTCTCTTATCTATATCTAATTTTCTTCTATTGTATTACACTTACCTTGTTCTTGTTTACATGTATGTAGTATGAAGGGGAAGAGGAAGAGGAAGATCCAAATTATGAGCATGATGTGGCAGAAGGAAGTGAAGAGGAGGACAAAGAAGATGATGATGAGCACTCGGAATTTGATGAGGATTCCGAGTAGCCTTCTCTTCTTTGATTTATTTTTTGTATATATGGCCAAAGGCCCAACAATTCGTAAAATATAATACATATTGGGCTCACTTGCATTCTTCTCATCTTATAACTTTTTTAAGTTTATGTTTGTATCACAAAACTATGACTCTATTTTGATTTAAAAAGAGATGGGGCAGACTAGGGAGTCTTGTGCACTCTCCAGTCTACCCTACCTTTTTTTTCCACACAGTTCTTTTGCTACTGAGTAGCTAAAATAGCAGCTTTTTTAGCAGTGAAATGAGCCCGACATCTCCCTACCCTCCTAGTTATAAAAGCGCTGCTATTTTCACTGCTACACCCTCATTCTGTTATAGTGCATGTTGCACAATATGCAACAACCACGTTTTCCATTACGACATGACGATTGGACATAGGGTTAAATATTCGCACTATACTGACCTTCTATATTGCAAGTTAGTATAACGTGATATAAGGTGGATGTTGGTGATAGTGTGAAGACTTATATCACGTTGTACTGAACTATAATATACAAGGTCTATATTGCATAAATATGTAGAAAACACTAAAAAATGACTTTTAAAGCTGGCGAATCTAGCCTATTTTCACTAAAACGTGAGTATGGGCCAATGATTACCCATAGGGTTTCGAATTCACACTATATTAACCTTATATAATGTAAGTCAATATAGTGCGATTTAGGGTGGACATTCTTGAGTGAAGCCTTACGTCACATGTTGTATTAATGCTCACAAATCATTTTTGAATTATACATGATTTTCATAGGGTGGACGTTCTTGAGTGAAGCCTTACATCACATTTTACTAATTCTCACGAGCAATCAATTTTCAATTATACATGATTTACATAGGTAGTTATGGAAAAATAACATCCTAAGACCGATAAGACTTGTTCATCTTAAAATTTCCAAAGGGTTGGAGACTATTAACGGATCAGTATCAAGAAGATTATCACCTACTAGGAGAATCTCCCAACAGTGACAATCGCACACCAGCAAAGAAGTAAGCAAGAGTAAGAAAATATTTGCATGGAAAAAAAAAAGCCAAGAGTTTTTGAAACTCACACTATAAATAATACATGTGGGAGTGCGTGCATTATCTCGCGGTCTTTACACGTGGGCAGGCATACATTGGCAGTCGCCCACATTCTTTCACACGAGTGATAGACACATGTCGCTCATGCATTTGATCATCATCATTGCATGCCATGTGTACCTAATACCATTACTTTTAACATCATCAATGAACGTCACACCTACTTAAGGTGGAACCTCTTTTGTTAAATCCTTAATCGTCGATTTATGCAGCAAGCTTTTCTTAAATAGCAAGGCATATTTTCATCTATCTTCATCGGCATGATATGCTCTTCATCATCTATGCCATCTCATTTCTTCATGGAGGACATTCTATCTACATAGCATCATACGAGTCGTATAATGGATTTAGTACAAATAACACAAGTTATTCGTTGTTTTCTTGTTTAATTAGGTGAATAACATTTTGTTTTCTTTTTGATCGATAAAGTACTCAATTAATATATTATTGATCAATAATATATCAATAAAAAAACTAGCAATATAAGCAACCGAAAGCTTATTCGAGTGATTATCTTTTTGAAATCTTTGTGAGAGAGTGACTAAAGAGAGAGAGAGAGAGAGAGAGAGAGAGAGAGAGAGAGAGAGAGAGAGAGAGAGAGAGAGAGAGATTATCTTTTTGAAATCTTTGTGAGAGAGTGACTAGAGAGAGAGAGAGAGAGAGAGAGAGAGAGAGAGAGAGAGAGATTAGAGAGTGACTTACACATTTAGGGTGATTAGCACGTAATATTTCTGAAGCTTTTCTTTTTTTCTTTTTGTTTTTCTTTTTATGCTTTAAGAAAAAAAGCTAGTTTTGCTACTCACTCTAACACCCGTATGATGGGATAATTGTGACCACTCTAGTTAAACACTAATACTTGTTTAAGCTTAATGTGTCCACTTTGGTCTTTATTGACCATTTGTGTCCCCTTTAAGTTCAATTTTCAAGAAGCCACTTACTGTGTCCACTTTAAGTTATTCTCACACATAAGCCACTTATTGTGTCCACTCTGGTCTTACCAACTAGTTGAGTACTAGTTGAGTAACACACATAAGAAGAAGGGCCAGCTGTGCTAACCCACAGCCTAACCCCATCCGGCCCATGGGTTAGCCGACCATCCGACCACTGAATTGGTGGGATTCCTTTATAAATATTTGATTGGGTTTTTGCTCGCGTACCGAGAAAAAGAGTTTCCAGGCCCCCTAGTCAGCCCCCTAGCCGACGATTCATACAAAAATTAAATAGGCACACCACATACACACCCAATATGAAATTGTCATTTATAACAGATTCGACTGGCTTTAAGATAATCCTTGAATAAAATCATAATATTTTCGATCATCATTTTCCAAAATTCCAAGTCTATTGTATTACAAAAATGCATCATCTGAACTCTTCGTTGAAGACCAACTGGCCAACCAACGAGATCTAGTATCAAATTTTTGTTCCCAAAAACCTTTCTTTTTTGTCCATCAGATATCTTCCTCGACGTGTGCCTGGGTGTCCTAGCAACCGCTAGCCCATGCATCGCCTGGTCAGAACCCTCTAGTATCCTCCTTAGGTGTCCTAGAACTTCACTCAGGGACCGCTTCATCAGCCCTCGCCCATCGTACTGGAAGCGCACCATTTTAACTGTACCGAGGCTGGTGAAGACCTCGACAAGCTTTGCCGTGGTGGGCGACGTCCCTTGACGACTCCCTGCCAGCTGTTCCAACGTACTGTGACATGAAAAATTAATATCTTTCATTTTCAATTTTGTGCATATTTTGATGGTTTCTCAATGGTAATAAGGTGGAAGCTTGTCCAAGAAGATTGCGGCACCCACAATGGAATAACGGCGTGGTGATGCGGTGGCTTGGCAGCTACCTTGATAACAACATTCTATCTTCAAATATAATGGTTTTACTTGATTTAGGATGCACACATTTTAAATGCCACAAGTATGCTTGATAAATACTTTGGTATGGTAGATAGGCTGGTGATGTGGAAAATAAAAGTGGGCCTTCATGCACATGGATTTTTATTGTATTATTAATATGGTATTCACCATAAGGCTACAAGTTGGAGAGTGTGGAAGGCATGTGGAGGAGTGTGTGTAGGTGCATAATTGGAAAAGATTCTTCTAGAATGCCTACATGGAAGAGAAGAATTCTGCCATGTGTAAGTAGGATCTCCACCTACATGCCACTTAGACTTGGCTATTATCTCATCGCACTTTCAAAGTCAAAAAGTCTTCAATTTAATAATCAATAGAAGACTTAGCCTAAGAGGACAATTGATGGTGACATCTACCCTTATGTCACACTGAAGGGTTGAAGATTTTTATGTTGTAATTTGTAACAATGGAAGAGAGGGTGATTCTCCACCTATATTAAGCTTAGTTTAGAGTAATACCGGCATAATTTAGTTCATAGATAATAATACAAAGGAATGAGGGTTTATTTATAGGAGAGGGAGGCCACTAACTGAGTCTAACTGAGTCCAACTGAGTTCTAGAATTTTCCAGCTTCGGTTTGGCTGAATTTGGATAAGTTTTGGACCAGTTTGGCTTGGTACGTAACTCATCTAGCACATGCACATATGCAATACATCCAAAAAATTTCAAGTGAAACAAATCAGGTTTCTTGCTCTAGTAAACTTCTCCTCTAGCGTTACATCATGACGCAGCCTCAGCCCAATAGTTGTGGCATATTCTTCTCAGCCACCATCAATGCTCGTGCTATCTCTGTAATGTGCCAATTTTTATGCTTAGTAACTCCATTTTGCGCGGAGTGTATCTACATGTAAATTATCTATGAATGCCATTCTTTCGCAAGAATTCTTCAAGCATATTCACATTCAATGTAAACATTCTGCCCACTCTCTTGTCTTTTGCAACCAACCTACACTTATCTTTCTACATAGCAGCCAACCACCATTAGGGTTAAACCGAACCTGCAAACCCTACTCAATCATTTGGCCAACAGAAACTAGATTCTTTGTAATGTTCGGAACATGAAGTATATCTGCAATGTACTTCACTTTACCATCTTGCATCATAGACAATGGCACATCTCCAACATGGGCAATCGGATGAGCAGTGTTATCCACTCTTTTCAACAAAACCTAGACTTCCAAGACTCTTCATTTCCTTGAACCACTCACCATGACTTGTCATGTGGTTCGAAGCACCTAAATCAACATACCATACATCATCCTTACATGCTACTACATTATTTCTAGACACAGCATTAACCACATGTTGCATAACAAACAACCTCTCATTATCCTCATTATTTCTGCTAGAGGATGCATAGTTGTTTTGTTGCACTTTTCCATTTCGCATGTCACTCTGCTTCTTATAGCAATCTGCGTGCACATGCCTAGGCTTACCACAATAAAAGAAGCCTCGTGTATCATTATGCTACCTTTGCCAGTTACCACGACCTCGTTGACTCCCCCTGCCTCTAAACTGACCTCTTCCACTTGTATGTTATTGTTGCGAATCTTGGGACTATTACTGTTTTGCTGACCAGAAGTCTCATTACCTGTTCGGCCACCACCTGGGCAAGTCCATGACCTCTGATTTTATATTCACGTGATCACAAAATTTTTTTTGTTAATAACATGTGTGAACATGTTATTAACATGTTCACATGTTAACATGTTCTCAAAAAAGCCGGTGGCAAGCGACCTGGTAACCGGGAAAAATCCCGCCGGGCTTTTGATATACCCGGCGGGGCCGCCGGGATAAAGCAAAGCCTGGCGGGCCCCTGCGGGGTCGTCACAAAGCCCGGCGGGGTACAATTTTCTATATATATGGGCTCGGGGGGCCCTTTGGGATTTCATTGCTGACAGCATACACAGGTAATGAAAACTTGTGTGTGTGTGTGTGTAAGTGGGTGTGTTCGTGCGGGCAGCCGCCCACTATCGCAATGCGCGGCAGGATCTGGGTGGTCCGCCACACGAGGGATGTGTGTGTGGGTGAGTTCGTGCGGGCAGCCGCCCATTGTCGCAATGCGCGGCAGGATTTGGGTGGCCCGCCACACACGACTGGTGTGTGTGTAAGGCCATTCTTCGGAATGGTGCTTACCCTGGGGCACTTAGTCGGTAACGCGGCTAGTCTGTGTCCTATGGTAAGTATGACACGCCGTAGCGGTACTAGTCGGTAACGCGGCAAGCATAGTATCGTTATGGCGATGTCACCTTCCCTTCCCTTCCCTTTGTCAAATGCGGACATATGGTCGGTAACGCGGCCAGTGTATGTTCGTATCCTATTGGTATTCCCATAGAATCGGGGGGCATTTTGTCGTTAACACGGCAAGTTGGTGTCGTCCGCTAGTGCATAAAATGTTTTTTGCATATTGCAGCATTTGATCGTTAACGCGGTCGAAAAAGTGTCGTAAATTTGCTTGCGTATTTCGGCATATGATCGTTAACGCGATCGAATAAATGTCGTAAATTTGTTTGATTTGACTTGTATTGTTTTTATTGTGTTTGATCCATGCGATACTTGGTTGCTAACGCGGCATTAGTATTTCATGGATCAAAGTTTACATCATATTGTCTAAACGTTTTATTTTATAATATCGTGATTCGTAACTCGAAAAATATGAATCTCTCTCTTCTTACCCCCCTCTCTCTCTCATGATACACTTCACAACTCTTTCTCTATCTCTCTCATGATTCACTTCACAACACGATAGATGTGTAGATAATGATTTTTTTTATTTCTCTTAAAATATACATACTTCTTAATAATTTCTTTTTTCTCTCTCTATTTACTTAAAAATTGGCACAACCGAGTCTCTATCTGTCACAACTCTCTATCTGTCACAACTCTCTCTTCCTCTCCTCTCTCTCTCTCTCTCTCTCTCATGATACACTTCACAATTCTCTCTCTCTCTCTCGCAATGATACACTTCACAACTCTCTCTCTCTCTCTCTCTCATGATACACTTCACATCTCTCTCTATCACGATAGGTATGTAGATGAGGAGTGCTTTAGGATTACAAAACATTATTTTTCTCTCTTTAGGAACTCACAAAACTATAAAAAATGTCATTTAATTTTTCAACTCTCTATCTGTCACACCTCTCTCTCTTCCTCCCCCTCTCTCTCTCTCTCTCTCATTCGATAATGTATACACTTCGTGAGTAATAATGCGCTTGTTGCGGTTGTCTCACGTTCGATAATGTATTGCATGATGTTGAGTTCAGTAATGTTGTTTGATATATTCTGTTTTTGTTTGATCATTGATAAGGAATGATACACTTATTGCTGTTTTCTCACGTTTGATGATGTATTGGATGATGTTGAGTTCATTAAAATTATTTGATATTCCGTTTTTGTATGAACATTGACGATATTGATATACTTGTTGCTGTTTTCTCACGTCTGCTTGATATTTATTTCAGTAATGTTTGATATTCTGTTTTTTTGTGTTTAGTGTTATTTGCTAGATTTACGGAGACGATCAACATGCTTTCTCCCGAAGAGCGCAAAATTGTTCTGCGAGCCATTCGCGTTGAAGCGGTCATCACAGTATCACAATGTACTGATGATGTCGTCAAAAAGATCAATGAGTCTGAGATACTCATGCGAGATCTCATAGACCAAATATGGGAAAATGCACAACGTCGGCTTCGAAGCGGAGGCAACGCTGAGCTGCTAGATAGACAGAAGATAGTAGATTTCAACCATCAGCACATAACACGAACCATTTTGGGGAGCATGCGTGTCGCATGCAGTGATCTTAGAGATGCTGCCCCGCCTGAAGCTAATATGCAACGTCTACAGTTATGGGACGTTGTATGGAGCGAGCAAAGAGCCAGGAGCAAGCGCATGAAGGCGTTGGATGCAGAGTCCCTCCCCAAAAGAGTGCGCATTGCCCAGGACGTCGCTGCAACGTCCAGTCAGGCAGATGCAAGTGGTACAGGTGTCATTAATCGTACCATCTACAATTCTATGTGCACACATCTTATTGGCATCCCGCACGAAGCACTTCACGAAGGACGAACAATAGGCTCCGGCGTGTTTGGAACAGTAAAAGAGTATGCAATTAAAGGTATATCATTTTTACCGGAGCACATCACTTTTTTCGGAAAGCACTACAAAGGAGAAGGCAACGCGAAGTTCGAGAGCTTCTAGGCAGAGCAGGGTATGCAAGTGCTACATCCATCGATTGTCCGATGCATTGCCTTTACAAAAGAGGCTCCTTGGATCACAATTTTCCCGTACTATAATGGCGGCGCTCTTTGTGATACTCTTCTGAAGGTTCCCTTCAGATTCAGTGAGTTCACCAGAGCCATTTTTCGTTTGGATCGAGGATGGAGACAACCCCCGCCTGATAATATCCCTTTAAGTCATCTAGAACTTTCAAAAATAAAAGAGGTAGTAATAAACATGCCACATATTATGCATGCCCTGGTGGAAGGTCTAGCGACAGCTCATATGGCAGGTATTGTACATACCGACCTACATCCTTTCAATGTAGTGTTGGATTATACAAAAGAGCTAAAGCCACGCATAGGTATTATCGATTGGGGGTTGCTACTGAGAGCGCCCAAAAAACGGGTGTCTCTCAATTTTGTTTTTGAAGCAAACAAGAACCCCGAGAAGGTGGCACAGGCAGTCTCCCACGCAGACAGAGAGCGAAATAAACGGCCATGGATAGCCCCAGAGCTTTATGATCCATTTTTGGCAGATGCATATACTACTGCATCCGATGTTTTTGCCTTGGGATATTTATTACAAACTTTATATGACTTTTGGCAGAAAGTGCAAGAGTTGTGGATGGATAATAGTTCCCATGACAAAGTTACCATGGAAACTATTATTCATAGAGTCAAAAATTGGATGTTTCTGCCTAATCGCGATGAGCGAAAATCAATTTTGCAAGTAGTTGAATTTTTTAGATCACTAAAGACTGACCCTACGAGGGCACAACGTCCTCTTGTAGAGCTATCGGTGGCATTCACCCCAACTTTGTAATGATACAGTATCAAGAGATTAAGTTTCAGGAATGGCATTTTGTTTCTCTCTTCAAAATTTGATGTGTCCAATGTTTCAAAATTTTGTTTCTCTCTTCATTGAGTCTTTGCAACATCTCTCTCCTCTTGTGGTGTTTAAGTTTATGTTTTCTCTTCAAAATTTGATGTGTGAGAATTGTTTGAAGTGTTTTTGGAGTCAAGTGGATATTTCTCATCGAGTCTTTGCAATACATATCTCCTCTCGTGGTGTTTGACTTCAAGATTTTGAGAGTAATGGTCAATTTATCTTACGTTGATCTTTATAGTTCATTAAAATCCTAAAGTCATTTACGTTCATGCAGATATGGAGCAAGCGCAAGCGAACGAGCATCAGGAGTTAGCCAAGAAGGCATACGAGCGAATGAAGGCCCTTGCACATGGCCTGACAGCGCGCGAAGCTACAAGAACAGCATGCAGGTTATCGAAATGGACAAATCCAACTTATGCCCAATGGAAAGACATAAACAAACGCGTAACCACAGAGATGATAAAGGAAATATGGCCATGTCCAGATGGCGAGATTAAGAAGGGAAGATGGAAGATTTCTCGTTGCACTCACAATGATATCAAAACTAATGCCGAGCGCATTTTCTTGGAGGTGTACGGTCGTCCTCTCCATAACGCCGACGCTCCACTCTATTTTGCTAAAATGCTATATGCTCACTTTATCCTAGAAACTCCAGTGGACTTCGCCTCCAGAGAGGCCATTGTCAACACCCACGACATACGTGAAGAGACAGTGACATTCACAAGAGAAGAACTTGCTCTCATGGTGGAGGGCGCTGGACTGGAGTTAAACCAGGTCAAAGAAAGCTTAGGGGCACAGCTAGCAGAGAAGGAGAAAGAAGCTGACCGATTAACTCAAGCGTCAACTCCTCCCCCGGCCAATAGAGGGATTCAAGAGCAGCTAACAAAGATCAGCCAAGATGTGCAGAGCATCTCCTCACGTATTGCTCCTGTGCGCCAAGGAAACCACATCTCTCATTTTTTGATACATCCTGATCTTGTGGGAGTTTCTGCTGAGGCTACAAGTTCCTCCACCCCCCAATGTCCTGTATGTTACAAAGTATTCGATGGGTGGAGCGGCCAGTATATACTACCATGTGGACACTATTACCACTTAATATGTTTAGTGAGACAAATGCAAAATACTTCCACATGTGCATTGTGCAATGTCCCAATAAATCAAGGTATTTATACAGTGTTCGGCATGGCTAGCGAATATAAACCACCAGGACCTTTAGATGCAACTCCTAGTGCAATTCACAATTTATTTCAAGATGAGAGCTAAGAAAAACAAATTCTACTTTTGTATTGATAATTTCTCCAAATATGATCATTTGTACAAGTACTTTTTATTAAATTAATAAAGTGACTTCTTCCTCTATGTCAGTGTCTTGCTCCAAAATTCTTTCACCGTTTACTCTCTCGTCTGCTAAATTAAGCTCATCTAAGTCAATGTCTAAATTGTCTTCTATCTCAAGGGTGGTGCACAACGTACGTCCAACATCAAAGTTCTCGTTTGCTACATCTTCACAATTGTACATCCATCTGGGCATATCTTCTTCATACTCTTCGCTTTCGATGTCTCGCAAGATCTTTTCATTGCAGTACATGTAAACAAGTTTATCTGCTCGATCTGCAAGAAGTCGATTGCGAATAGTACTATGAATATATTTATACATGCTCCAGTTTCTTTCTGAGCCTGAGTTTGAAGAGCACTGACTTAGAACCTTCATCGCAAGGTTGCGCAATAAAGCATAATGCTCACCACCATTCATCATCCACCACTTCCATGCAGGTTGCTCGTTAGCCATTTGTTGAACAAGGGAGTTGGAAAATAAACCCTCTTTCAACCGAAATGAGGTCATCTCCTTTATGCACTGTACACGATCATCATCATTACTATAGAAAGTGTTTACCACTTTATAAAAATCTTGCACCACCTCAACGTTGGACATCAAATCCATATTCCAATATTCAGGATCTAACATGTAAGCAGCACTGTGCAGTGGTGAATGCGCTCCAATCCATCTAGCATGAAAGTACTTCAACAGAACTTTTCTTTGTCTACTGGAGAATGGTACACGCCATTTCTTTTCCACCACTGAATGCTCTAATTTCTCAGGACACTCCAAACTCCGCTAGACAGTCCACCATTGCATCCATGCTTTTCCGAGATTAGGCGCTCTTTGATCAAGACTTCGTACAGCATACATAACAGGCATCATTACATGATATGCATCCATCACACTGTTCCACCAACTTCTTCTCGTAAGTGCTCCCTTCAAGACTTTGATTTTCTCTTTCACTTTTTCAAGTTGAGTGTTCTCCCAGTCATGAAATGCCATGCATGTAAATGTTTCACAAACTGCATCTTTATTTCTAAGAAGAGACTCAAAAGTGTAAAAGTGAGTGCAAAACCTAGTCTCCGCTGGAAGCTTTAACATAACTGACATGCGAGGTCGAAACATATCTAAAACTCTCTGTCTCTTGAGCATGAATTTCACAAGCTGGCGAGCAGTGTCGACGATTGAGGCAAACCATTTGGTATCATCAGATTTATACCAATCTTTTAATACAAGATTCAAACTATGAGTATTACAGCCTACCGGAAAAATATGTGGATATTGTCGCTGTAGGATTCTGGATGCATTTTTACAATTTTTTGCATTGTCCATGACGACTTGGACTACATTTTTGGCACCCACTTCCTCTATCTCACAGAGCTAATGACTTGAGCAATGTAAGCCCCAGTTTTGATTGAACCAGCTGAATCCACGGCACGGATGAAAGTCTCACCTCTAGGTGAAATAACCATTACATTAATTAATGGTTTTCTTTGCACATTAGACCATCCATCACTTACTATACTACATCCAGAAAGCTCTATATTGCTAAGAATTATTCTTTGTACACGTTCTTTTACATGCGCATAACATTTCTCTAATAGATCATTTTGCATAGCATGGTACGTAGGCGGTGAAAACCCTGGTCCAAACTCACCAATTTTCTTCCATGCTCTCTTCCAATGCTCACTGTCCACCATCATCATAGCACTCCCAAAAAAGTAAATCGCTTCAGCAAGGACGAGTTGTGCATCATCGAGTCGACCTTGACGTAGGCTTTCTTGCAATGAAGTTTGACGCATGGGTATATTTCCTACGTCAAAGTTTCGCTTGCAAGAAGATGCACTGGGTAGATTACTTTCTGGTTGCACATTGCCGTTCGGGGTACAAGTAGGCGATGTAGCAGGAGTTTGAAGATTAGAACAACAGTGTTCTTGCTGCCTTGATACATTAACGGTAGGAGTGTCATGTTTTCTTGAATCTTTCTTTTGAATTTCTTCTCTTATGCGTTTGGCCACTATAGGTGCAGAGGGGTGGGTACATGACTTTTTCTTCGGTCCGCCTAAAAAGTGTTCTCTTAGTCGAGGCGCCCCACCTGATTTTACTGCATGGCATAGCTTACACTCCCAATCTATGAATCGTTCACCAACGTTAATTGCATATTGCCACTCTATCCCAGGTGCCTTTTTTTTTCTACTATTTGAAATTTGGACTCTATTGGAGGTATCACTGGATCCAACATTGTCCTCCATCTCAACAAATAACCTATTCAACCAAGCATATAACAATGAATACACAAATGAAAAAACAACAAATCACTCACGTATGACAAAACATACATCTGCACACAAAGTACTTCAAAACTATCTTGACAAATACAAAAGATCATCACATAACATAAAACTACTTCAAACTATCTTGCAAGGTCTTACTACAAAACTACTTCAAGACTATCATGCACATTGCACCCCCAATGAAGGATGCCTTTTGTACCCAATTAAGGATACTTTATACAATCAAAGATCTATGCTTGCCCAATACTCTAGTATAGGACAATAGACCTTCTCTAACATTCACAAAAAAAATCAAAGATCTATGCTTGCCCAATACTCTAGTATAGGACAATAGACCTTCTCTAACATTCACAAAAAAAATCAAAGATCTATGCTTGCCCAATACTCTAGTATAGGACAATAGACCCTTGTCTACTCTAAACTATATCAAGTATCAAGAACCAAAACAAGCCCCTAAGCAGGACTCTTGGCTCCATCAAACCATTCATAAAGCAGAATGAGGTAGGTAGATTACGTACGTGGCTCAAATGCAAAGCTGAATGACTCCAAATTTGTCCCTAAATCTCCGTAAGTATTAGCTACGAACCACACCCTGCCCCCAGTTCAAAGAACTAAGGACGAGTGGCCCAATAGCCTTAGGAGTGCCTACAAGGAAAGACGACAGCCCCTAAAATAAGGACGTTCTTCCCAAGAGGACACTTCTAGCAACTCGAGAGCTCTACAAGTACTTTGAGGAGAGATATCACGCCCCCAAAACAAGGACTATCTTCCCAAAAGTTGTACGATGGGTGTCGGGCAGTGTTTATATACAGAATAATACCCCGCCGGTGTTTGTCATTTTTCCCGGCGGGCCCGCCGGGCTTCTATCTTTCCCGGCGGGCCCGCCGGGAAAACTCTGTATCCCGGCGGGCCCGCCGGGAAAGATAGAAGCCCGGCGGTGTTACTAGACTAGTGGGTTCCGGCGGCAGGTCATTTCTCAGGTCATGTGAATATACAATGTGATCACAAGTTTTAATATGTTAACACTAGGTTTTGTTAACGTGATCACGAAATTGTGAAGACGTTAATGAAATCCCTGTCCATGACCTCTAAAATGTTGTCCAATAGGATGATATGGTTTCCCTGTAGCTTTCCTCCCATGAAGAAAGATCCTCAATCGGAATTGGTTTGTCGATGCCTCCCAAAGAGCTCCCGACAAGGGTGTAGTAGCCAACACAAAGGGGGAAGAGTAGATGAAGCTCTTACCCTCATACCGTTTCCTGTGCTTCTCTTTCTTGCTGCTCAACCCTTAGCATGAACCAGGATGATCTGATACCATGAAAAGATGCAGGGGAGAAGAGAGGTTGAGCTCTTGCAAGCACACAAACACTCACACAAACCCTAGAAGAGAGCACACAAGGTGAGAGGCTGAAAATTCTTCTTCTTCTTTACACAACAAAAGAGATCTACAAAGAAGATAAAGTTACTAACACACATAATAGAGTATATACAAGCGGTCCATAATGTGAACACTCTAAGAGGAGTGGGTAGATGTGGACTAGTCGGTATAGTCTAGCAGTAGAATCTCTGGCGAAGATATGTCGGTGCCAGCTACCAAACCCACCAGTGATATAAATGTCGAACGGTCATGCAGGCACCTCGTGAGCGCGTCAGCTCATGTTGAGCTTGACATCTCAATAGGATATACTCAGAACTCCTAATTTTTACCAAAACCTAGACAAAAAAAATATTGCCACTACCATGGAAACCAAGTGGAGAAAACAAGAACACATTAAGGGGGGGGGGAAGTGGCAAATGAAGATATGTGGACTTTCTCTATTATTGCATAAAGTCGCCGCATGATATACAACAAGGAGAGGTAGGTGTTCAATGTGCTTTTGTTAATTAATGTTATTCTTCCATTTGTTTTTTTTTCCCCAACTAGCATGAGGCCCAAGATCCTCCTGTAGTTACAATTTTTTCATTGCCTGTAAAAGCACTCACCTGTAGGTGCTTTTTTATCCACCTATGGGCGATGCCACTGAGAAAGCACCTTGTGGGGTTTTGCACCCAAGACCTCCCAATCCTAGGCAAAAAAACACCTTCACCTTTTGGGCTATCACCTCATTGGCTTCTTTCTTTTGGTTTAATTAATAAAGTTGTTATTTTTAGTAAATGAGATTTACTTAATTTCCTCAGAGCTTGTCCTTATTTTGATTAGTCAAAACATTGATATTTTTCTTATGAAACAGGCAGCACTATCCTTAATACGCTTTGTACTTGCATATAGAAAGGGATCAATAGATAGTTCGTGTCTTAAAAGAATTAATGAGTACATAGTTATTTACTATTTTTTTTAGTGCACTCTTATTTTATTGAAGAGAAAAGTCAAGGATAGGTACCACAATTGAGTGCTATAGCCCACTTTATGAAAATATACATGTTGCTCATTTATTAGAGTCATATTAAGAAGTATTTGACTTACCTCAAAATTAATTTTTCATGATGTGGCTTGTGAAGTTTAAAAATCATTTTGTCACATGTCGACCACTTTCTTTTTTTATAGTAAGCATTCTCATGAGTTTTCTATAATTTATTTTACAAAGTCTTAAGGCATGTTCTTGTGCTCAAGCTTGGGTGGTCCATATTTTCAAGTTTACAACATTCAATACATACATTAGAAATAACATTGCATGTTTACATATAACTTTCAAACTATTTAGTATATGCCATGGACAACCAAAGTTTGTGTTTTCACTTGTCAATAATAATATGTCAATTTCAAACCTTTGAAATTCTTGAGCATTCCCTTTATATCTTAGCATGAAGATTTGTAAATTTTACCCTTAAAACTTTGTAGAAGTGTTTGCAAAAGTGTTCTCTTTTTTGAACAATGATATATACTCTTGATTTTTTTGACCGGCATGTGCATTTACTTTTTGTTGCACAAGAGTTTTAGCTTTTGATAGTCTTGCTTGAAAAGAGGCAATCACGGTAAATTATGTAGCTTTTCAAAGTTTTCATTCTATTATGGTAGCATAGAGAAGTTTGTGAGAATACCTCGACCACAATGATCCTCATCATACTCTCATATATTTATGGAGTAGGGAAGTTTGGATTAACAAATTTTAAATAAGATATGAAGCCATTTTTTGGCCACAAACCCTTGAGCCCTTTAGAGTGTCATACCTTGAGAAGGGCAACGTTGAAAGCTTACATGTCGCCTCATCCAGTAACAGTTGCATCCTATAAGAATTTTAGGAAGTTAGTACACTACTTCAAAAAGTAGAGATTCTTCCTACACAACACAATTGATGATTGGTAAGCTTCCCTTCGCTCAAGGGGTACCTTTTTTATACCACTTATAAATCTTAACAAACTTGGAAGGAGCTCATAAAAAAAATAAGAAACCTATTTTAATCGGACATTAAATTCAGGAGTGGACATTTGTCATGTTTTGATTGGCTATTTCCTTAAAGCAGGGCTCTTGCTCTCTTACGAGAACCCATTTCACCTTTATCACAAAGGCAGGCGAAAAGCAAGATGACATTATGCATGCAACCTGCTGCCTACCTTCCTTTGAATACCCCTCTTTGCTCCCAAGGCTAGTTCGTTGTTCCCATCCGACTAGGCTCCATTATAAGCAAGTTTACCAAGTCTACTATAGCCAAGTTCACCAAATCTCGTAAGTCTTGGTGTGTGTGTGGGGGGGGGGGGGGGGGGGGGGGTAACCGGTAAGCGGCCCCAAGTGTGGAAAGTACTTGAAAGATGAAGATGCCCTTTTACCCATGCTGTCCTTGTGCACGTACGCTCGTATGCGTGGTTGGTCACAACGGCACCAAGACCTTTTCGTGGAGATGGGTAGTGCCAAAACGTGGGCTTATTGAATATGCGTTTGCCGTTCAAAGGGACCTTCATTTTTCGAGTCTCAAGGTAACGAGATGACGCTGGTCGATGTGTGTAAACAATTAACATGTGTGCCTTTGTTTTGGTGTGGGGTCGTGGGGCGGAAAGGGGAGCGTTGGGGGGCGGCGGCGGCCGGCGGGGTGGCATTGGGCTGCCACCACCTTTGGGAAGGATGCAATGCATCTTGCCCCGCCTGCGTCTTGTCAATCGGTAGAATGAAATCAAAGCAGTAGGTGGTGGCGGGGTCCACACGTTGCAGCAAGTGGTCCAGTGGAGTGCTGGAGCCGGCATAATTTTGCATGGCTGGCCATTAGAAGACGAAGACCATACCCTCTGCACTTAACTCTCGCCGAGACAGTACACACACTAAAGTCGTCGTTGGAGACTCGTGGCGCACTTGCAGCCACTCGCTGTTTCACAGACTGCTTGACTCAGGAGCGCGGGGGCGTCCTGATCGATACTTGCTGCCCAACCCACCTGTAATGATGATGCTCTCGCTCTCCCAGACTCCCCCCCCCCCTCCTGTCTCTCAGCCACGTACATGCCCCATGACCCCTTTGAACTTTCCCCCGTACCCCAGCCTCGCCCATCTACGCCTCTAGAGACGTATGATATTGCATCATCGACGCAGGAGACCATCAGCCTGCATCCCACCTGGTCAAGCAAGTCTCAAGCTATGATTTTATGTCGGTGATAGCATCTGGTCAGTGTCAGAAATAAGCTTTAAAGAAAAAAAAACTTTTTTTCCTTGGCCAGTAAAAAAAGGACGACCTTGATGCTCAACCTGTTTTTTTATTGAAAAGTTCCTTATCACCTTTTATAACTAAGAATTGAATTTTTAGAATTAAGGCTAGGCAAACTTACAACTCGTACAACTCGTTTTTCTCAATTTGAATTGAATTTTTAGAATTAAGGCTAGGCAAACTTACAACTCGTACAACTCGTTTTTCTCAATTTGAGCCTATTGGATGTTTATAGAGTACTTGTTGAAAAGCTAGCAATTTAACTAAAAACATGTTTCACATGTGACATGAAGCAATACTCAGTGTTATATTTACCCGGTTCATGTTTGGTTAAGGCAAGGAAAAACGTGTGCATATATTGCATAGAGGTCACTTAGTCTATGTGAGAACTTTATATAACATGTATATTCAAGAAGTACTTTAGAAACCCCATTATATGTGACAATAAAACTACCCCGTTTTGGAACAAACTTATGTTTTCCCCCCCTAATTCAATGATAAACTTCCTTAAATGCCTTTAGTTTTTTCTAAATCAATGAGAAGAGAAACCCTTTATGGAATTCACATGCTATCTTATATGCATCTT
Organism: Cibotium barometz; assembly: GCF_041138505.1. Taxonomy (NCBI): domain Eukaryota; kingdom Viridiplantae; phylum Streptophyta; class Polypodiopsida; order Cyatheales; family Cibotiaceae; genus Cibotium; species Cibotium barometz. Next base: position 50,178,629 of record NC_141046.1, on the reverse strand, counting down.
TTTTTTCTCTCTAAATAAATTAGAAGAGAAACTCTTTATGGAACTCACATGCTATCTTATATGTTACTGGGCGAACCCCAAAGAGCTCATGAAACTGCTAAAAGTAAGATTATGTTTAGTAATATTATATAATCACACCAAAGTGGGAAGCCGAGAATAGTTTTTGACATGGGAACCTATGAATAGTCACACATGGGAACCTATGAGTACTCATTCACTGGTGTGGATAGTTGTAAAAAATGTACTACTTTGGTAGAATCTAGCCTAGTGAGAACACACCCTACGAGATTTATCCTAGGAGACCCTATAGAAGGCATTATCCAACCCACCAATCAAACCATTTATCATACTCAAAGATCTAACAATCGAGCCACCATTGGACTTCCTTCTTATGCCATAGATGAATAAGGTCCCATTCAAATATGCACAATGCATTGTTTTTGCTTCCACCCTAGCCATTTTTTCAACTATACATTGCATTTTGCTTTCAAATTCGCATACACTCATTGAGGCTTTTAGCTTACAATTATAGAGCTCATTTTTCTACCCATGTAATTTTCTAAAACATGTAAAGTAGTTTCTGACATAATTTTTAAGAGAACCTGTAGGTTTTTCAACATACTCTTCTTAACCATGCATTATATATCTCATTTGCATGACTCATATGCATGCTTACAACTAGATTAGAGTGGTGTTGTTTAACCTATTACATTATTTTAACCACACATGTTGCATGACTCATATGCATGCTTACAACTAGATTAGAGTGGTGTTGTTTAGCCTATTACATTATTTTATTTTTATTTTTTTTCAACTCGCCTTTGGCCCAAGATCCACCGATAGTTACCAAATTTCACCATCCGTAGACAGTCACCCATAGGCGCTTATTTATCCACCCGTAGATGATGTCGTTGAGGGAAGGGGGGTTTTGAACAACCCAGCTCCTCTTGGTCCTAGGAAAACACCTTCACCACTTGAGTTATCACCTCATTGGTGCCTATTACATTATTTTAACCACACTCATCGAGGCTATTAGCTTATAATTATAGAGCTCATTTTTCTACCCATGTAATTTTCAAAAACATGTAAAGTAGTTTATGAGATAATTTTTAAGAGAACATGTAGGTTTTTCAACATACTCTTCTTAACCATGCATTATATATCTCATTTGCATGACTCGTATGCATCCTTACAACTAGATTAGGGTGGTGTTGTTTAACCTATTACATTATTTTAACCACACATGTTTGATACCATTTTACAAGTGTGTGGTGTAATGACATGCTAGATCTATATCCTCGTTTTCCTCAAGGCCAATAGATGGACCCAATCATAAGAGGAAGTGCATTTATTAGCTTGCTCCCTTTGTAAATGAGCTGTAAGCTAAGATATTGAATGTTAATTTTGTTTTGATGTCTAGATTTATGTCGGTCCATAGATGTTAGATATTTATGTTGGTACTACAGTGAGACCATGTACTAATGATCGCTTTATCTAGCCACCATCAGGTTTTTCCCCTTGGCCATCCAAGTGTTAATGAACACCTTAGGGTTAGCTAGTATATAAGCAACCACATCCATTATTTAATGTTACTCCTCATTTATACTTTCTTCTTTGTACTTGTAGAGAGCTTCATCTCTCTCTCCTTTATGCTAGCCAACTCATTTATACTTTCTTCTTTGTACTTGTAGAGGGCTTCATCTCTTTCTCTCCTTTAAGCTAGCCAATCTCTCTCACAATCTACACCCTTATATTCCTCTCATTAAGCATTGTGTGTGTGAGTTTGTTCACTCTCGTAGAGACGCTTTAGTCATACACAACAAGTACTGCATACACCATCTTCTTTCACTGTAGCGTCCCAATGTCATATCCGACAGTCATTATCTCCATTAATCCACCATTTCACCCACGCGTTGACACGTGGTAGATAAGCCTTTACAATCAGTGGACCAAGTCTAGTTTGATCGGCAATCCAACTTTTACAATCGCTTGATTTCTATATAAATTATGGGATTCAGCATGATTCATTCAATACTGCGATTCATGACCACTTCAATTGACGATCCAACTTTTATAATCGCATGGGATATAGCACGGTACAATCGTGCAATTCAGGATCAGTTCAATCGATGATCCAACTTCTTCAATTTACTAGTTCATCTTCATCAACCGATTGATCTTTTTGAATCGACCTATTTAATCTTTTGATTGACAAATCAACTATTTCGATTGACGATTTAACTTCTTTGATCGAGCGATTCGGCTTCTTTAAGTGCGTGATTCTACTAGTATAGATCAATCGCTCGATTCTAATTCAATAATCATCCGATCCAGGACTCAATCATTTGATTCTACTTATAGGACTTTAACTGCCTGATTCTACTACAAATCAATCATGTAATTCTACTACAGTTCAATTACTCGATTCTATTTTAATAATCATCCAATTGAACTAGAGATTTTAATTATCTTCAACTATATATTTTGAGCAGACTTGCATATCAATCATCAAAATCATCTGATAACTTCATTTCAACATCTCTTTTTCTCAAATTCAACAATAGCTAGGCATGGCTAGCAACTCATCCAAACATAAGTCTTATTTGGGTTTTAACACTTCCCTTTGGCTTGCTTTGAAAGGTAATGTAGCCCCATTTACCTACCAAGAGCTTGTTAGCAGCTTAAAGGAAATAATTTCCACTATAAGAATAATTCAAACCAATCCTCTAAGGCTAAGAATGATTCTAATAAGCTAAAAAAGGATACTTGTCAATACTGCAAATACCCTAGCCATGCAATTGAAAATTGCTTTAAACTTCAGAATAAGGATAAGAAGAATGAGAAATCTGACAAAGTTTCTATTAGTTCTTCCTGAGACCAACTAGAGTGCCAAGAAAGAGGACTTTATGAATGTTGTCCTTGAAAACTTCTCACTTATGGCTATTTGCATCTTTAATCCTGACTAGGATTCATGTCTAAGTATAACTACTTTAGACGGCATCTTGAGAGTGTTGCTTCCAAGCACATTACTTCTCAAAAAGAAGTTTGGTCAATAATATGAAATCTCTACAGGATGGTCACACTGTTATGTATGCCAACAATGCATATCCTATCTAGTCAAAGGTATTGGTGGAATTTTTCTTAGTACTACTTGTAGTGAGAATATCTATCTTCAAAATATACTTTTGTTCAAGGTATAACGAAGAATTTGCTTTCAGTGCCCACTCTGGCAAGGGAGAGTCTTAATGTTGAATTCCTAGATGGTAAATATTTTTCGTTTAAAACATGATAGGAAAATTATGCTTAGTGGAACTCTAAGCCATGGTTTGTACAAATTGGATATATACGATAGTGTGATAGTGCTTGTCTGGAAGACACTTCAAATGCAATGAAAGATGACCAATTGTGTCATGCTAATACTTTTTTCAAAAACATTGAATGCTAGAGGACCTACCTCAATTTGATCCCCTACTCAGATATGCTCGTTAAGGATGTACCCTTGGCAAACTCTCTCGCCAACCTTTCCCAAAGAATGTAGTAGATAAAGCTGACCACAAATTGTAGCTCATACACAATGATGTGTGTGGTCTAAGCAGACTCTATCTTTGGGAGGAAATCTTTACTTTGTGACCTTCATTGATGATTACAACATATTCGACTGGTCTTACCCCATGAAAGAAAAATCATAGGTATTTTCACATTTTTGACACTTTCTTTCTTTGTTTAAGAATGAAACTCGTTCAAAAGTCCAAACACTCTATACAAATAGGGGGGATAAATTTATCTAAGAATTCAAAGACTTTTTGGCACAAACAGACATTAAGCATCAATGCACAACTCCTCATACACTAGAGCAAATTGGTATTGCTTGAGAGAAGAAACATGATTCTCATAGATGCATGGTTAAAGCTCAATAGCTTTCACAAAATTTTTGGATAGAAGCAGCTCTTCATGCTACCTATGTGCTAAAGCAAGTGTCCCACCAAAGCTTTGAAAACCATCACTCCTTAAGAATCTTGGTTCAACAAAAACATAAGGTTAAACAATGTGTGTGTTTGGTTGTTTGGCATATACACGTGCCATCTAAGATCAAGAATAAGCTTGATGATAAGGTAGTAAAATACATTTTTATTGGCTATAATTCAAAAACCAAAGGCCCTATTGTCTCTACAATCCTCTTATAAAGAAAATCATTGTCAATAAGGATGTTCATTTTGTTGAGGATTCTGTCTATCCTATACTAGAATTCAACAAATATACCTATGGTAATTTCTCAGTTATGTTTGATGGTTTGTTGCTAGTGCCACTATCTATTGATAGTCAATAGATTTTGGCTACTAATCCTCATTTGTTGCTAGAAAGGAATGCTCAAGAAACTTGATGCACCAACTTTTGATTAGCTAGAAGATGTAGTAAATTCTAAAAGATTAGCATTAACGAGTCTAGGCTTATGGCTAAATGGGTTAGAAGCACCTTACAGGATAGAAAATTCTCTGCTCCTTTGTAGACTAAAATCAGATATAATGCTAAAACCATCTTAGTTCTTAGTTTTCATTTCTTAGTTCTTTACATGATATAGAGTGTTGAGATGTCAAGCTCAACATGAGCTGACACTCACAAGATACCTACGTGACCGTTCTACATTTACATCACTGGAGGGTTTGGTAGCTGGCACCAACATATCTTTGCTAGAGATTCTACACCTGGACTACACCGACTAGTCCACATCTACCCAGTGGTTTCGTAGGCATCTTGTGAGCTGACACTCACAAGATGCTTACGTGACCGTTCTACATTTACATCACTGGAGGGTTTGGTAGCTGGCACCAACATATCTTTGCTAGAGATTCTACACCTGGACTACACCGACTAGTCCACATCTACCCACACCACTTTAGCGTCTTCCCATTATATGGATTGATTTTATATACTCTAGTATGTCACATGTGTGTTAGACACTTTAACTCCTTTGTAGACCTCTTTTGTTGAAGTAGAAGAAGAATAATTTTCAGTCTCTCATCTGTGTGTTCTCTTCGAGGGTTTCAATGTGTGAGTGTGTGTGTGCTTGCACGAGCTCAAGCTCTCTTCTCCCTTGCATCTTTTCATGGTGTCAAAACATGATTCATGCTAAGGAGCTAAGTGGCAAGAAAGAGAAGTACAGGAAGTGGTACAAGGGTAAGAGCTTCATCTACTCTTCCCCCTTTGTGTTGGCTCTACTACACCCTTGTTGGGAGCTTTTCGGGAGGCACTAGAAAATGAACTCCGATATTGAGGAGTTGTCTTCATGGGAACAGAGCTGTAGGGCAACTTCATTGTCCTTTAGACCCATTTTTTCGGGTCGAAAACACATTTCGGGCGTGTCTTGACCTCAATTTTCCAGTTTGCAGGCGTTTGTGCACTACGGGTAAGTTTCGATTCTCTACAGATTTTTGTTTTTGGAACTGCAAGAAGGGAAATTGGTTGTGCAGACACTGTGTGTACTAAAAATAGGTCTTACAGTTGCCATTGGGTGTATGCAAATTAAGGTCATTGGTTGTCACAGTTTGGATACAGTATAGTACCGTTGTAGAGAATACATCAATTTGTGTAGGTAAAACAAGAGTGCTTTTTTTGGTGAGTTTGTGTTGTAGACAAGATGTTGAATGATGGAATTGACCAGATTGTTGTAGAAAAGCTTGACAAGAACAACTTCCATGCTTGGAGGTTTAGAATAATACATTTCCTAATGGGAAAAGGCTATTGGGATGACATTATTGAAGGTGAACATAAGGAGGCACCAAAGATTAATCCAACTGCTATAGATGTAAAAGAATACAAAGATTGGAATAAAGGAGCAAGGAAATTCATGTATTAACTTTCTATTAGCATACAAGACACTATGATTGGGCATATACAAGATGCTAAGTAATCCAAGGAGGCATGGGACACCTTGGTGAAGCTGTATGAAATTAACACCAAGGTACGAAAGATTCAGTTGAAGAATCAGCTTCATACTATGGAGAAGAAAAATATGTATGTGAATGATTATGCCTGAAGATTAAGGGCATTGTGGAATTCCTTGCATCTATTGGTGTTTCTGTTGTTGATGATGATAAGGTGGAAGTATGTCTACGTGGTCTCGAGCCACAATACAAGGCATTTAAGATGTCTATTACTCGGGATAAAATTTCCAACTTTACAGATTTGGTATCAATGTTGATCATTAAAGAAAAGAGTTTGGGTGAAGACGAGTCTTCACAAAACAAAGGCAGTTCGGAGCAACGGGCCTTCTACAAAAGTTCAGGGAGAGGATGAGGTAGACGCCAAGGCCATGGAAAAGGTGGTGGTCGAATAGGTAATTAGAATTATGGTTAGCAACAACATTCCCAGGATTCACAACAACATATAGGTGGAAGAGGCCAGTTTAGAGGTAGGGGGAGTCAAAGAGGTCGTGGTAATTGGCAAAGGCAACATAATGATACATGAGGCTATTTTTTATGTGTGGTAAGCCTGGGCATATGCAGGTAGATTGCTATAAGAAGCAGAGTGATGCGAAATGGAAAAGTGTAGCAAAACAACTACGTGTCCTCTAGTAGAAATAATGAGGATAATGAGAGATTATTTGTTATGCAACATATGGTTAATGCTATGTCTGGAAATGATGTAGCAGCATGTAAGGATGATGTATGGTATGTTGATTCAGGTGCTTCAAACCACATGAAAAGTCATGGTGAGTGGTTAAAGGAAATGAAGAGTCTTGGAAGTCCAGGTTTTGTTGAAAACAGGGGGGATGACACTACTCATCCGGTTGCCCATGGTTTCTGTTGGCCAGATGATTGAACAAGGCTTGTAGGTGTGGTTTAACCCTGATGGTTATTATGTAGAAGACTTTAAAGATAAGTGAATTACCTTGTAGATGTACTTCAAACATTACAAAGAATCTGGTTTCTATTGGCCAGATGATTGAATAGGGTTTGTAGGTGTGGTTTAGCCCTGATGGTTGTTATGTAGAAGACTTTAAAGATAAGTGCAGGTTGGTTGCAAAAGGTAACAGAGTGGGTAGAATGTTCACACTGAATGTAAATATGCCTGAAGTGAGTGTTGCAATGTTTGCAAATGGTTCAAGAGTTGTTACAGATACGGACATTTAGCATAAGATAATTGGGCATGTAAATGTGCAAAGAATGAAGTTTATGCAGACTAAATAAATTGTGACAGGGTTGCCTAAGTTTAAGGTTTATGGTATGTAGAAAGTATGTGAAGCATGTCAATTTGGAAAGCAGACAAAGCATGTATTTTCACATGACAGAAATGTGAGTAGGAATGTACTAGATGTGCATTCAGATGTATGGGGTCCTACAAAAACTACATCCATGGGTGGGTATTATGTAACATTCATTGATGACTACACAAGGAAAGTGTGGGTGTATTTCATGAAGGAGAAGAGTGCAATTTTCACTCATTTTCAAAATTTTAGAGTTTTGACTGAAAAGCAGACAGGGAAGCATGTGAAGTGCCTAAGGTCAGATGGAGGGGGAGAGTACTTCTCCAATGAGTTCTCTAATTTCTTGCGAAAGAATGGCATTCAGAGACAGTTTACATGTAGATACACTCCGCAGAGCAAAATGGAGTTGTAGAGTGGAAAAATAGACACTTTGCAGAGATAGCACGAGCATTGATGACAATGAAGAATATGCCACATAGCTATTGGGCTCAATATTTCTACAACAATTTATATCATTAACAGGACTCCTAGTGCAGCCATACATGATGTAATGCTAGAGGAGAAGTTTACTGGTGGCAAGAAACCTAGATTGTCTCACTTGAAAGTTTTTGGATGTATTGCATATGTGCATGTGTCCTTGAGTTGCATACTAAGCGGGATCCAAAGGTAAAAAAATGTGTGTTTATTGGGTATTCCCTTGAGCAAAAGGGATATATATGTTACAATCCTATACACGTGAATTGAGGGGGGTAAGTAGGGATGTATTTGATGAGATGAGTAGCTAGTATGATGCTGAAGAAGATGTTGTTGGGGTTGATGTAAGTGGAAATGTGGTTACACACAATGCAAGTCAGAGCAGTCACAGTCATTGAGTGGACCAAGAGAGTCCTCATACAACAGTTCTGTTGTTGATAGACCATGGAGTGGCAAGGTGTGCCATAATACTAGTCCTCCTAAAAATGTAGTTGGTACATCACATAAAGGCAAAGAGAAAGTGGTGGAGCCCCTTGGTATGCCTGATATTTCTGTAGGGTATTTTTTTTGTTGATGGTGGAGAGTCTAGTGGCTTGGAGATGAGCCTTAATGAGGAGCTTGGAATTCTAGCCCCATGAGTACACCTAGTGTCAAGAAGGCTTTGGAAGCCATGAAGGCAAAGTTACAAAGATCTACAAGAGCCAAAAACCCTGTGCAAAGGTTGACTTACAATGGTTATGTGGCACATCACTATGCTTATATGGAAAAAGGTGTGCAGGTTGTAGAGCCCGCATGTTTTAATGAGGTTATTGGAAATGTGTATTGGGAGAAAGCTATGGATGAGGAGATGGACGCATTGTATGGAAATGAGACTTGGGATTTGGTGCCATTACCTAAAGGCAAGAAAGCTATCGGATGTAAGTGGGTGTATAAGGTGAAACATAACAGTGATGGTAGCATAATCAGGTACAAGGCTAGATTGGTAGCCAAAGGATATGTGTAGACACATGGGATTGATTATGAGGAGACGTTTTTCCCAGTTGCAAAGATGGCAATTGTGAGAGCTATGATTGCAGTGGATGTAGCTAAAGGCTAGTTTTTACATTAGATGGATGTAAAAAATGCATTCTTGAATGGTGACTTGTGTTGAAATGTCAAGATCAACATGATCTGACACTCACGAGGCGCCTGCATGACCGTTCGACATTTATATCACTGGCGAGTTTGGTAGCTGGCACCAACATATCTTTTCCAGAGCTTCTACAATTGGACTACACCGACTAGTCCACATTTATCCACTTCTCTTAGTGTGTTCACTTATATATACTCTATTATGTGTGTTAGTCACTTTATCTTCTTTGTAGACCTCTTTTGTTGTGTGAAGAAGAAGAAGAATTTTCATCCTCTCACCTTGTGTATTCTCTTCTAGGGTTTATGTGAGTGTGTGTGTGCTTGCAAGAGCTCAAGCTCTCTTCTCCCCTGCATCTTTTCATGGTATCATAGCTCAAGCTCTCTTCTCCCCTGCATCTTTTCATGGTATCAGAGCTTGGTTCATGCTAAGGATTGAGTAAAAAGCAAGAGAAGCATAGGAAGCGGTACAAGGGTAAGAGCTTCATCTAATCTTCCCCCTTTGTGTTGGCTACTACTACACCCTTGTCGGGAGCTCTTCAAGAGGCACTGACAAACGAACTCCGATTGAGGAGCTTTCTTTGTGGGAGGAAAGCTACAGGAAAATTGTACTATCCTTTTGGACTTCATTTTCGGGCTGAAAATTATACTATCCTTTTGGACTTCATTTTCGGGCTGAAAATGCATTTCGGGTGCGTCTGGACCTCCGTTTTTCAGTTCGCAAAAAGTGTTCATAAGCACTGCGGGTAAATTTCGATTCTCTGTGCAAAACTCTGTTTTTGGAACTGCAGGAAGGGTGATTAGTTGTGCAGACAATGTGTGTGCTACAAAAAGGTCTCAAAGTTACCATTGGGTGTATGTATGCAAAGTAAGGTCACTGGTTGTGACAATTGGGATGCGGTATAGTACCACTGTACAGAGAATACAACAATTTGTGCGGGTCAAGCAAGAGTGATGTTGTTGGTAAATTTGTGTTACAGAAAAGATATCAAATGATGGAATAAACCACATTGTTGTTGCAGAGAAGCTTGACAAGAACAACTTCCATGCTTCGAGGTTTAGATTGATAAATTTCCTGATGGGAAAAGGTTACTGGGACTACATTAACATGAGGAGGCACCGGAGATACCGGAGATTAATCCAACAGCTTCTACAGATATAAAAGAGTTCAAGGATTGGAATCAAGGAGCAAGAAAATTCATGTATTAGCTTTTTATCAGCATACAATACACTATGATTGGGCATATACAGGATGCCAAGTCACCTAAGGAGGCATGGGACACCTAAGGAGGCATGGGACACCTTGGTGAAGCTGTATTATGAAACCAACACCAAGGCACAAAAAATTCAGTTGAAGAATGAGCTTCATACCGTGGAAAATAAGAATATGTATGTGAATGATTATGCTTTAAATATCAAGGGCATTGTGGAATTCCTGTTGCAAATTGGTGTTTCTGTTGATGATGATGATAAGGTGGAAGTGTGTCTGCGTGGTCTCGGGCCACAATACAAGGCGTTTAAGATGTCTATTCAGACTTGGGAGAACATTCCCAACATCATAGATTTGGTGTCAATGTTGATCTCATTGAAGAGAAGAACTTGGGTGAAGATCAACAGTCTTCACAAAATAGAAACAATTTAGAGCTATAGAGGCCTTCTACTACACAAATGCAGGTAGAGGACGAGGTAGAGGTCGTGGATGTGGCCAAGGTGGTGGCCGAATAGGTAATGAGAATTATTGTCAAAAGACAGCAGTAATAATCCTAGGATTCACAACAATAACATACAGGTGGAAGAGGCCAGTTTAGAGGCAAGGGGAGTCAACGAACAGGTAATGAGAATTATGGTCAAAAGACAGCACTAATAGTCCCAAGATTCACAACAATAACATACAGGTGGAAGAGGCCAGTTTAGAGGCAAGGGGAGTCAATGAGGTCATGGTAATTGGAAAAGGTAGCATAATGATACACGAGGCTATTTTTACTGTGGTAAGCCTGGGCATGTGCTGCATGTAGAATGCTATAAGAAGTAGAATGACATGTGAGATGGAAAAATGTAATAAAACAACTATGCGTCCTCTAGCAAAAATAATGAGGATAATGAGAGGTTATTTATTATGCAACATGTGGTTAATGCTGTGTTTGAAAATGATGTAGCAGCATGTAAGGATGATCTATGGTATGTTGATTCAGGTGCTTGAAACCACATGACAAGTCATGGTGAGTGGTTCAAGGAAATGAAGAGTCTTGAAAGACCATGTTTTGTTGAAACATGGAAAGACACTGCTCATCCGATTGCCCATGTTGGAGATGTTCCATTGTCTATGCAAGATGGTAAAGTGAACTACCTTGCAGATATACTTCATGTTCTGAATATTACAAAGAATGATTGAGTAGGGTTTGCAAGTTCGGTTTAACCCTGATGGCTGTTATGTAGAAGACTTTAAAGATAAGTGTAGGTTGGTTGCAAAAGGTAACAGAGTGGGCAGAATGTTTACATTGAATGTAAATATGCTTGAAGTGAGTACTGCAATGTTTGCAAATGGTTTAGGAGTTGTTGTAGATACAGACATTTGGCATAAGAGAATTGGGCATGTCAATGTGTAAAGAATAAAGTCTATGCAGACTAAACAAATTGTGACAGGGCTGCCTAAGTTTAAAGTTGAAGGTATACATAAAGTTTGTAAAGCATGTCAATTTGGAAAGCAAACAAAACATGTATTTCCACATGACAGAAATGTGAGCAGGAATGTACTAGATGTTATGCATTCTGATGTACGAGGTCCTGCGAAGACTATGTCTATGGGTGGTGCAGGTACTATGTAACATTCATTTGATGACCACACAAGGAAAGGGTGGATTTACTTCATGAAGAAGGAGAAGAGTGAAGTGTTCACTCATTTTCAAAATTTTCGAGCTTTGCGCTGAAAAACAAATAGGAAAACATGTGAATGCCTAAGGTCAGATGGAGGGAGAGAATACTTCTCCAATGAGTGCTCCGAATTCTTGCGAAAGAATGGCATTCAGAGAAAATTTACATGTAGATACACTCCACAGCAAAATGGAGTTGCTGATGAGCGAAAAAATAGGCACATTGTAGAGATAGCACAAGCATTGATGGAGCTGAGAAGAATATGCCACATAGCTATTGGGCAGAGGTTGTGTCTACGACAGTTTATATTATGAACAAGACTCCTACTGTAGCCATACATGATGTAATGCCAAAGGAGAAGTTTATTGGGGCAAGAAACTTGATTTGTCTCCCTTGAAAGTTTTTGGATGTATTACATATGTGCATGCGCCAGATGAGTTACGTACCAAGATGGATCCAAAAGCAAAAAAATGTGTGTTTATTGGGTATTCCCTTGAGCAAAAGGGATATAGACCCTTGGTATGCCTGACATTTCTGCAGGGCATTCTCTTGTTGATGGATATTCTAGTGGCTCGGATATGAGCCTTGATGAGGAGCTTGGTATTCCAGCAAACGAGGACACCTGGTGTGAAGAAGGCTATGGAAGCCAAGAATACAAAGTTACGAAGATCTGGAAGAGTCAAAAATCATGTGCAGAGGTTGACTTATAATGGTTATGTGGCACATCACTATGCATATATAGCAAACGTTGTGCAAGTTGTAGAACCCACATGCTTTGATGAGGCTATTGGAAATGTGTGTTGGGAGAAAGATATGGATGAGAAGATGGATGCATTGTATGGAAATGAGACTTGGGATTCGGTGCCATTGCCTGAAGGCAAGAAATTTATTAGCTGTAAGTAGGTGTATAAGGTGAAAGGGTGGTTGCAAGATCAAGGTGCCCAGTTTTGTCCACTCAGGCACCCTGTAAACAGTAAAAAAACAGGCATTTGTTTACCTTTAGTGGCTAATCTCTCCTAGTAAATGAAGGAATTTTGTTTCAAGTTCTTTTGTTGGAACATCATATTCAAAGTTGGAAATATAGTTGCATAATTTGATTAAGCATTAGATAGTCAAAAGTCCTCATTTTCTTAGGTGCAAAGTTAATGTATACACCCTGTCCCAAATTTGAACTGATTCCATAAAATACTAATATCTTTTACATATAAACTCATATGAGATTCCCACTTTGTACCTTAGATCTTCACATAATATGGAGCTTAACTTGATTTTTGGAGAAAATATTAAGATATTTGTCTATTTTCTTTAAATATTTCAAGGTCTTTAAAGTATTATAATATACGTCACTTTTTGTACCCACAATAGCTACCACTTAAAACCCTCAATCTTGTAGATCAAAAGAGTGGGTAGATACTGAGACATTAGTAGAATGTGGTGGGTAGTAAAAATTGCAAATCCAATGGTTGGATTTTTAATGATCTCTTTTTCAAAACTCTTCCAGACTATCAGAAGGCCTGCAAATATTAATAATCTAATTAGTAAAATTACATTTTTGATGTGAATCATCTAAAACCTATAGGGACTAGTGTACTTGTAATGGTGCATCTATGGAAAAATAAATTGGATCACTCTAAGTATAGAAAGATCATTTGTTTATCATTTCATCATATTTTTGATTAATTTTGATTAATTAGACTAATTCATATTAATTTAAGTTATATTGGGTTAATTTAAGGGCAAGCATATTTTCTATTATTTTCTTGATCTCATTTTAAGTACCTTGCCCCCCAAAATTTGCTCTCCAAGCATTGTCCCAGTCCAGCATAAACTGGATAAAATTGGACACCCTGATCTTGCAACAACCCGAAACTTAGCACAGTGATGGTAGCATAAGCAGGTACAAGGCTAGATTGGTAGCCAAAGGATATGCACAAACACATGGGATTGATTATGAGGAGACATTTGCCCCAGTTGCAAAGATGGAAACTGTGAGAGTTGTGATTGTGGTGGCTACAGCTAAAGGCTGGTTTTACATTAGATGGATGTCAAAAATGTGTTCTTTCATGGGTGACTTGCAAGAAGAGGTGTATATGGATCAGCCACCACTAGGTTTTGAGGATAGACGTCACTCATATTATGTGTGTAAGCTTTGTAAAGCCTTGTATGAGCTGAAGCAAGCTCCTTGAGCATGGCATGACAAGATTGTTGAGCATCTTGTCACTATTGGTTTTCATATGGCAGATGCAAATCACTCTTTATATGTGCGCAAGGGTGATAAGGGTATTGTGATCATCACCATTTATGTAGATGATCTTATTGTTGGGGGTGACAACTTGGAAGAGATTGAGCATGTGAAAAGTCTTCTCAAAAGGAAGTTTGAGATGAAGGATTTGGGAGATCTGCGCTACTTTTTGGGAATTGAGGTCATGCACACACCTAAGGGTATTTGACTGTCACAGAGACACTATGCATTGGACATGTTGTCCAAGTATGGGATGGCTGATTGTAAGCCGATCTCGATGCCATTAGATCAAAATGGCAAGCTTAGTGCGGATGGAGGTTATGTGTTGGAGTATCCCACTATGTACATGAAGATTGTGGGGAGTTTGATCTATGTCAAGATCAGCAGGCCATATTTGAGCTACATTGTTGGCTTAGGAGCCAGTTTATGCAAGTTCTGCGCAAACCACATCTTGACAGTGTGCGACGCACACTTCCATATTTGAGGGCCACTATTGATTATGCATTGTTTTATGCAGCAAGTGTACCATTGGAGCTATATGGATACACAGATGAAGATTGGGTAGGTGGCATCTCAGACAAGAAATCTACTAGTGGATTTATGTTTTCATTAAGGAGTGCTGCTGTAACATGGAGCAGCAAGAAGGAGCCCATAGTCGCCTTGTCGAGTATAGAAGCAGACTAGAGAGGAGCTGCGGTGGCAACATGTGAGGTAGCTTGGTTACGCAAGCTACTTGTTGCTGATTCGGGGTTGCATGTGGAGAGAAAGATTGTCATATATTGTGACAATCTTAGTAGTATACAGTTGGCCAGGAACCCATTTTTTCATGCACAAGCGAAACACGTTGAGGTGCATTACTACTTCATCAAGGAGAGAGTCTTGGCATGCGACATCGACTTGGCCTACGTCAGCACACATGATCAGGTTGTTGACATCTTCATGAAGGCCTTGCGAGTTGAGAAGCTCCACATATTTTGAGATATGCTTGGAGTTCGTAAGCTAGAGTTGAGCTTGAGGAGGAGTGTTGAGATGTCAAGCTCAACATGACACTCACGAGGCTCTTGCACGACCATTAGACATTTATATCACTGGTGGGTTTGGTAGTTGGCACCGACATATCTTCGCCAGAGATTCTACAGCTGGAGTACACCGACTAGTCCACATTTACCCACTCCTCTTAGTGTGTTCACATTATGAACCGCTTGTATATACTCTATTACGTGTGTTAGTCACTTTATCTTCTTTTTGTAGACCTCTTTTGTTGTGTGAAGAAGAAGAAGAATTTTCAGCCTCTCGCCTTGTGTGCTCTTCTAGGGTTTGTGTGAGTGTGTGTGTGCTTTGCAAGAGCTCAAGCTCTCTTCTCCCCTGCATCTTTTCAACTTGCAAGAAGAAGTGTGTATGGATTAGCCATCTGGTTTTGAGGATATAGGTCACCTAGAGTATTTATGTAAGCTTCGTAAGGCTTTGTATGAGTGAAGCAAGCTCCACAAGAATGGCATGACAAGATTGCTGAGTATCTTATCAGCACTATTGGTTTTCATATGGCAGATGCAGATCACTCTTTATATGTCCACAAGAGTGATAAGGGTATTGTGATCATCACTATCTATGTAGATGAGATTGTTGGGGGTGATAACTTGGAAGAGATTGAGGATGTGAAAAGTCTTCTCAAAAGGAAGTTTGACATGAAGGATTTGGAAGATTTGCACTACTTTTTAGGCATTGAGATCATTCGCACACTTGATGGTATTTGGCTGACAGAGACAATGTGTATTGGACATGTTGTCCAAGTATGGGATGGCTAGTTGTAAGCCAATATCGGTGCCATTAGATCCAAATGGTAAGCTTAGTGCAGATGCAGGTTATGTGTTGGAGGAACCCACTATGTACAGGAAGATTGTGGGAAGTTTGATCTATGTCACGATCAACAAGCCAGATTTGAGCTACATTGTTGGCTTAGAGAGCCAATTTATGTAGGTTAGGTGCAAACCACATCTTGACAGTGTGCGAAACACACTTCCATATTTGAGGGCCACTATTGATTGTGCATTGTTGTACCATTGGAGCTATATGGGTACACAAATGTAGATAGGGTAGGTAGCATCTCAGACAAGAGATCTACCAAAGGATTTATGTTTTCATTGGGGAGTGCCATTGTGACATGGAGCAATAAGAAGCAGCCCACAGTTGCCTTCTTGAGTACAAAGGCACAGTACAAAGGTAAAGGTGGTGGCAACGTGTGTGAGGTAGCTTGGTTACACAAGCTAAATTTGTTGATTTGGGATTGCATGTGGAGAGAAAGGTTGTCATATATTGTGACAATCTTAGCAGTATATAGTTGGCCAGGAACCCAGTTTTCCATGCGCGGACATTGAGGTACATTACCACTTCATCAAGGAGAGAGTCTTGGGCAGGCGACATCAACTTGGCCTACATTAGCACACATGATTAGGTCGTGACATCTTCATGAAGACCTTGGGAGATGAGAAGGTTCGCAGATTTTGAGATATGCTTGGAGTTCACGAGCTAGAGTTGAGCTTGAGGGGGAGTGTTGAGATATCAAGCTCAACATGAGTTGACACTCACGAGACACCTACATGACCATTCTACATTTACATCACTAGCGGGTTCGGTAGCTTGAGGGGGAGTGTTGAGATATCAAGCTCAACATGAGCTGACACTCACGAGACACCTACATGACCATTCTACATTTACATCACTACTAGCGGGTTTCGGTAGCTGGCATCGACATATCTTTGCTAGAGATTCTACAGCTAGACTACACTGACTAGTCCACATCTACCCACACCACTTTAGCTTATTCACATTATGGACCACTTGTATATACTCTAGTATGTGTGTTAGTCAATCTATCACCTTTGTAGACCTCTTTTATTGAAGAAGAAGAAGAAGAATTTTCAGCCTCTCATCTTGTGTATTCCCTTCTAGGGTTTGTGTGAGTGTGTGTGCGCTTGCGAGAGCTCAAGCTCTCTTCTCCCTTGCATCTTTTCATAAAGAATTAGATATAGTGTTGAGTTTTTATTTCTTAGTTCTCTACATGATGTAAAGGAGCTTGAGTCTTTTGAAGGGAGTTAAGAAGAGGGGGAAATTCAAGCCATTCAAAAGAATGGTACTTGATATTTAGTGAACCTACCTCTTGGAGGAAAGAAAGTAACAATTAATGAGCCTAGGCTTATGCCTGAATGGGAAGCACATTGTAGGACACAAACTTTATAGAGTAGAACTAGACACAATGCTAAAAACATCTCTTTAGAAACATATATATTGTTGAGTTTTTATTTCTTAGTTCTTTACATGATATAGATAAACTTGAGTCTTTAAAGAGGGTTAAGAAGATCCTAATTGGGTTAAAGCAATGCAAGATGAAATTCAAGCCATTTAAAAAAATGGTACTTGGGATTTAGTAGATCTACCTCTTGGTGGTAATAAAGTAATAAGTGGGCTTACAAAGTCAAGAGAAAGGTTGATGGATCTATGGACATGTTTAAGACCAAACTTGTTGCAAAAGGTTATGCCTACCAGAAAGGGATTGATTATGATGAAAAAATTTCCCCCACTTCTTGTATAACCACTATCAAATTTATTATTGTTATAGTAGTCCACTATGGATGGAAAGTGTACCAATTAGATATCAAAACAACATTATTAAATGGTGACTTACAAAAAGAGGTTTCTGTGAGTCAACCAACTAGATTTGCCCAAACCGATCAAGAACAAAAGTTATGCAAGCTTAAGAAAGCTTTATATTGGTTGAAATAAGACCCCAATGGCTTGGTAGCAAAAGATTCATCCCTGTTTGACTAGACTAGAATTTCAAAATAGTCCTACAAAAAGCACTTTATATGCAAAAAAGGAAAAATAGAATTTGCTTATTGTCATTCTCTATGTTGTTGATAGAAACCAATGAGGATTTAATTATAGATTTCAAGGCTAACCTTGCCTTAAATTTTAAGATGTCAAATCTTGGCCTTTTATACTAGTATTTGGCTATGTAGTTTATACAACAACAAGATGATGGTATCGTTCATTAAGCAGTCTAAGTGAATCAAGGCACTGCTCAAAAGGTTTAATATGGAAAGTTACAAACCAATCTCTACACTATTGGAATGTGGTGTAAAGCTCAGTTAGTCTATAGGGTCCTAGAGTACCATTCCCACATAACCACTTATGATCAAGATATTGGATGCCTTATGTATTTGTGTAACTCATAGCTATACATTCAGTTTAGTGTGTCACAACTTTCAAAGTTTATGCATTACCTGGGCACTAAGCATTAGTAGGTAGTTAAACATATCTTTAGATACTTACAAGGAACTCAAGACCTTAGATTATTCTATGACAAGGGAGCAGATTTAGAATTGTAGGCCTTCTTTGATTCTAATTGGGCAGTAGGTGATTATGATTATGATACACGATAGTCCACATCTGAAAATTGCTTCTTCCTTGGATACTCATGCATGTGCATGGTTGAGAAGATTGATGGAGGATCTTTGTGTTGAAATACATGAATTTAGGGCAGCTTATAGCAAGTGATCAAGGCCATAATGGAAGATCAAGAAAATGCTAATACAAGATTAAGATAAATGTTAATCAATGACATAATGATTAAGGCACAAACTCCATAATCTCATTATAATAATCAAGA
Organism: Cibotium barometz; assembly: GCF_041138505.1. Taxonomy (NCBI): domain Eukaryota; kingdom Viridiplantae; phylum Streptophyta; class Polypodiopsida; order Cyatheales; family Cibotiaceae; genus Cibotium; species Cibotium barometz. The sequence goes on along the minus strand of NC_141046.1, from coordinate 50,160,044 downwards.
TCTATGCACCCATATTTATAGTCTTGGGAAGGACTCCAATCCATGCTTTTTGTACACCCTAGTGCCAACCATGTGTTCATCAATGCTAACACTACATGTGCAACCTTGTCCTTTCCGTGTCACCTTTTGACCATTGACTTCACCTTTTACAAGTGACCATACAAGTCACCTTTGATATTAGACCCTTAGTCTATTCCTTTATCTAATGTGCATGCTTCTTCTCTTGTTCATAAGATTCACTCCCTACCTTCTTTGTGCTCCATGGCACCACATTTCTCAACACTCCCCCTTGTGGTGCCACATTCTTTAGCTACTCAAGGTAGTCAGATGTGAGGATTACAAATTTCATTTTTCTCCCCTTAATTCTAACTTGGTTGGGTGACTCAGAGGCTTTTATTTGTCTTGGACACTCTCAAGATCAGAGGTTACTTGGAGGTGGTTTGTTTTTCACTCCCCCCTGGGTGCATCTTGGCTGCTCTCAGGTGGTTGAGTGTTACAACATTTCAAATGATTTTTGGCCTACTCATTTGGTGGCCTTTACAATGTTGGCTTGGGTAGTGAGGGAATTTTTGCAAGCTCATTTGGCCACATTTCATTAAGTGTCACATGAAATTGCCTACCCATATTGGTGGCATTTACAAAGGTCACATATTTTTGGTGAGTTTAGAGATTACTCGCATACTCATGTGGTTGTGGTTTTTTATGAAGGTGGAGGTTTTACAAAGGTTTTGCTTATCATTTTTGTTGATTATTTTTGTCCGATGAAGATTTTGATAATGCCTAATCAATGTAGAATGACCACGACAATTTGCAAATTATGCTCATACATGCAAAAATATCTGCCCTCATAAGAGGAGACCCTTTAGTGTGTGTTGCACTCTTATTTATGAAGGCCTTTAATTAAAACACCCTTACTTTATGGTTTCATATCCTCAAAAATGGAGCCTTATCATTTTCTACACCGGAGCTTGTGGAGGAGACTATTGCCGCTGCATGTGGAGGAGGTCGTTGTTGTGGCTCTGCAGGTTGTTTTCTTCTGCTCTACAACCGCTTACTACTTGCAGTTTGTGCCACGCGCTTGAGCTGGTTGAAAAATGTGATGTGTTTTTTTTTCTACTACACAGAGGTGCAGGTGTCGTTCAGTGCTACCATGCTTTTGTTGGCTGTTGCCCTTCTCTTCTTTTGAGGGTCTCTATTTGCATATATCGGCCTTGTAATAGCAAGGCCGGTGTCTATGGTAACACTTGAGATTCTCATGGTTCACGAGACCATGCACTCTTGAGTGCAGACGCTTAACCTTATGCTAGCCTCAAGCACGATCATGCTTTCTTCCTCGTATTTGGCTTTCCCCCCATAGGATTCAAGCCTAGGGAAACAGCAAGAGATGTGCTTCTTCTCCCTAAACCTCTTGCTCTCCAAAATCAAAACAGATTGGCTCAACACTTGCGCTGCTTTCCACTTCCTTGTACTGGTAGGTGCCTCTGCAAACACTGTTATGTTCCCTCAGTCACATGCCCTCTTTCTCTTCTAAAGATACTTGGTGCCTTGTGTATAACCTTTATAATAAATAGATTGAATTCCCTACACATCTAAGATGTGTTAAACCATGGAATATAAATTGATTTCCTACACATTTAAGATGCCTTAATCATGTAATATAAATTAATTTCCTACATATGTAAGATGATCTAACTATGGAATATAAATTGCCACATTTATGTCATCCATTCAATATGAAAATTGGCACATTCCAATAAATATGTATGATACTATTATTGGCACTCACACACCATGGTCAAAGCCATCCATGCAACACCTCAGTAAGTAAGTACCCTCACACTACTCAACACCTATTACTCACATGCATATCACATTGGTTAGGATAATTAATTGGACTCCTAAAAATTAATCCCAATATGATTACATCCATAGACATAAACAAATAACACTATCAACACTAGCATCTTATTATGGTAAATCACCCACAATACCAGTAACACTAATATGCCCCTAAATAAATATATAGCAGTAAAATTAGCCAGTTAGTATTAATTTGTTATCACCCACAATATTGTGTAGCATGATACAATGGTATCTCAATAGTAGGGTGAAAAATATAACATCCCTCTTTCTTGGGTTTACAAGAGGGATGTTACAATAAATATACCAATAACATTATCTCGCAAATATTAATTTATTATCACCCATAATACCAAGTTTAGCATCGTACAATGGTATCTCAACAATAGGGTGAAATATTTAACATCCCTCTTTATTGGGTTTGCAAATGACATAAGTTGTGTTTTTGCATATGTGAGCTGATGAGGTCTAGACAAGTGTGGAAAAACCACTCAAGCATCCACCAAGCATCTGGTCAATTGGGACCAAAACTTGAAACCAAGTGAAATAATGCTAACATGGTGGCCAATTGGGACCAAAACTTGAAACCAAGTGAAATAATGCTAACATGGTGGTCAATTGGGACCAAAACGTGCACCCAAGTGAAATAATACTACATGTAAACTAGATTAGACCCTAAAAATCACCTCAAAGTTAGGGTAATTAAGTGAAATGCTATGTAAACTAGATTAGACCTTAAAAATCACCTTAAAATTAATGGGAAAACCCATTTTAAAGCTTACAAAGAATCTTTTAAAGACACACCACTCAAGTTGTTTTTTCTCGAGACCACTGATTGGCAATAATATAGTGCTAACATATATGTGAATAGGCCCTTTTATTATCAAAGCTGATACATTGTTCATTGTTTTTCACATGGAGAAAGTGGGAGTGGGTTGTTAACTAGACCAAAGTCACACCCTTGCTTGATTTTTTTAATGATTGTCATGCTCATTTTTGGGCATTTCCATGGTCAAATACCTTGAGAAGTTTTGAAAAACTCTCATGAAGTACAAATAAATTATGAGGAAATCTTTAAATTTTATGTTTTATTTTTGTTCTTTTTCAATCTCCAAAGGCCATGGGAGAGCTACTGCCAAGAATTAATTGTATTCCTACCTAACTCTAATTGCACCCCTTCATATTTAGACCTAAGTGCCCCATGTTTTGTGGACATATGATCTTGTATGTTATTGCCAACCGAGAAAACTTTTGCACTTGAAGTACATGTTCTTGGGCAACCCTAAACTCTTTAATATTATGTCCTCAAAGAATGTAAACCTTTTTAACTCCTATATATGGTCAATTTGTCAGTGTTGAGCCTAAGGGAAAGGGCAGATACAAGTAGGCTCCCTTTGAGAAAGGGAAATTTATAAGTGTAGAGCCTAAGGGAAAGGAAAGATATGAGTAGGATCCCTTTGAGAAAGGGCAATTTATCATTGTCGAGCCTAAGGGAAAGGGTAGATACGAGTAGGCTCCCTTTGAGATTGGCAAGCATACACAACTTGCCCAAAATTGGCAACTTCTTCACTTGAAGTACATGTTGTTGGGAAAGCCTACTCTCTTTAAAATGGCATGGGGTAATCTTATGTCCTCAAATTAGGTGAAGCTTTTTAACTCCTATATGTGGTCAATTTATCTATGTGTAGAATATAAGGGAAAGGGTAGATACCAACAAGCTCCCTTTGAGATGCCAAGAATACACGACTTGGATAGGTTATTTTTCCCAAATGTAATTCATCCCCATGATTCCCATGCCTTTTAAAAGTCACACTATCATGCCTCCTTGGGTTCTTATCAAAAAAGAATAAGCGTACCAATCTCTAAAGTGAGAGGATATCTACCTTGCCACAATTACACCCTGCCTCCCTCCCCCCCCCCAAAAAAACCTAAAGGAAAGGGCATATATACCAATAGGCTCCCATCAAGGATTTAATATTCACGTGATCACAAGATTTTTTGTGATAATAACACATGTGAACAAGTTATTCACATGTTCTCATGTTACCGTTCACAAAATAACTAGTCACTTGCCATTTGGGAACCCCTTGAAAGCTTGGCTACACATGGGAATAAGCTATTCACATGTTCTCATGTTACCATCTTCACATAATAGCATGTAAGTGGCCGCCTAAGAAGATTTTTTATGCCTGACAAAGATAAATTTTTTAGGCCCTTGTGAAGGCTTTGTGAATATAGCATGTGATCACAAGATTTTTTGTGTTATTAACATATGTTATTAACATGTTCACATGTTTTTGTTTACGTCAGTGAAATCCCTACCTCCCATTGAGGTGCCAAGAATATATGACTTAGATAAATCAATTTTCCCAAATGTGACTTATCCCCACCATTCCCATGTCTTTTATGCTATTATGTCTTCTTATGTTCTCGAACAAGAACAAGTGCACTAATCTCTAAAGTAAGATGATATCTAATTGAAGGGTCAAATGGGAGGGTGTTTTTCTTTTGGCATTACCTTTCTTCATTGCATAAACATTCAAGGATTTGAGTTGGAATGATTTTTTAAAAAGTTAGGTTTTCACTCTTGGATGGGTGTGACGATGTGCAGCAACTATGACCATTGAACCAACCCCTACACAAGTGCTTATGCTTGACAACATAACATTAGAACAAGTGTAGGAAGTAAAGGCACTAATCAAGGCTGCTAGAGCTAAAGAAGAAGAGACTTTGCAATTAGCATAACAACGATCAACAACCCAAAGAGCTCAGTATACCCAAAGCAACTCCCAAGCCAGGACCACACAAGTAGTGCCCGACAGCCTAGACACATGCAATAACGTTGCATATACCTTGAAGAAAGAACTAGGCGTGAAAGTTTTGGACCAACTTCTTCTTTACTAGAGAAGACTAAGAGTATGATGTAGTGACAACATAAACCCTTGTGGATTTAGACACAAGTCAAATCTACAATGCTAGTTCTCTATAGTCACAATGGAGGAGGAACGATTCTAGGACATTTGTAATTAGATACAAAGGATCATCAACGAACATGAAAGGACCCAAAGACCTATGATGCAAGTTGGGACATCCAAAACAAGAGCCAATGAGCGAAATGGTAACATCCCTTGTGAGCCTGACGAATCCTAGTTTTATAGTATCACCTAGCTATACCATGGACCCACCCACATCTTCTGTCGCACAAGGCGATGTAGGGACTCAAGAGAACACTAGCACGAGCTTCAAATTCTTAGATCCAAGAGTTGTACCTGCCCACCAAGACACTGCTAGCGCATGGCCTGATCAAGTTAAGTGGTAACTGTTGACACATCATTATTACCTCTGAGCCACACACCCACCACCGTGGTAGAAGCCACCCTCACTTTTCACGCAATCCTCCTTGTGTCACTTGGTACATCTACTATGGCCATTCCGAGAGGATCATTAACTTGACATCCACCATTCATCACATACAAAGTTGCAATTGGTTACATGCCCTTTAAGATGGTGGATGTACTTGAGGCAATAATGCCTTGGGAGTTTATGATCCCTAGCTTTAAGAGTAGATGTGATGGTAGTGAATTCGCTAACCGTGGTTGTTTATTTTTGAATAACTTGAAGAGGAAAGATAAATTGCAGTGTAAAACATGCTGATAGAGAAGGACGTGATTTCCCAAATCTCAAGGACGAGAAGATCAAGGAAGGAGACCTTATACTTATGTATGGGGTCTATAGTGAAAATAAAAAGGTCAATTACACCAGAAAAGGACCATTTAAGGTTTGAAAAGTTACACCACAAGGTACTATTTTTAAACCAGATATAGGTTAACACATTCCTATGATAACTATGTCCACACAGGGGAGCTCTTGAGCCATGCTCGACCTCGGTGGGACAGACAACTTCCTATGACACATTAGGGTAGCGTTTCCTTAACATCTTTGGTGTTGCTATCAAGGAGCGCCATCCGCTACTTGTCTACGCCATCTTTCATTTGAATTTGACGAAACCTCCATAGCCCAGTACCAGGTAGGCTCTTTGGCTACGATTTTTTAATTTTTTATTGTATTTTGATGTTTTGTTTGGTTATTTTTGTTAAGATTCATGTATAGCTTTATGTTTAGAGTAGAATTACTACTTGTTTGAGTTGGGTGATTAGAGAGCCTAATAAAGAGGATTTGTGCTTAAATCTAAACTATTTTCCTTAATTTTTAGCTTAATCCTTTTTCTTTGGATTAATCCCTTTGCATAGGTAGGTTAGCATTACTAGATAGAACACTAATAAAATAAAAAAACCATAAACTATCTCTTATTTTTCACTAATTATCACTAACCTACTAGTGATTGTGATTAGGAGACTTAAGAGAGAAAAAAAACTAAAACATTGAGCCTAATTTCTTGCAATTAGACTAATCGGAGTGGCATTAGTGTTCTAAACTCTTGCATTGACTGAAATCTATGTTTAGTTCACTCTAATTAGGTCTTAGTTAGCAAGAATTAGCACTAATTTTGTCTCTTGTGTCTAATTTTCCCTCTTTTGAGTGGATTAATTAGTGAAATTATTTTGGAATAATCACATGTTTGGATTAGCATAAACATTGCTAATCCACCTATCAAATCCCCATGCTTAAACTCCTCACCAATTAGGAGTAATTTGAGGACAAAAAAGGGTTAAAGAGTGATTAATGGTGGGATTAAGAGAATTAAACTTTTAGTTAAGCTAGAGAGCCTCTAAATTAGTCAAAATCCACTAGTTTAGAGGTATCCTCTAACTTTAGCCCTTTTCCACCTACCTAGCACTAAATGAGGGGTCTTAGTTGTCTCCCACTCACTTCCCTCCAATTTGAAATTTAAATTCAAATTCCAAATTCCAAATTTCAAATTCAAACTCAAATTCCAACTTGCCATAGTCGTTCCACACTTGCCGCGGCCATTCCATATTAAAGCCACGAGCGTACACTTGTAACCATATGGTCGTACCAAACAAAAAAAACTCTTTTTTCAAAAAAACTAAAGATTTCCAAACGGCCGTTCCATACTAAAGCTACGGGCATGCGCTTATAAGCGTACGGCCGTACCAAACAAAAAATAAAACTTTTTTTTTCTTCAATTAAAATTTTTTTTGAACAGCCGTTCCACACTTGCCGGGGCGGGCGTTCCATACTAAAGCCACGAGTTTATGCTTGTAAGCGTACGGTTGCACCAAACAAAAGAAAAAAAATCCAGAAAAAAATTACAAACAGCTGTTCCACACTTGCTGCGGCCATTCCATACTAAAGCCACGGGCGTATGCTTGTAAGTGTATGGCTGTACCAAACAAATTTTTTTTTTCCAAAATTCTGAATGGTTGTTCCATACTTGCCATGATCGTTCCATACTAAAGCCACGTGCATATGCTTGTAAGCATACGACCGTACCAAACCCATAAAAAAGTTTTTTACCTTAAAAATTTAAAATTTCCAAATCTGAGGGGTCCTTTTGGTCTACCTCCCCAACTCACTAAGGTTATTTTTACACGCATAAAACGCCTCAAAAGACCATTTTTACACACATAAAACGCCTCAAAAGACCACTTTTAAGGGTGCGTTCACTGTGTAAAGTAAAAGTTAGCTAAAACTCCTATTTCGGGCCTGCACGCGCACCTTTGAAGCTTTTTTAAGCTTCCCCACTAACCATGGACACCTTTCGGTCATGGTTGCATGCCCTTCCATTCCATTTGGTGGCACCTAGGCCTCAATTGCACATTCACATGTGGTCACCACACCACACATGTTTAGCTGTAAGGGCGAAACGATTTTTGAAGAACCCTCATCTAGCGGGGCCCCTCCATACTTGCACCCCAACATGGATAGATGCCTCGAGCACACTCATGTACCTTCTTCTTTATCCACCACGGATCTATTCCCACTCCCCACCCTTGCACCACCTCCCCTTTCACCACAACTTGACATGCACAAGCTCTAGGAAGGGGAGTGTCACACCACTTACACCCACAAACACCACATATAAAACGTATGTGGGAAAAAAATTTCAAACTTCTGCTAAAATTCCACGGAGTTGGAGACCCCCTTTTCCACATCGAGTTCTTTAACCAAATCTGTTAGGCATTTGAAATTTTCGACGATGCAAGCAAAGTCCATCTCCTTGGACTCACCCTTGAAGGCAAGGTCGTGCAATGGTTCCAATCCTTGGACCCTCAGCATAAAGGCACTTTCAATGCAGTAGTGAGAGAGGCCTTCATTCTCGGATTCGCACCCTACGGGCCCAAATGGACCCCCGTCATCCAATTGTTCCAATTGGAACAAAAACTTGAGAAAACATTATGTGACTACATCGCTCACATCAAGTACCTTGACTCGCGTTGCGAAGGGAGGGAAAAATTGACAGATAAGCAATTAATGAACCGTTTCCTCTTGGGCCTGCATAATCCAAGGCTTCACGACCACCTATTGGTCAAGGACCCCTCCACCTTTGATCAGATCTGCAAATGGGCGATCTTTCTGGATGATTACATGTGAGAAAGCTATTCCTAGCAATTGGCCACCACGCCAATAACAACCCAAAGCTCATTTGTAATGTTACCTTCCTCGCCTCCCAAGCCCCAAGCCTTATTGATGGCAACGCCCCAAACCAAATACTCACAAAACGTGCCACCACGCCCCTCTCCACGATTGCCAATCTTCCCATCCCAATCATTGCCTCCCCAGGTACACCTATTGCTAATGGAAAGATTCCAACTAGGTCCATTGCTAAACCTGTGAAGCCCATGCACTCCGCCATCCTTGAGGTACCCCTAATACCTCATCTCCCTTTGTCAGTGCCTCACATGGACCCTAAACCACTTGTGTACACTATAGGTGCACCCACAAGAAAACCACCTCTTTTGTGTTTTCTGTGCCCATGGACCCCATAGAGTGGCGGAATGCCCTCAAAAGAAACGTCTTCCAATGCAACCACGATGTCATGGCTGTGAAATTGGCCATTACTATAAGGATTGCCCTTTGCAATCAGTTTCTCATTCCAGAATCGAAGGTATGCCATCCCTTAATGTGTTGAGCGTTCAACATGGGAAGATATCTATTGTCCCATTGAATGTTGTCACACGGTTGCAAGCTAAGCTAAAGCAGGCCACATCCCAGAAGAAACAACACTCTAAGCATGTTTGCCATGGAGACGATCGGGTTAGCTTCCGCACGGGCTCAACAAAGACCACATCATCCGCCTCTAGGAGCGATGATTGTGCCAAACTACCACTCCCCCATGCAGCCCACCAAAAACTCACCAAACGAGAAAAATGGCTGGCGGCTTATCCCAATGCAGTCCCTTAGAAGCAATGTCTTCAGAAGGCCCAAGCACTGGTAGAGCAACAGGCTCAACTTGAACCGCCACCCATTTTTTGTAACCTTTGACCCCATACCTGAGTGTGCGCCATCCCCTATCGAACCTAAACTTTTGTACCAGGTAAAGCAAGAGGCCCCACAAACACTCAAGGTCGAGGACGATTCATTCGCCCAACACGATGTTGACAAATGATGATTTTTCCCCTCATGTGGCTCCTCGTCGTCCAATGCCTATTCCACAAACGGCCCAACCCAAATCCCATGTTCACATTAAACCACTTGATGCAAACACTGACACAGAGTCTGACAAAGACTCACGAGGTCCGCACACCAAATTTGCTAAGGTATTTTATCCTCCTACTGCAACCACCTCTCAACCTCCACACCTATCAAATATGAACCAACTTGAACTTCCATATACTATTGCTAGTCCACCCTATGATCAAGGCCCTGCCCCTCAAGAAGCCCCTACTCATCAATGTGACCTGGTGGCCTCTCTGCCTTCCTTTCCTCAAGAAGCCCCTACTCATCAATGTGACCTGGTGGCCTCTCTGCCTTCCTTTCCTCCCAAATCCAAATGCCCATCGGAACCTTGTTAAGAGGTAGTCCAAATTTATGGAATGACCTTCGGGATTGGATGGAACACAAACTGCAGGCTTCTATGGAGGAGGAAGCTTCCTCAAATTCCTTAGACGAATTTGAGCCCCGTCATCCAAACGTGCTCCATCACCACCACCCATAACCCAAAGGCGCACCCACATTTCGTGTCAATGCGTTGGGATAATACTTTGAAGGTGATGACACAAACACAGCATTGCCCATTTCCTATAACGAACATGACACTGTGGTTAAAGGTATCCTGTATATGGAGGTGATGGTGTAAGCATCCTCACACAAACATGCTGGGGAAATTGGGCCTTGATTACACCAAATTGGTGATCAAGCTTGCGAATGGGAACTTTGCAAAACCCCTAGGCCTAGTGCATGACCTCAAGGTCAAAGTCTGTGACATGACATTCCACCTCACATTTGTGGTCATGGACTTTTGTAATGCCGCCTATGATGCCATCTTGGGTCGACCCTCCATGAGACAAACCCGACTAATCCATGACTGGGACCTGCATCATGTCTACCTCTGCAAATAGTCTCAAATGCTTAAGGTCAATTTACATACCTAGCACTCACATCCCATGGCCAACTCTCCCTTTGTTGAAGACTCTATGACAACCGCTAGGAGAAATGATCTCTTGGTTTGCGATGCTTGTCATCCTAGATCGCAAACTCGGTATACAATGCACGCTCCCAAATGGCTAGACCCTTCATGAACCCTACAGAGCCTTTGCCTCACTTAACACCCTGAGTGTAAGTGTAGCTCCACAACCTCAAACAACCACCCTTCAGGTCTGGATACATTTTCCCTTTGGTAGAAACATGCAAAGAAAACATGTCTCCCACAACTAACCATAATCTTTTGCCATGGAAAACATGGGTCTCTCTGTGTAAGATTCCTCCCTCCAGCTTTTGAGATGTAAAGGTGTAAGAACCTCCCTTTCTGTTCTTGAAATTATTCCCCTCTCTGAAATAGAAGAAAGATCTGTTTTTACCCTGTTTTGACCTAGAGAGAGAAAATGTCTAGAGAGAGATAATCCAAAATTGAGATATCTTTGGATATAAAATGCTCCTAATGTCTAAAATGGATTCCCTTGAAACAGAAGTTTAAAATGAACTTTCCAATGTGCATTAGGAATTAACTGAAAATGGTATAAGGGACCTTAGCATAAGGGTCTACGTTTTTCAGAAATTTTTGGATTATGGTCCAATTAAGGTTCCAATGGGCCAATTGGATTAATCCAAGTGTTGGGATGAGATAAATCCAAAAGAATAAAAGAAAATACCCAAAAATGAGTAAATGCTCACATAAGATGAAGAGTTGACTGAGTACAAGGTTTATTAGTTAAAAATTATGAGATATTACTAAAAAAATGAGATATTTTGGAATAATGATGCATTTTTGACACCTTGGTAAGGAGAGGGGGACTCTTGAGGTAGGTGCCTATTTCACATGTGTGGAAGGGTTTTTAATTCAAAAAATTGTGATATTTTTATCTCTCCTCTCTCCTAGATCAAACCAAATCAAAAAGGGAGCCAAACTGGTCCAAATCTTGTCCAAATTGAGTCAAACTGAACCTAGAAAATTCTAGAACCTAGTTGGACTTGGTTAGTGGCCTCCCTCACCTATAAATAGACCCTCAGTCATTTGTAAAAAAATATTGGAGCTATACTATGCCAGTATTATATTAAAATAATCATATTTTCTATTATCCCTTAAATTTTCCTCTCTTGGGAGCTTGGAGCTCTCTCTCTCTCTACAGCAACTCTTGGAGTTGCTCTTCTCCTCTTGGTGGACCAATTGATTGGTCGGGGGCTTCACTGCTAATAGAGAATCAAGCCAAACTTGGAGGTAAAATCTATTTTTATGGTTTTTTCCAATTTATCTCAATGACTTTCTTCTTCTCAACCCCTCTCAAGCTTGAGAAGCTTTCTAAATAATTTTTTTAATTCAAATCAAGCTTTCCCTTAAAGTCTTAATGCTTAATTAAGAGAAAGTTAATCTTTATGCTTATTTGTAATGCTTTCTTTAAGTAAATCTCTCTCTCTAAAAGAATAGCCATCTTTATGGCTAAATCCCTTGAAAAAGGATGCTTCTCAATGATAGTCTCTTAATTCAAAGCTAAACTCTAGGCTTGATAAGCTAGAGATTAAGAAAATGGTATTTTTATGATTTTGTGTTAACAAAATAATGGTTATTTTTTATATATATGAGAATTAGATTCTAAATGAGAAATAGATTATCCTATCAATTTGAGAAAAGAGAAATAATGGAATGAGCTTAATCTAGTGGGATAATCATAATTAAGTTTATGATTATGGTTAAAATTATGATTTAAATTCATAGTTTGATTTTAAGCATAAAAGAGGAACTACTATCATATTTTCATTATTACAAGCTCTCACTCTTTTAAGAAAAATTGAGAATTATTAGTAATAGTAGCAAAGCTATGGTAAAATTTTTAGAAAATAATACATATCTTATTTTTATGCATAATGCTAAAAGATGACTACCTACCATATTCTAGGATTGGGCATCCTATGCAAAAAGAATGATTTTCATCATATTCATGAGAAATATTTTTTTTTATAATTATGCATAATTAATTGATTATGAGAAAAGAGTAAATTTTGGTAAATTTATTTTTATACAAAAAGAGAAATTCCCATGATTTTGAGATCCAAGTAATTAAATGGTAAAAGATAAATTTTTGGTAAATTTCATTTTATGCAAAAAGAGGAATTCCCATGATAATTGAGATCCAAGTAATTAAATGGTAAAAGAGGAATTTTTAGCATAATTCAAATTATGAGTATTTATCAAAAGTGGAATTTTGAGCATTATTAATTTTATTGGGAAATATGGGTAGAATTGATTTTTATAAATCCCATGAATCTTTTACTTAAAAATAAGAATATTGAATATATTTCACTTGAGAAATTTGAGAAAGAATATGAAAATATCCATCGAGAAAAAGTGCCTTTAACTAGGCTAAGCAATTGGCAAAAACTTAGAGAAGTCCCATCGGTATCGAAAGTAGAAAATGGTACTAAATGTGAATGAGATATGATGTGATGTAAATGGATGTGGATGTGGATGTGGATGTGGATGTGATGAGATGTGGATGGGATGTGATGTGATGTAAATGGATGTGGATGTGAATGTGATGAGATGTAATGTGATGTAAAAAAGATGTGGATGTGAATGTGATGAGATGTGAATAAGATGTGATGAGATGTGAATAAGATGTGATGATATGTGAAAGGATGTGATGTGATGTAAATAGATGAGAATGAGATGTGATGATATGTGAAAGGATGTGATGTGATGTAAATAGATGAGAATGAGATGTGATGATATGTGAAAGGATGTGATGTGATATAAATGGATGAGAATGAGATGTGATAGATATGCATGTGAATGGATGGATGGATGTGGATGAATGTGATGAGATGTGAATGGATGTGATGAGATATGAATAGATGTGGATGTGATGTAATGTGGATGGAATGAATGAGATGTGATGTGGATAGATGTGGACGTGATGTAATGTGGACGGAATGAATGTGATGTGATGGATAGATGTGGATGGAATGTATGTGATGTGATGTGGATGGAATGTATGTGATGTGATGTGGATGCAATGAATGTGATGGATGTGAATGGGTGTGATGGATGTGAATGGGTGTGATGAGATGTGAATGGGTGTGATGAGATATGAATGGATGCGATGAGATGTGAATGGATGTGAATGTGATGTGATGATATCTCAATGGATGCGATGAGATGTGAAAGGATGTGAATGTGATGTGATGATATCTGCATGGATGCGATGAGATGTGAATGGATGTGAATGTGATGTGATGATATCTGAATGGATGTGATGTGATGTGAATATGATACGATGAGATGTAAATGGTGGATGTGAATATGATGTGATGAGACGTGAATGGATGACATGTGATGTGGATGGATGTGATGTGATGAGGATGGATGTGATGTGATGAGATGTGGATCTGAATGAATATAAATGAATGTGATGTAATGTGAATGGATGGATGAGATGTTAGGTGGATGAATGTGATGTGATGTGGATTTAGGTAGATGTGAATGGATGAGATGTGATGTGATGTGAATGGATGTAATATGATGTGATGTGGATCGGGGTAGATGTGAATGGATGAGATGTGATGTGAATGGATGTGATGTGGATATGGGTAGATGTGAATGGATGAGATGTAATATGATGTGATAGGATGAGAATGGATGAAGACGATGGGAATACATATGATTGGATGTGGAATAAGCAATGTGAATTGATGTAGAAGAATGTGGAATAACGAGAAATGATGTGGAACAATGTGGAAAGATGAGAGTTCGTTAGAAATTGTATTTATAACCTGTTTTTAAATGACTGTTTTATGTCAAGAATGTTGGGGAAGCATTTTGATTATCTTGTGAATGTGGTCGTGGTGGAGACCTAAGTGATAAAGTTGCAACAGCTGATGGAAAGACAATGGAGGACGTCTCGTGTAGCACAGTGAAACGGGACCCTTAATCTTCTTGAAGAGAATAATCAAAAACTCATAAAAATACATCAAATATTAAAACAACTACTTGAATTAAATTGAAAATTAAAGCATATAACAAAGCATATATTAAAACAACTACTTGAATTAAATTGAAAATTAAAGCATATAACAAAACATAGGACAAGAGAAAAACATCACCATCAACACCATGCTGGGTGCAATCTTCCCCCCCTTGTGTGTGGCCTTCCCCCACACAAGAGTATTTTTATTATTAGCTTTCCATCAAAAATAGGCCATAGCCCCCAAAAATATACAAAGTGTGCTTTTAGAGAGCACGACACTCTTCCACAACAAAAATAGAGTGTCCTAAAAATTGGGGCTAGGGTAAAATCTTTAGGCTTTAATAAATTCAACATTATAAATATATTTTTCCCAATGTATCAAAATGGAAAAATCAACTACTAAGGTTACAAGCTACGCTTGTAAAAATAAATGTGATGCACATAAGAAACATTCTCCTCGACATTATTTATCAATCCTCGTAATCTTCTTCACCTGAAAAATATAAGCCCAATTAATAATTAAATTAATCCCACAAATATTAAACAGGCACAAACCATAACCAACTCATGACTACCAGGTGTAAGTACTTCCAGGGATCACCCTGCCAATACAAACCTAACTGAAATAATCATAGACGGCTCCAAGCATACGTCATATACCGCACGTATTAATATTTATAGTGGTGTCACCCACGATATTAACCTAGCCGGCATGACGCAAGAGTAACCTAGGCGTCCCCAAATTACTCAAGAGGAAAAAATAATATTCTTAAAGAGGACTTAAAATATATTCTCATAACATCCCTCTTGGGTGCTTGAGTTTGCAATTGTCCTCAATTGCAGGTTTGCTGGGTTTGAAAAGAACGAAGGATCTCAGGATAAGCTCAGAAAGATTTCTCGGTATCCATTTTGCATCTTCTTGAAGATGGTTTTTTAATGTCAAAAGATATTTAATTCACATGGATCATAATAGCCCCTCCTGTTGGGAATCAACTGTCCTCAGTTGCGCAATCATGAGTGGATGGCTTCATGGCAGAAGTGGAGGACAAGATCATCACATCAAACAATTGCTGAAAATAAAACCAAACAAGTGAATGCATGTGAAAAGGGATCTATGTGTCCCATACCACAGAGGTACCTTCCACATAACAATGAAATCTAAAGGGGATCTTGATCTTAAGCTTAATCTTAAACTTGAAATCAGAACTTGAAGAAAAGATAGACATCTTGTGCCCTAGTTGATAGCAAGAACTTGATATACTAGTAATGAATCTTGGCTTAGATTAAAAATACTTGAATGGACGAAAATTGAGAGATTAGTCTTTAATTAATCATAATTGCAATTCTTGAATAAATCTTGTTCTTAAGGGGTTTAAATCTTGTGGTTGAATATATCTTTGACTTAGAGCAATTCTTGGTCTAGAAAGAATCTTGTACTTGGATAGATCTTAAACTAGAACACTTGAAAATTTAGACAGAACTTTACTTGGATAGATCTTAAACTAGAACACTTGAAAATTTAGACAGAACTTTACTTGAATTGGTATAACCTTCGTAATTGTGATTGGTATACAACTTAAGCTTGGTTTCTAGTCACTTGAGAGCTATTTCTTTACTTTTCTCATCTCATCACTAAATTCGATGGTGAAGCAATTGATAACTTGAATCAAAGACTAGAGAAACTTGCTTGGTTCTTGAATCTTCAAATTGGTCTTAATCTTCTATGAAATGTCTAGCAATCATTTTTGCTTGAATTTGGGCAACTAGATCTTGAAGATAACTTTTTTTATAATCTTGTCTTAATCTTTCTAGTTAGGTCACGGTATCTAAAATTCTTTTCAGGAGCTAGAGTTTTCTAACTAGGTCTAGAAGGAAAGAATATTCAGAAAACAAATACAAAAGCAAACAAGAAATTGTATACAATAAATATATTTTTTTACACATATCTCCACCTTTGGTTAATGTGTCGAGTGCGTTAACCTCTTTGGTGTCAAGCATGTCCTTTGGTGCAATTTGGTTCTTCTTTCTAGTTGGGCAAGATTTAGCATAATGTCCCATCTTCTTACACCTGAAACACTTGACAATAGGCAGCTTGGACACGATGTCATTGGTCGGGCTATGCATGTCAGATGCTTCCACATTTTTAACTTTCTTCTTAATATATTTGTTCAGTCTAGACAGATGTCGTTCAATCTTTCTTTGAAAGTTATCCCGATGTTCTCGTTCTTGATTCAAAAGAATATAAAGAGAATCAAGCTGTTCCTGAATAGTACGACGGTGCTGCGGATATTCACCCATTTCCTGGCAATTAAAAGGAATAGGAAAAATTTAAAACAAGAGAAAAGATAGGGTTTCTTATCCCATATGGAACGTCGAGCTAGATGTGAGTCCTGCCAAGTTAGCTCAATACACAAATGCATAATTTTTCAAGAAATAATCCATGTACTCTTTAAAATTAGAAAACTAGCCATAGGTTAAAGCAACATTTTAATGATATCTTCACTAACAAGCTGTTTATATTATTTGGACTTCATGAGGATTTAGAAAACATCATTATTCACAAGAATTTGACTAAAGTCTCAAAATTTCTCTGGAGATAAGTTCTAAAAAATCTGTAGAAGAAATCCAAACTAACTATATGCACATGAGATTCTTTTCCATAAAATATGATGGGAATAGTCAAAAAATATTTTCTTTGTAAAACATTTTATTGATCTTATTTGTAAAGCTTTAAGCTTATTTGAAAGCTTATTTGAAAAAAAACTTAACAAAGCTTTATAATAAAAGCTTTTTCAAGCATTTCTCAGCCTGAAACTATTAGCTCAGCTAACCCAAATTTAGAGAAGAGGTGATATATTTATAGATATGGTCTCCTTTAAAAAAAAAAAAAAATCAAAGCTTTATACTAAGCTTTATCTCATAAAGCTTTTAATACTAGACTTATTAAGCTTATTAAAAAGCTTATGAAAGCTTTACTATAAAGCTTGCCAATGCCCAACGCCAAGCGCAGCCCACGAAAAAAAACCAATGCCCAACGCCAAACGCTGGAGCGCAAAAAGGAAACAGCCCACGAAAAAACAATTTACAGCATCTAATATAAAAATAAAAATAAATATTGTAAGCTTATAAAGCTTTTAGCTAGTTTAAGCTTTGTAATAACAAAGCTTTTAAGGCTCAATAAGCGCAAATAAGCGTAGATAATTAAATCAGGGTCTAAAAATTACTTCACCCATCTGAATTTCGCAGCGCTCGGCGTTGCCGGCCACCACAGGATGGAGAGAAGAGAAAAAACTCAACGCCTCGGGGGTTTTTGCGCAGCTTGAAAATTCCTCCCCTCCCTAAATTCGCAGTGCTCGCTGCGAGCCGGGTATGAAGGAAGGAGAGAGAGATTTAAAAAAATCAATTAGAAATATATATATATATATTACTTTAAGATTTGCGCCCAGCGCATCAATTGAGGAGGAGAATGTAAATAAAAATTAAAAGTAATTAAAAAAAAAACAACTCTTGAACAATTCTCATCCCTCTATTATAGAAACTGAGCAAAGGAAAGATTTAGCAATTCTGATTATGGCTCTTCATGCTCCTCTGCTTGCTCTTTCAATCTGTACGGACAGATTAAGAAGAGGATTAATGAAGAGAAAGGTGGTTTTATGGTTTTGGGAAACCCACTAATGGTTTTTCGCCTAGTTTTACCCTTTGGATAATAGATTGATGGAGATTGATTATCCAATGGTTAAAAACAAGCTTTATTTCATCCATACATAAACAAAAATCCCTAAACGTGTTCTTCTTTCATTTAAATTCAAAAAAATTACCAAAGAAAATTACCAAAATCACCTCTATTTTTGTCTCTTTCACCTCTTTTGACCGCCTTCAAGAAAATTAAATTACACCAAAGCTCTGATACCACTGAAACGGGACCCTTTAATCTTCTTGAGGAGAATAATAAAAAACTCATAAAAATACATCAAATATTAAAACAACTACTTGAATTAAATTGAAAATTAAAGCATATAACAAAACATAGGACAAGAGAAAAACATCACCATCAACACCATGCTAGGTGCAATCTTCCCCCCCTTGTGCGCGGCCTTCCCCCACACAAGAGTATTTTTATTATTAGCTTTCCATCCAAAATAGGCCATAGCCCCCAAAAACATACAAAGTGTGCTTTTAGAGAGCACGACACTCTTCCACAACAAAAATAGAGTGTCCTAAAAATTGGGGCTAGGGTAAAGCCTTTAGGCTTTAATAAATTCAACATTATAAATGTATTTTTTCCAATGTATCAAAATGGAAAAATCAACTACTAAGGTTACAAGCTACGCTTGTAAAAATAAATGTGATGCACATAAGAAACATTCTCCTCGACATTATTTATCAATCCTCGTAATCTTCTTCACCTCAAAATATAAGCCTAATTAATAATTAAATTAATCCCACAAATATTAAACAGGCACAAACCATAACCAACTCATGACTACCAGGCATAAGTACTTCCAGGGATCACCCTGCCAATACAAACCTAACTGAAATAATCATAGACGGCCCCAAGCATACGTCATATACCGCACGTATTAATATTTATAGTGGTGTCACCCATGATATTAACCTAGCTGGCATGACGCAAGAGTAACCTAGGCATCCCCAAATTACTCAAGAGGAAAAAATAATATTCTTAAAGAGGACTTAAAATATATTCTCATAACACACAGTCGGTCGAGGTCTTGACCAGCCTCGGTTCGATTTAAATAGTAGTGAGCTTCCGGTACGGTGGATGAGAGACCAAGGAAGCGGCCTATGAGTGAAGTGCTAGGTGACCTGCGAAGGAGCCTAGAGGGTGTTGACCATATGGTGCTCGGGCTCTGGGTCATCGAGGATACCCACGCGTGCATCGAGGAAGAAAAATGAAACAAGGAGTTAGAGTTGTTTTCTGAATACGAGCATGGATCTGGTTGATTGGCCTTGCTGGTCCTCAACAGATGATGAGTCCATGGCTCTTTTATATGGATCTGTTGGTTGATCTTGCTGATCTTCAACGTAGAGTCCATCTCGATTTTTCTTAAGTGATTATAATTCTAGGTACTATGAGCTAGGAACTATTGAAAAGGCCCTTGAGTGAGCAGGTGGTGAGCGTTCTGGTTGCCAATGATGCCATAGGTACGCTGAGGAAGAAATGAATGGAATACTTGATTATATTTTCGGGTACTATGAGCTAGGAACTATTAAAAAGGCCCTTGAGTAAATAGGTGGTGAGCGTTCTGGTTGCCAATGATGCCATAGGTACACCAATGAAGGAATGATTGGAAATTAGAATTCAAGCTGGAGATTTTAGAGGATTATGATCAATGATACTATGGTTTCATTAAAGACTATTTTAAAGACAAGTGAATCTGTGAAACAGACAATTTCATATTAGGTGTGTAAGTGGTGTGACTATCTTGAAGTTTGCTTTAAGCACCGACTAGGGGGCTTGGGAACTCTTTTCCCTGGTACTCAGGGCAAAAAATAACCAAATTTCTAAATGGATCCCATCACTACACTGGTTGGGCGGTTGGCTAACCCATGGGATTGGATGGGGTTAGGTTGGACTAATGGATCCCTAAAATGAGACTTAATTCTGTTAAGTTATGATAGTTGAAGTAAATCCTAGATAACCCTTGTTTTATGGAAAAGAATCAACCGCTGTGCCTCTTGATGAGGAAAAAAGCATTGAACTCTATGATCCAAGTGCAAGTCTTTTCCTTGATCTGACCATGAGACTTATGGGTTCAGTCCGATTAGTTTGGTTAGTGATGACCTTTACTACGTTAGAATAAAATTATCCTGGAGGAATCGTCTATGTCTACATGGCGAGGGAAGTTTTTTCGGGTTTGGTTTTGGAAGAACCGAGGGATTAGTCTCTTGTCCAGATATTCGTGGGTGAGGCCCCGAGTGAGAGGCTCTACCCTGCTCATCAAGAAGTGCTACTTCCGCTGCTAGCACCCCTGAATTCGTTTCGCGGAGGGGGCATGGATCTTTTGTTGAGATATCAAGCTCGTCTAGTGAGGCGGTGGACACTGATGACCCGCCTGGGGGATAGGCCCCACACTTACACCACTGGCATGGTTGGTGAGATCTTGGGTGATATGCGGCCAGTGGAATGACAGGCTGTATGACAGTCATTCTAGAGACTGGCATAGTTATAGCGCCAGCTCATTTAGTCGGGTTCACACTATAGAGAACCCGTGTATGTATTTGGTTCAGTACCTTTTATATTGTGTGTACTCTTATTCTTGTATATCGTGTGTTGAGTGTTGAGTAAAGAAGGAGATTTTCAGCCTCTCACCTTGTGTGTTCTCTATTAGGGTTTTATGAGTGTGTGTGTGTGCTTGCAAGAGCTCAAGCTCTCTTCCCCCCTGCATCTTTTCATGGTATCAGAGCCTGGTTCGTGCTAAGGGCTGAGCTGCAAGCAAGAGAACCACAGGAAGCGGTACGAGGGTAAGAGCTTCAACTACTCTTCCCTATTTGTGTTGGTGACTACACCCTTGTCGGGAGCTCTACGGGAGGCACTGGCAACGATCTCTGATTGAGGAGCTTTCTTCGCGTGAGTAAAGCTATAGGGCAACTATAGCTTTCGGTCGAAAACGCGTTTCGGGCACGTCTGGACCTCCGTTTTTCAGAACGCAGGCGATTTCGAGCACTACGGGTAAGTCATCGATTCTCTGCAGAACTCTGTTTTAGGAACTGCAGGAAGACAGATTGACTGTGCAGACACTGTGGGTGCTGCAAAGAGGTCTACAGTTGCCATTGGGTGTATGTATGCACATTGAAGTCACTGGTTGTGACATTTGAGAGTACTACAGTACCGCTGCAGAAAATACAGCAGTTTGTGCAGAAAAACCAGAGTGCTGTTTCTGGTAAAATTGTGTGTTTGGCAAGATGTCAAATGATGGGATAACCCAGATTGCGGCTGAGAAGCTTGATAAGAATAACTTCCATGCTTGGAGGTTCAGGTTGACGAATTTCTTGATGGGAAAAGGCTATTAGGACTACATAGAAGGTGAGCATGAAGAGGCACCGGAGATACCAGATATAAATCTGACTGCTGCAGATGTGAAAGAGTTTAAAGACTGGAACCAAGGAGCCAGGAAGGTTATGTATTGGCTCTCCATTAGTATACAGGACACCATGATTGGGCACATTCAGGATGCCAAGTCCCCCAAGGAGGCGTGGGACACCTTGGTCAAGCTCTATGAAACAAATACCAAGGCACGTAAGATACAGTTGAAGAATGAACTTCATACTGTGGAGAAAAAGAGCATGTCTGTGAATGACTATGCGCTGAAGATAAAGGGTATTGTGGAATCTCTTGCATCCATTGGTGTGTCAGTAGATGATGATGACAAGGTGGAAGTCTATCTACGTGGTCTCGGGCCACAATACAAGGCGTTCAAGACGTCCATTTAGACTCGGGAAAACATTTCCAATTTTACAGATTTGGTGTCTATGATGATTATCGAAGAGAAGAGCTTGGGTGAAGACCAACAGTCTTCATAAAGCAAAAACAGTTCAGAGCAACAGGCCTTCTACACGAGTTCAGGAAGAGGACGAGGTAGAGGAGGCCGTGGACGTGGTCAAGGAGGTGGCCGAACAGGTAATCAGAATTATGGCCAGCAGCAGCAGCAACAACACTAGTCCCAAAATCAACAACAACAACACGCATGTGGAAGAGGCAAAATCAGAGGCAGGGGGAGTCAAAGAGGCCGTGGAAATTGGCAAAGGCAATATAATGATGCACGTGAATGCTATTATTGTGGTAAGCCTGGACATGTGCAGGTAGAATGTTATAAGAAGCAGTCTGACATGCAAAATGGGAAAGTGCAGCAAAACAACTATGCATCCTCAAGCAGAAATAATGAGGATAATGAAAGGTTGTTTGTTATGCAGCATGTCGTGAATGCCATGTCTGAAAATGTTGATGCAGCACAAAAAGATAATGTATGGTATGTGGATTCAGGCGCTTCGAACCACATGACGAGTCATGGGGAGTGGTTCAAGGAGATGAAAAACCCGGAAAGACCAGGTTTTGTAGAAACAGGGGATGACACTGCTCATCCAATTGCCCATGTTGGAGATGTGCCATTGTCTATGCAAGATGGCAAAGTGAAGTACCTTACAGATGTACTTCATGTACCGGACATAACAAAGAATCTGGTTTTAGTTGAGCAGGGTTTGCAGGTTCGGTTTAACCCTGATGGTTGTTATGTTGAAGACTTTAAAGACAAGAGTAGGTTGGTTGCAAAAGGCAACAAGAGTGGGCAGAATGTTTACATTGAATGTAGACATGCCTGAAATGAGTGCTGCGATGTTTGCAAACGGTTCAGGAATTGTTGCAGACATAGACATTTGGCATAAAAGGATTGGACATGTGAATGTGCAGAGATTGAAGTCTATGTAGACTAAAGGAATTGTGACAGGGTTGCCAAAATTTAAAGTGGAAGGTATGCAGAAAATATGTGAAGCATGCCAATTTGGGAAGCAAACAAAGCATGTGTTTCCACGTAACAGATATGTGAGCAGAAATGCACTAGATGTTGTACATTCAGATGTATGGGGTCCTACGAAGACCATATCTATGGGAGGCTGTAGGTATTATGTGACTTTCATTGATGACCACACAAGGAAAGTGTGGGTATATTTCATGAAGGAGAAGAGTGAGGTGTTCACTATCACTTTCAGAATTTTAGAGTTTTGGTTGAAAAGCAAACAGGGAAATATGTAAAGTGCCTAAGGTTAGATGGAGGGGGAGAGTACTTCTCCAATGAGTTCTCTGAATTTTTGAAGAAGAATGGTATTCGGAGACAGTTTACATGCAGATACACTCCGCAGCAAAATGGAGTTGCTGAGCGGAAAAACAGGCACATTGCTGAGATTGCGCGAGCATTGATGGAAGAGAAGAATATGCCGCATAGCTATTGGACCGAGGCTGTTTCTACAGCAGTATACATCATGAACAGGACTCCAACTGCAGCCATACATGATGTAACTCCAGAGGAGAGGTTTACTGGCAAAAAACCAGATTTGTCTCATCTGAAAGTCTTTGGATGCATTGCATATGTGCATGTGCCAGATGAGCTGAGAACTAAGCTGGATCCAAAAGCTGAAAAATGTGTGTTTATTGGATACTCCCTTGAGCAAAAGGGATACAAGTGTTATAACCCTGCTACACGTGAGTTGAGGATAAGCAGGTATGTTGTCTTTGATGAGATGAGCAGCTGGTATGCTGCTGAAAAAGAAGCTGTTGGGGCTGATGTGAGTGGAAGTGTGGTTGCACAGAATGCAGGTCAGCAACCACAGTCTTTGAGTGGACCAGGAGAGTCCTCATCTAGTGGGTCGATAGACCATGGAGTGGCAGGCTGCGTCATAATACCAGTCCTGCAAATGTGATTAGTACATCACGTAAAGGAAAAGAGAAAGTGGTTGAGCCCCTTGGTACGCCTGACATTTCTGTAGGGCATTCTCATGTTGATGGAGAGTCTAGTGGCTCAGATATGAGCCTTGATGAGGAGCTTGGGATCCCAACTATGAGAACACCTAGTGTAAAGAAGGCTATGGAAGCCATGAATGAAAAGCTGCGAAGATCAGGGAGAGTGAAGAACCCTGGCACATCACTATGCATATATGGCAAAGGTTGTGCAGGTTGTAGAGCCCACATGCATTGATGAGGCTGTTGGAAACGTGTGTTGGGAGAAAGCTATGGATGAGGAGATGGATGCACTATATGGAAATGAAACTTGGGATTTAGTGCAATTGCCTGAAGGCAAGAAAGCCATTGGATGCAAGTGGGTGTACAAAGTTAAACATAACAGTGTGATGGAAGCATAAACAGGTACAAGGCTAGATTGGTAGCCAAATGATATGCGCAGACATATGGGATTGATTATGAGGAAACTTTCAGCCCAGTTGCCAAGATGGCAACGGTGAGAGTTGTGATAGCAGTGGCTGCGTCAAAGCAATGGTCTTTACATCAAATGGATGTAAAGAATGCATTCTTGCATGGGGATTTGCAAGAAGAGGTGTATATGTTGCAGCCACGTGATTATGAGGATGTGGGTCACCCCGAGCATGTTTGCAGGTTGAAGAAAGCCTTGTATGGCTTAAAGCAAGCACCAAGAGCATGGTCTGACAAGATTTCTGAATATCTTGTCACTATTGGCTTTCATGTAGCCAATGCAGATTTCTCGCTGTATGTGAGACATGGTGATAGAGTAGTTGTGCTTGTTGTCATCTATGTAGATGACTTGATCATTACGGGGGACCATGATGCAGAGATCTTTGATGTAAAGATCTTGCTTAGACAGAAGTTCGAGATGAAGGATCTGGGGGAGCTTAGATATTTCTTGGGCATTGAGGTGATTAGGTCACCACAT
Organism: Cibotium barometz; assembly: GCF_041138505.1. Lineage (NCBI taxonomy): Eukaryota > Viridiplantae > Streptophyta > Polypodiopsida > Cyatheales > Cibotiaceae > Cibotium > Cibotium barometz. The sequence goes on along the minus strand of NC_141046.1, from coordinate 50,135,227 downwards.
GGTATTGGATTACTGCAGAGACAGTATGGCTTGGACATGTTGTCCAAGTATGGTATGACAGGCTGTAAGCCTATTTCTGTGCCATTGGATCAGAATGGCAAGTTGAGTGCAGATTCAGGAGAGATCTTGGAGGATCCTACTATGTACAGACGCATAGTAGGAAGTTGGATCTACATGACGATCACTAGACCAGATTTGAGCTATGCTGTTGGGTTGGTGAGTCAGTTTATGCAGGTTCCACGGAAACCGCATTTGGATGCAGTGAGATGCATACTGAGGTATGTGAAGTCTACTTTGCATTGTGGACTATTCTATGAGACTGGGACAGAGATATGTATACATGGGTACATAGATGCTGATTGGGCTGGTAGTATCTCAGATAGAAGATCTACTAGTGGATTCATGTTTTCTTTGGGGAGTGCTGCTGTGACTTGGAGCAGCAAGAAGCAGCCTACGGTTGCTCTATCCAGTACAGAGGCCGAGTACAGAGGAGCTGCTATGGCAGCATGTGAGGTAGCTTGGTTGAGAAAGCTACTTGCAGATTTGGGTCTATCAGTGGATAGACAAGTTGTCATTTTCTGTGACAACATTAGCAGTATATAGTTGGCCAGGAACCCAGTCTTTCATGCTCGTACGAAGCACATAGAGGTCCACTACCACTTCGTCAGAGAGAAGGTCTTGGCAGGAGATCTTGACCTTGTTTATGTCAGCACAGAGGATCAGGTAGCTGACATCTTCACCAAAGCATTGGGTACAGAGAAGCTCCGTAGATTCAGGGCTTTGCTTGGTGTACATGAGATGGAGTTGAGCTCGAGGGGGAGTGTTGAGATATCGAGCTCGTCTAGTGAGGTGGTGGACACTGATGACCCGCCTAGGGGATAGGCCCCACCCTTACACCACTGGCATGGTTGGTGAGATCTTGGGTGTGATATGCGGCCAGTGGGATGACAGGCTGTGTGACAGCCATTCTAAAGACTGGCATAGTTATAGCGCCAGCTCATTTAGTCAGGTTCACACTATAGAGAACCCGTGTATGTATTTGGTTGAGTACCTTTCATATTGTGTGTACTCTTATTCTTGTATATGGTGTGTTGAGTGTTGAGTAAAGAAGGAGATTTTCAGCCTCTCACCTTGTGTGTTCTCTATTAGGGTTTTGTGAGTGTGTGTGTGTGCTTGCAAGAGCTCAAGCTCTCTTCCCCCTGCATCTTTTCATCTTTCACTCTAGGCAAACCCTCTCTTAGAACTGCCCATTCCCAAAGTTCAATTACCTAGTGGACAACGTATACAAAGCCTTGGGTCTTTTACAAACTATACATACCCATTGGCTTGTAACTTTTTTATGTGGTTCCCATAGGTGAAACAAATAAGCAATCATCCTTGGAGGAAGTTGAGTCCAAAACGCTACAAGTACAATCAACTCCGCTAACAACACAACTACCCTCTAGCTTCCCCAGGGCAAGGTAACGATGATCCTCTGGGATGGGGAGTGCATTGACTCTGATCCTCTACCCCACCAACTACTTCCACAAAGGGTACACCCCCACCCCCCCCTCCGCAATAACTGGTAAGTCTTCCACTGCCCCTGAACTACCACCAGAACTCAACCCACCAAGAATATGGGTTGGACTCGCGATCGAGAATGGTCTACAACGGTGCCAAGCCTACATATATCCTATGGTCCGCAAACTAATCTCATATTCTTGGAACATGGAAAGCTCTTGGAGAACCCACACTAACAAAATAAGACACTTACATTCAAATCTCACATGAAATGCGTCTAATGAGTGTTGGGTATTTCATTCCTAAAATATCTATTGGAAATAGCCAATTGGAGTGTAGATTTCATGTTATAGAGGCATGAGCACTCCAAGGCCGGATTATCATTGGAAAAGAGTGGATTAATGCAACTCACTGCAAAATTAATTGGCGTGAACAAACGGCCACTTTGGAAATCAATGGCCAGAAGGCCACATTCCTCTTGTGTCCTCAAGAGGAAATCATCCACACACCCTCAACTACTTTTTCCCCTCATGCCCCATCCTCATCATCACTGGCAATCTTCCCTATTCCCCCACACCATGTCTCACCTAAGCCGGTTGATTAGTCACACTGTCGACACCACCCACAAACAAGCCTCGTCCTCCTTGACATTGCCCCTCAACTCTACATGCTCAACCACCCACACTATAAGCCGACCTCATATTTTTATTATGACAATCAATGGTGGGTGCCCAAGAATCTTCTAGCGGCTTAGGGATTCTACGATGGCTACATAGAACTATGGATCCCCATACGACCATCTCTAAAACCCAAGTGCAAAAAGCTAACTAAGCCAACAAACACCAACCCTAAGACAAAGCTTCAACATTGGCTAGTCCTCGACCACCTGACGATCACAAGGCTACTATGAAGGCAACACTCCCCTCTAGCTACCCAAGCATGCTGCTTGTGCTCATCCACCACACCAACTCCCTAGGAAGCCGCAAAAGGTCCCACAACCACGGGTTCGGCAACCCCAAGCCTAACAAAGCCAACAATGTTGGGTGCCTACCAATGTGCTCAAAGCACAAGGATTCCATGAAGGCAACACACACCTATGGCTCCCTAAGCCACAATCAAAAGCCTCTCCTCCTCTGTGTCAACAATCACCTCATAGTTCAAAGCCTCATTAAAAAAAAAGTCGGAAGCCTCCCCAACCATAGACCTTCATCACTCGGCAGCGTTGGGTGCCAAAATGTCTCTTAGAAGCCCAAGTCTTCCATGATGGCAATTCCATCATTTGGCTCCCAAGGCATACCCCTTAGCAGTTCACCCAAACCACACCCACCACTCCAGTACATGTCCCATTGACAAAGATGGTTTGGCGACCAACGGGCAGGCAAGTCCCCTCCTCCTCGACAAAATCCTTCGGAGTTGCCCGCCCACACCCAACCTATGGGTACTCCTCCATTTTCCCAACCTTTTCAACCCACGGAGCCTCATCCACGAAGCTCCACCCCGCCCCTCGACTTCGACACCAAATTAAGAGAAATGCTACAAATGGCCGAGCTTATCTAACCACTCAAAGATACACTCAAAGGTAAGCTCACAAATCTAGCCAAATGGGCTACTTAGTACAAAACCCTCTTTAGGGGTGCTGACCAATAAACACTTATCTTAAAAAAAGGAGAGTCTCTAGGTGATTAGGATCTAGGTGATTATTAGGACCACATGCACACCTTTTTCCCTCACCCATGCACAACACCTACAAATCTCATTGGGCTCTTTCCTATGCGCACACACCTACAAATCTCATTGGGCTCTTTCCTATGCGCACACACCGCATAAAGCTTCATCATCGACAACTATCCAGGTATATCTGTGGATGGGGGGACCATGATGGGTGCAAGCCTGGTCCATGGTATGACCCATCACCTATATCTTGTTAATCAGCACTACTACACCCGAATAACTACGCTTCATGTCTAATCAATCTTACCCAAAACTTCTTCTTTAGCTCAACAACATCGACTACCACTCGTCTCAGCACAAGATCCTCGACATCGACTACCACTCGTCTCAGCACAAGATCCTCGACATCGACTACCACTCGTCTCAGCACAAGATCCCAGAGCTCCAATGAAAGAAGAAGACGAAGCATAAAAGTAAAAAGAGGGACACCGCAACTTGATGACTCAACATCCAGATTGGGAGCCAAGATACCCATCACGGTGTCTTGATAAAGATGCTAGAGCCTCATGAACATCTCCATCAACATACAACATCTTAGAGTGAAAGAATTCTCCATGCGTGTTGCCTCCTTGTCCCTCCGGAATTCCTTGCTCACTTGCTTACTAACACCATTGTTTTACTAACCTCTCCTTCATACCACCTTCCACTTGGATACTGGTCATTAAGTATTCCGTGCTAGTCTACTCATTCACATACCGTGACTCCTCTAATGAGGATATCTCGCTGCAAAGGCAATTTAAAAAAAAAACACCAGAAACAAAATAAAGAGTACTACTGGGCACATACAAAAAAGAAAACTCATAAGAGCCCATCAGACTCGCTGGATACTTAATCACCAATACCCACTAACTTCTTTCCATCTTACTAACTCCCCCACCCCCTCTCATTTCCGGAGAGACATGAGAACCAACCAAGTGCGACACTTCCCCACTTGCCTCAACAACCTCTCATTGATCACGAGAATGCGATCGACTTTAGGAAGGGGAGTATGTTAACCATATATTGGTTAACACATTTCCATGACAACTATGTCCGCACACTTATGTAATGGACACTCGTGCTATATTGTAAAACCCATCATTTGATGAGGGAAACACCCTAAAGACACTCCCAAGTATTGAGCTTCAAAGGACATACAGGAGGATCTTGGTTGGCCAAACCATAGAAGAAAGCCTTATAACTATGTTTTGGGTGCCCCGGGTCACTTACTCCCGGGCCGAGTGGGAAAAGGCTTGGAAGTATAAAAACCAACTTCTCTGATTTGTAACGGATTCTCCCATTTGTGCAATAGAAATGGAGTGTTCTCTCTCTCCCTCTGTCTTGCAACTCTAATCTAGCATGTGTGGTGTGCTTAGGATTAGGGTTAGGGTTTGGGAGTGATTAGTGCTAATCATTTATTCCCTCTTGCTTTCTCTCTCTCTCTCTCTCTCTCTCTCTCTCTCTCTCTCTCTCTCATGATTAGGCTAACCAACATGATCCTCTTCCATGGAGATCGTGGAACGAGTGTTGAAAGGACGATAGTGACCAGCAGCTACAGTGGAGATCTTGAGCCCTGCCTCGAGCTCGGTGGATAGGCAACTTCCCATGACACATTAGGGTAGGGATTCCTTAACAACTATACATGTTAAGAATCTTGACGGAGTTAACACAGTTGGTTTCCTTAATGTTAGTAAGTTTAAAAAATACTACGGACCTCTTATTGAAGAATCCTTATGTGCTTCTCATGATACAAACAAGCCACCAAGAAAAGAGCTGCTCAAAAGAAGATCCAAGCCCAAGAACAAGCAAGAGAAGATAGACAAAACTTCAACAATGTCAAAAAGCAAACCTTAGGCTTGCTGCACAAGCTTATGTTGGAGAGGCAATCAACAACATCAATGATAACATTCCACCTCTTAGAATACCCATTGAATTGCCTAGCCCCTATTATAAAGTGTTCTATAATGTTGTGCTTGACACACAGGTGCTAGTCATAGTCTACTCTCCTTTGCTATATGGAATTAGTTGGGTAAACCTTAACTTTAAAAGTCATACATGAGAATAGAGAGTATAAGTGCCAAAAAGTCCAAAGTACTTGGTTTGCTTGAAACTATCATCTATGGTGATAACGGGCACTTGGTTGGTAGCTTTTTGGTCATGCCCACAGGAACTTTCAAAGAACACATTGTTCTGGATAGACTTGGATGATAGCGGTTCAATGTGAAATCAATTGGGCCACAAAGAGTGTCTTAGTTGGTAAAAAATCCTAACCCTACACTTGTACACTCCACAAACATTGCCTCCACATCAAATGCATTGGACCAGTAACAAGAATTTGAATGCCACAAGGAAAAAGCCTCAACATCAACACAATCCAATGCCGTTCCCTCCACATTGACATCCACTTCACCACCACAAGACCACGACAAGGTTCTTCATCTAGCAATTGATCCTCCAGCTTCATATTTTTCAAATCCTCCCAAAGATCATACTTCCACTTCCAGATTGTTTCTTCTTTCTAGACTTCTAGTGTGGATAGTATCTTGGTTCTTGAATTGGCTTATCGACTTTGGGGTTTGCACCCCTATTTGGCTAAAGCTTTTTGCTTCCCTAGACTTGTATTCACACCTCTTTGGCAAGGTGTCCTCAAGCTAGACGGTTTTCTCGCATCAAGTGTGACTAGCACTTTCTAGCCTTCCTCGTATCCAACTAGACTTCTTTCACGCATCTGGTACGTACTGGCACTTTCCGGCCCCCTTCATCCATTATCAGTTCCTCATGGAGGTCGGATTCTTCCTAGGCCATCCGCAATTGCTTCTTACTTTGGCCTTTGTTGTAAGCTTTTCATCCGCATCTACCTCTATATAGAACTAGCTACTAGCAGTGCATTAGCAAAGGAAAGCCATAACCTACCCTTAAGTGGGTCCCTAAAGCTTCTCCACCAGTTCTCACTCACCAACCCACTATCAAGAAACCCAGGAGGCACTGCAATGAAATAAATCCAAACCACAGGTTACCTCTCGATGGATTCCAAGTCATCTTCTTCAAGATCAAGACTACTATGGGGGTAACACATGGATTTGAGTGCAAAAAAAGAAACAAATGCCCATAACCTCATCAACAACGAGAGAAACATCTCTGGGCTCACCCTCAATCTTGTCCACTCACAATGCCAAAATCGATAAAGGGAAGAACAAAATTGAAATCAAACCTTCCTCACTAGTCTCTCAAAATATTTGGATTCCTAGGAGTGTTGCGACGATAGGATGGAATGCACCTGCTTTAGAGAATCGACTACTTTAGAACCTAGTTTAGAAGGTATGGGACCAAACTTCTTCAATTCCTTATAGGAAGTAGCTATGAGCATGTGATGCTCACAATCACATAAAACGGTTCAAGGGGGTGGAATTGTAAACAAAATAGGTTAACAAATGCACTCTCACAAGAAACTTCACCCAAGGATGCATAAAAATATTGCAAGTGGGTTTGAAAGTAAGGAATATGTAACTCCCCTTGAAATATGATTCTATATTGTCGACATCCAAAATGGGTACACTGGTGTCGCACCAAGAGAAATTTATTTCTCAAGACCTGAAAAGGAAAACATCCCAGAAAAAGTCAATTCTCTAAAGGTTCTAAAGCAGAACCTACTTTAGAAGGTATGGGACCGGACTTCTTCAATTCCTTGTAGGAGTGACCCCACAATAGCATGATGATCAAAGTGTTCTCTATTGAGTTGGACCCCATTGATTGAGGATTATTCGAGAGAAAGAGGTACAACAATGGAGGATGGAACATTATGTTGCCTTAGCCCCATCACTCTTTGAGATTGTATTGCCATGTACTTGTCGATTTTGGGCCATTGTAGGTGACTCCATTGATAGTTTCCATGGGGATAGATGTTTGGCTCACCTTCCTGTCATCCAAATGCCATTCTATAATGAGGATGCCCTAAGAACTCTACCATAAGTACACCACAAGCAGCATATGAGCTAGGAGTACCCCGTGAGGATGAGGGACCCAGTGATGATGAGTTTGAGTTTACATTCACATTGAATCTTTTTGATGATGACGATATTAAGATTTTCTCTTAATTTTTGTTATTTTCTTACGTGTATCATCGAAGTGTGCAATCAAGTTTACATTTTTGCTAGGGTATGTCCATTAATGTAGCCTTCCATATCTCCATCTTCAACCATCTTACAAGTAACAAACGGCAAGTCTCTTCTATTCGATCGTATGTATTTGAAACTTTCTCTTCAATGTAAATCTTTTGCAGTTTTTAACTTTCATTATTCACTTGGAGAATGTTTGCATTGCACCATTTTTTCTTAAAAAGAGTCATAGTCTTCCTATTGTGCATCTAAAATAAGGTATGTCAAAGGAATATGCCAAGTAATCAACTCTAAGATAAGGTATGATGAAGGAATATGCCAAGTACTCCAACTCTATCTTTATTAAGCCCTCTTTAGCCATATTCTAACTCTATAGGCAATTTGTGAGTTAAAGGATAGTTGTTACAATAAATAGATTAATTAATTAAAGAAAATATACCAAGAAGAGAGCCATCACCATCTAGGATCTTGGTAGGGTCTTTGGGACACCACTAATGGTACTTTAGATCGATGCATTGATTTTTCATGGAGTGGAACCTTGCATTTTTTCTCCCCTAGAAAGCCATCATTGTAGAAGGTTCTTAGATACTCTTGGCAGAGGTCTTTGGGCCATTGCTTTGGTCTCCATGGGGTGGTGGCTTATCTATATTGCGAAAAAAAATAAAAAAATCAATTAATCAATAAAAATAAAATTCTTTCCGCAAAACAAAAACAGACTTTTGCTATGTAAATAATTGTCTAATCACAAGCAATTTCGCTTCTAAGTTAGGATCTTGCTTTAGATGCTTCATGTGTATCATCATGTTTTGAGACTGCAATCATAACCATAGGCATACTCTTGTACTAAGTTTATGGATAGAAGACTTTGTACTCATTTATAAGTTAGATCCGCATTAATTTTCATCTTTGTAGCATCGTTGGGAACTTTGACCAGTCTTATCTCCATTGTATGATGACTACATCTATGAATGCTCTTTTTTGCTAAATCTTGCTTGTTTCCCTTAGACCATCTCACTTGTTGTTTTTGTTGCTATGCAAATAATGCCAAGCTTCATGCTACTTTCCTCATATGGCATCGACTTATCTTCATTGACATCTTCCAAGGTCGGAATCTGCATCAAGAAGAGGGACATGTTAAACCGTTATCAGAGACATCCGCAACGTTGATGTTGGCCACTTTACCATCTTCAATAATATTGGCCAAAGTCGTTGGAAATATTGGATTTCATTGGAATGTGATCATATTGTATTATTTTGCGTTTGTGATCGCCACTTCTATTAAAGGCCCACCACAGGATCTTAGGTGGAGAGTACTAGTTTTGGATTAGGTGTTTGCATAAGCTAGAGTGGCCGAATGAGACCTAGGACCTAATTTTTAACTTTGGATGCCCAAGAGTAAACCATAGAAGCCACACATAAAAGGCAAAATGCATAATCTAAGTGAGTGCTCTGTTCCTCTCCTTTGCTTTATCTCTTGTATGTGTTAAGCTCTTGTGTGCTCCATTATGTGAGTGAGTTAGAGATAGAGAGAGTGAGGGTCGAGCTTCTATTGGAGTGCGGCAATGGCGATGGCTACGGAGCTCTCGGGTACTCCTATGCTAGCAACGCTACCTATGAGAATCTCAAGTGACCTGCGTTCACGAGGTAACACACCCCGACCGTGCATTTGTGTGCTAGGTGAGGACTTGTTGGTTTCTATGTTGAGCTATTATGCCTACAAGTGCAAAAGGGAAAAGCCCCACAACATGTGGTTTCACCCTGCACCCTTCCCATGGTGTCCGGGCTTTTGAGTACCATTTGTGCACAAGAAGCCTAGAGGTTGTGCTTGAAAGTTTGGTAAAGTCAATTTTTAAACTTGTGTGGAGTCAGTTGAACGTTACGTTCATAGTGAGGAGCAACTTGGACACATAGGATGTCCTTCGACACGTGACGTTCATAGTGAGGAGCAACTTGGACACATAGGATGTCCTTCGACACAACGTGAGTAAACTAACCATGTGCAAGCGTGGATAAGTTAACCATTTGTGAGTGTGTGGAAGCAAGACCTTTGTGAGGTCTTTTAAGCACCTTGGTGGCAATTACAACGGTGGCTCCACCAAAATTCAAATCCTAACTCTACCTTCTACAAATTTATGTATACATCTCTCTCTTCTCTCTCTCTCTCTAACGCGAAAAAATAAAGATTTCTATTGGCTTTTTGTTACTCCAAATAAGAGGGCAGCGTGGAACTTTGGTGATGCAAGATGCCATTGGTGCTAAAGTACTCAGGTGTCGACTGTGGAAAGGGAGATTTTTTTAATGCACGGTGAAAAAAGTTTTGCATGGCATGCATGGATGCATGGGGCTCGGCGGGCCGCGGAAAGATGATGACGTCGGTGCGGTGAAAGCCGTGGTACGTACCACACAGAAAAAATGCACTTGGGGTTGCAAGTTGTTGCGGACGGGGCCCACTTGCGGCATGATCCAACTTGAGACAACAAACATCTGAGCGTACAGAAGTTCGATAGTCAAAAGCACGCCCTTTTCTGTGCAAGTTGCCAAGTAGGCGAGAGGAAGAGGAGAAGCCCCGGACCCGGTCCATTTTATTGTGCCACTTGCCATGACCTGCGAACGTGGCATCTCCGAAAAGGCCCACGCCTTTGCCGGGAAGCTTCGCGTGGGCCACCGACACTTGTCGCAGAAGCTAAGGTGTGGGAAAGATCGAAGAACCCGATCTTGTGGATTGGATCTCTGCATGTGTAATTAGAAAAATCGGGATCTTTTTCTAAACCATACTCTTTTGCTTCTAATATGGGTCAACCGTCAACTCGCCCAGCCACGGTGAGCCCCTCTCTCTATCTCTACACGTTGCAACAGGCTTCGCCTACACTCCTCGCTCTATCTCTACACGTTGCAACTTGCAACACAGACTTCGCCAACGTTCTCACTTACAGGTTGAGGAATCTCTCTCTATACAGTACCCTTATATTTACTTCCAGACTTTTACTACCGCGTCACCGACGCGCTCTCTCTCTCTCTCTTCTCTCTCTCTCTCTCCATTGTGCACCAGTCGCCAGTGACCTCGTCATTCGTGACTATGGTTACCCCTCTCACTTCTTCTTCTTCTTCTCTCCCTTCTTTAAATTCGGATTATTTATCTCACATTGACTCTAACTTGACACTAGTATCTCTAGATTTCTTTAAGTTTTTACATTGATCCTTTAGTTCTTACATAGATCCGGAATAGAGAGTCTCTCTCACTAACCCATCATCCCATGTTTTAGGTACCTATTTGTATGTTTTACGTGTCTATTTATCTATAAAGGCCATGATCTACCCGAGTTCAAGTCCTACCGTTAGTAGTATATGCCCTCGTGTTGCATTCTATACCTCTCTCTCTAGATAGGATTAGACTCTCCCTCTCTTTCTCTAGATTCTTTCTCTAATTTTCCCTTGATAAGTTGATTGTGGCCTTGCCACCCCCTAGTTAAGATGCATCAATATTCAATAATCTTAATAACTTGGCCAATTGAAAATGAAACTATGCCAAAATTGACAAGTACATTTTTCCTCTTCAAACTTGGCCATTTTGTCATCACTACATTAGCAAAACATGCGTGGAAATCTGAACTTAGGCATCATTTAATGCTATTTGGCTAAGTTGACTGAGCCATGAGAATGCAGATAAACATCTCTCTCTCTCTCTCTCTCTCTCTCCACGATTTCATATTTGCTTTGTGCTATCCCCTAACGAGATTCTCTTTAAAATAGCCTTATAAATAGTCTTTTTTAAAAAAAAAACTCTCTCACGAACCCAATATCCCGCGTTGAGCTTCTCTCTCTCCTCGCCCTCCCCTCACTAGATTCTCTTGAAAATGGCCTTAAACTCTCTCACTAACCCACTATCCCATTTCTTACCTTACCTTGCATTAGTGCTTCCATATTTATAGTCTCTCTCTCTCTCCGGATAGGGTAGACCCTCTCTCTAGATTCTCTCACACTATTTTCTTACCTTGCGTTAGTGCTTCCATATTTATACAGTCCCTCTCTCTCCGGATAGGGTAGACCCTCTCTCTCGATTCTCTCACACTAATTTGCCCTTCATAAGTTTAATAATACTTCTGGCAGTCAACCTAGAGACGTCTCACCACCTTGCGTTACCTCGGCCCTCCCCTCTCTCTCTAGAGACTTGCTGACTATGCAAATCCTTTTTCCCTGTCTCGCTACAGAACCTTCGGCCTCGGCGTTCCCCTCTCTCTCTAGGGACTATGCAAATCCTTTTTCACTCTCTCGCTACAAAACCTTCCTGACTCTCTCTCTCTCGACTCGCTGACTATATAATTTCCTATAATTAGCTCTCTGCTCTCTCTCACTAGATTCTCCTGGTTTCCGTTCTCTCCCCACCTTGATCCTCATATATAGCATTTGTCCGCTACTCAATCCACAAACTGGCTAATTTGAATCTAGCCTTTCCTTAGTTTCCGCCACACCTCAAAGTTCCTCTTCCTCAGTTTACAGAGGCCTAAACAAAGACGCTACGCTCTTTACGCTTTAGCTAGCAAGCCTTTCGAAGAATTAATGGTAGGCTGCATGCCATGCCAATTTGCCTTTGTTATTTTTGGGCTACCATGAACATTAAGATAACAGGTTAACCTCAACCTTCCCTTTTTGTATGCATTTCAGGAGGAGGATCATGAGAGGAGGAGCTGGGGATTCACTTTGTTATCTGACCCTGAATTGCAGCAGGGCGCCGGACAAACCTGTTCTGTAGACTCTTGTGAAGGAGGGTCCTCTCTTGGGTTTTCCTCTAGTGAGTATTTCTGATAAGAGTCCTCTCTTACATGGCACCTCTTTTTGGGGTTTTCTGTGGGCAGTTTTCATAGCCTCTTCAATGGACCTTAACCTTTTCCATGTTCTAGGCTCTAGGCTCTGTGGAGGAGTCGGTGAAGATGAGACGAAAGTCGAGGATGCCGATGATATGGCCTATGTCCACAAGTTTGGCATCCTACAGGAGGTAAATCCCCCTTCAAAGCTTCCACAAGAGAAATCTCCTCAACATGCATCAAAGGAGAGCTCTAGAACAGAAGGAAAACGAGTTCTACTCGGTGGTTTAGAGAGGCTTGGCAGTGGCTTTAGTGCCATATCTGGATTTGGAGGAGGATCTAGGACTGACTCTGATGGTGGGAGAAGAACTGCATCAGCGGAGACGGTGAAGCTCTCTGCACAGTTCAAAGGTGTGGTCCCTCAGCCCAATGGCAGATGGGGAGCACAAATCTATGATAAAAATCAGAGAGTGTGGTTGGGCACTTTCAACAGAGAAGAAGACGCTGCGAAAGCTTACGATCGGGCGGCATTGAAGTATAGGGGCAGAGATGCTATGACGAATTTCAAGCCAGTGAAGGAAGGGGATGTTGAAGAGGTCTTCTTGAATAGCCACACCAAGGAGCAAGTGGTGGACATGTTGAGGCGGCATACCTATGAGGAGGAGTTAGATCAAAGCCGTAAGCAGAATACGGTGAGATCCAGGCAGGAGAAGGTAAAAGATCATGTGGAAAGAGGGCTACTGCAGGAACTGGAAAGTGCAGCGCCTTCTGCTTTGACCATACGGCCGGAGAGAGGCGGCGGAGGAGGAGGAGGATGTGGTGGTGGTCAAAGGAATCATGGGAGCCATCCGGCATCTTCTCCTGCAGCACCAAGTACCCTGTCTTCAGCAACGGCGGAGCCTCGAGAGCATTTGTTTGACAAGAGTCTCACTCCTAGCGATGTGGGCAAGCTCAATCGACTTGTCATACCCAAGCAGCATGCGGAGCGCTGCTTCCCACTTGATAGTAGCACCAATGAGAAAGGCCTCATGCTCAGCTTGGAGGATTCTTCGGGCAAAACGTGGCGTTTCCGCTACTCCTACTGGGGCAGCAGTCAAAGCTATGTGTTCACCAAGGGCTGGAGTGGATTCGTGAAGGAGAAGAAGTTGGAAGCGGGCGATATTGTCTCCTTCGAGCGAGGGGCCAACAATCATGAGGAGCTCTTCATCAACTGTAGGCAACGCCCCACAGCTATCCCAGTATGCACAACTGCCACAACTACTGTAGCTATTACTATCGCTGATCACGTTTGCAACATGCATCGACAACAGCAATCATATCTACCACGGCGGGTGCCGCCGCCCCCGCCCTCGCCACCACCACAATCGGAGCATCAGCATCACCTGCAACAGCCAGTTATGATGATTAATAAACTGACTCCATCTCAGCTCATTGTTGCTGAGCGGTCAGCTGTTCCATGCCAAGCTGCAGATGACTGTCTCACAAATCCGGAGCCTGATCTTGCCTCCTCTATTCTCTCGAGTTCTCACAGGTTTCAAGAGCTGCTTTCACGATCAGATGCAGCACATGAGGCACAATTCATCATCCAGCGGAAAGCAGGCGGTCGGAATCACAGTAAAAACAACCTCACGCGCATAAGTAGTGATGATCCTCTGTTTGAGCTGGATCTTCTTAGGTCCTCAAGGACGTCCATGTCCACTTCAAATAGATTGGCTTTTTCAAGCTCTGCCATAGCCACGCCACAGTGCACGGATCCAACCGAGGCCTCAGCACCACTCAGTATGCACCGCCAAGCAATGACCATGACGTTAGATCATTGCAAATGTGATATTACTACTACCACTAGTAGTGGTGTTACTGCAGGAGCTGGTACTTTTGACCCATCACCACCATCCTGGAAGGCTTCGAGCTCCTCCTGTCTCAAGGCAAGTGCACCCGCTCCCCTGACAGGGGTGACTGGTTGTATTGGATCAGCTCCATTTGTTTCCATGCAAGAAGCTTCTAGTACTGAGCAATCACAAAAGGATGAAGTCTTCAACTGCATGAAAGTGAAGGAGCTCTCCACTTCCGATCCTGAGCACAACTTGCCCTCATCAATTGTAACTCTTTCCTCAAGAAGAGGTCTGAGGTTATTTGGGGTTGACATGAAGCCTTCAAGTGATGATAAGCAAGAGCTCATAGAATATTATAGCGAGCCACTAGCAAGTGCAAGGAAGAGAGAACTTGATGAGGCAACTTCACAGTCTTCAAGTGAAAGTTGCTCTAAAAGGTGTAAGCTACAAGGAGTTCAAAATTTTCAAGCCCCTTGAAAAAGAAATGGTAGGTGATCCTCCCAATTTTCAAACCCTAGAAATTGTATGATAAATTGTAAAAGCAAAACAACTTCACTCTCATGTTTTTACTTGGAGAGAAAATGTGAGGTATTCATGTTACTTCATTAGGGACGTTTTCATGTAGAAATGCTTTTGTGATCAATATTTAGTATAGCTTATCAAGTATAGCCTCCTTTGATTTTACAAAAGTTTATATTTTTATATGCTAAAAATATTATGGTTGGCAATCTTGTATTGTAAATTTACTATGTGATTGACCCTAAGCCACCAAGTACCATCTAGAGGGCAATTTTAGATCTTCTTATAGCTCCTAGGGCCAATACATCACTGGAGTCCTGATATTTAAATTTCATCCAAAAGAAGTCATTGGCTAAAAGTTTACTCCCAATCAAGGGGGCTAGCTTGCCCCTAAAGTACAAAACTGCAACCATATTTCACATTGGTTGTGGAAATTTTGTTTTTCATTGAGGTCGAAGTATATTAAATAGCAGTGGGAGCCTCTTGATTATGATATCATTCCCAAATAGGAGATCAAGGTTCCAATCATGGTGCATGAAGGATGCATCATGTTGTTGTAGGTGAAGACTAGAACATCTCAAAATCGATCGAGATTGCTTAGTTCTAGATTTTAGTTTAGGTGTTTTTCACTTTTGTGGTAGATGGTGGTACTAAAGAGAGACAACAATGGATACACACAGAATATAGTGAGAATTGAGGTCAAGTGCCAATGGAGATGGCAACAGAAAGTCCAAAAGTTGGTAATTCAAAACATAGGAGAGCTCAACGAGTACTTTAACTCTCTCTCTCTCTCTCTCTCTCTCTCTCTCTCTCTCATGGATCACGACTACAAACATTACCAAGGGACAACTCAAGTGTGACATCCATATCAATGTGCCCAAACATTTATTTCACCCCCCTTAGCACCTTCAATGTTACATTGGCCCAATGTCGATCAAATTGGATCTTCAAAGACCGTTTAATGCAGAATGTGGCATTTGTGGGAGGAACACATACAAGCTATCCTAAAATGAGGATCCCCATATAGAAATTTTCTATTGAAAGGAAGGAATAATAAGATTTTGAGCATTGCATGGGTGTACACGAGAAGTGGTTACCAGGTATGATTCACACCTTAGTGATATGGGAAAATTAGGTGTTACAAAATTATGGTTAAAAGGTTTACTATAAAGTCTTAAGTATTTTTTGATATGTAAACTAAGTTGTCTCAGAGGCTTATGAGATGGGTGAATTTCCTTTCTATGTTTCGTTTTAAGATTTTACATACACCTCAAAAGACAAAATTAGTTACATATGCCTTATCCAAAAAGCCCAAGATTTGTGCACTATCATTTGCCTATCATGAGAAGCTTTTGGATGTGCAAGATTCTTATCATTTTGATGCAAATTTTACACCTATATGGAAGTTGTGTAGTAGGGAATATGTAAAACTAGCTGTACAGTAGTCCAAACAACACATCCATCCTACATAGTGTCAAAAAGGTATTTTATGGTACATAGTAGTTTCTATGTGACTATAAATCCTACGAACAAAGTGATGTAGGAGTGTTATACACCTCTTAATGTGAGGCATATTGTTTATGCAAAGGGATATCAAAGAGTATTTCCAAAAATTCTTACCTCGAACGGGGCAGGGGGGTGATGTTAGATAGGCATTTACTTCACCCATGAACTATTCCCTTTTGGCCATGGGAGAATGGAAGAGTATGATTCTAGATCTCGTTAAAGATGCGCTATGGTAATTATATTATTTGGAACATTATTGAAAAGTTCAACACAAACAAGTGTACTTCATCCTTGTCTTCAAAAAAAGAAGGATTAGTGCCATGTGATTGAGTTTTTTTTTGGTAAGAAAGTTCAAAATCATGCATGTCTCCCAGTCTATTGTTGAAGATAAGGTTTAACGGACCACCCACCATGAGTCTTTTTTGATAGACTCTCTTTTAAACATCTAGGAAGTTGAATATTTAATCATGCTTCATAAATTACTTAAATATTCAATACCATACATAAAAGCTCGAGAACATACTAAAAACATAAGAAGAAGATAAGCAACATTGGATGAAATCCCCCCCCCCATGCTCCTTCTCCCTCATGTGGGTATTTGATTATTGTATTTTTAAATTTAACCCTTAGAGCCAAAAGTATAACAAAAGCATTGGATGCATTAACCCCCTCCCCCCCTAACAAACATGAGTCACTACATTTCCCTCATGGGGGAAGTTTTATATTTTCAACTTTGACCCTTGGAGCCAATAACAACTTAAAAATCCAAATTTTGGTCTTTTCTTTTATAAAAATAACCTTAATACCAAGCTCACTTTCTTAAGAACTTGAAAATGAATATAAGGCAACACATACATGGCCTATAGATGTGACACATCACTTATACAAATACAATGCCTAGCTAAACCTAAAATGAGGCATGAAACCAAACAAATTACTAAAACTAGCACATGGCTAACTTAAAAATATTACTTTGTACGGAACCTTAAATCGACACAACTGGTCACACTGACTTATTACTAAGATTGGCACACCGCCAACTTAAAAATAATACTCTGTATGGAACCTTAAATCGGCACCAACTTCTCACTAATTTATTATTGCTCACAAAATGTGAATCACATTAGTTAGAACAACTAATTGGAATCCTCAATAATCCCAACATGATTATGTTCATAAGCACAAACACATAACACCATTAACACTGGCTCAATATTTAACACAGAAAGTCGCCTGCGATACCAATAACACTAGCTCGTTATTTAACATGAAAAGTCACCTTTAATACCAATAACACTAGCATGATTATGTTCATAAGCACAAACACATAACACCATTAACACTGGCTCAATATTTAACACAGAAAGTCACCTGCGATACCAATAACACTAGCTCGTTATTTAACATGAAAAGTCACCTTTAATACCAATAACACTAGCATGACCCCAAATGCATGTAGACCCGTGACACCAATAAGACTAGCTCAGTATTTAACATGAAAAGTCACCTTCAATACCAATAACACTAGCATGACCCCAAATTTATGTACCAGTAACACTAGTCCATTTAGTATCAATGTAGTAGCACCCATGATACTAACTACTAGCATGACCCCAAATGTATGTACCAGTAACACTAGTCCATTAGTATCAATGTAGTAGCACCCATGATACTAACTACCGATAATAACTACTAGCATGGTATAATGGTATCTCAAGCATCCCCGATCAACCATAAAGTGAAAAATCTAGCCCTATTCGATAATATAGAAGGAAGTTAAAGTTTTCTTCTACTTTCATTCTCAATTCAATGGGTGAATGAAATTGTAAAGCAATATGGTTCATTGTTTCACATTAAAAGCTTATTTATGGAACGGTAAAAACCTTTATATCTTCTCCCAAGTTTCTGTTGATGATAAGTAGGTGAAAAATATTGAAATTACATATGAATAAGTGTGGAGATCCATTGAGGGAAGGTCTCCAAAAGCATATAGATAAGTGTGGATAGCCATCAGGGAAGGTCTCCGAAAGCATAAAAAATCTTATGACAAACATTATTGGTATTAAGACCTCAAAAAGGAGATTGGATATTGGTAAAATTAAATAATGCCACACTCAAGAAACAATTTGGGAAGGAGGTTATGTATTCAAGATCACCTTTTCAACAAAAACTATGTAGCTTACAGATCATAAAAAACAACAATGATGCATTAATGAGGTGACTTTAAGACTTGGATTATTAAAACATTAGAGGGTTCAGAATGTTTTTCATGTAAGTCTTCCTGGAGCTAGCAACATTTATCATTGATCATGCACCAAATGTGGAAGATTTGAACAAGGTACATCAACTTGAGAAAATAGTAAGGAATGAAACCTCAAAGGTAAGAAATTCTAGCCGAAGCTTCTTGTAAATCTCATAACCTACCCATTAACTCATGCAAAGTTGGTAGGTGAAGACTATTGTAGGGATAAATTTGTCACTACTTGGAACATGTATGGAATCTTTTCAAGTGCAATTAACTCATCAATTGCCACAAGATTATGGCATAACTCCCACAGTGACGCTAATGTCGGTGAAGTCTAACGAGGACAGGTCCAGTTCGAAGTTGAAGCAAAAGAGACTTATTTTTCAGTTGGGACATTAAACTTTGAAGTAAAATTCTTGAGTTGGACTTTGAGGATTTTCTACATGAAAATTAAGGTGGGAGAATTTTGTGGTATACAATTTATGTTACAAGACCATGGTACATGGAGATTAGAATATTCCACAAATTAATTAATAGAAGAAATAAACCATAAAAACCATAGCATTAAAAAATCAGAGAACACAAGATTGGGTGCAATCTCCCCCCTGACGTGTGTGGCTCCACTCCCACACGCGATATTTAAATCATATTATCATAAATTTATCCCTTAGAGCCATAAATAGCATAGCTTTTCCAAAATTGGGCTTTTGCAAAATTGAACCATAGTCCAATGCTTTTAAAGTATCTCATAAAAAATAGACCTTGCCCAACAAATGTATAATAGGCCAAACCATACAAAATCAAATATTTAGCACACATGTGCTTGGCTAGATAATCTCGTCCAATGGCCACCTTGGTTGTTCCAAACTCATGATCTATACTCAACATAGCCAAAAATGTTAGATCACAATTACTTTGGAATCACTCAAAAAAATAATTCTAACAAATGAAAATCATTTACTACCATGCTTCACACATGAACCATGCATCACACATAATTAATTAGATTCACTCACAATGTACTCACACTATGTGAAACATAATTAATTGGATTCACTCTCACATTGGATTAACTCACAATGTCTTCACATGAATCACACGTGTTCAAAGAATTGATCGGATTCACTCACAATCAACTTAGCCTGGGCACATCTCACACGTGTTACCATTGATCGGATTCACTCACAATCAACTTGACCCAAGATATTCAATTCACTTATTGGGTCACCCAACAATTAATAAATTAATTAACCACTACAAGGAAAAGCGACCGTAGGCGCGTTTATAGACACGTTTTGACAACATGGTTTAAAATGTCACGGATGCGTTTATAAGTGCGTCTAAAATCACGTCTACCGACAGGAATCTATATGCGTGTCTATATTAGTATAGACGTGCTTATAGCCTCCATTATAGACGCGCATATAGACGCACTCTAAAATTTTAAAAAAATTTCAAAGAGCTACTTTTGCAGATGTACATCTACATTTTCTGCACATGCAATTGCATTTTCTACACAGGCAGCTCTCTGGTTTAAGGTTTTGCTTACTTGGACATAGACGAATCAAAATCAGCAAAGATATCAACATAAATACTTAAATTAAAGATAGATATGCACAAAAAGATTTGTGAACACACTTCAAATATTGATTAAAGAAGATAAGAAATTACATTTTATATCCAAAAACTTGTCCACATAAGGCTTGAATAAAAACATAGATACATAAAGAAGATAAAAAAATTTCATCTTATATCCAAGAAGTTATCCATACATGATGGTAGCCACATGAGGATTGAAAAAGAAACATAGTTGCATAAACCAAAACTATACATGAAGAAAAACTAGCGGGCGACTACTCGAAGGAGTCATCACTCTCCGAGTCATCTTGTCCACCTTGTGCCTACACAAAGTGAAGATATATATAAATACAAATAGAAAGTATTATAAAGGTCGAAACATGTTTTGTAAATAAAAATAAAAAGTATTACCGGCATTGGTGTTCTATGCAGGTCGAAACATAGATTGAGCTCTATGCATGCATTAAGCTCTATACATAGAGCTTAATCTTTTCAATTTTGTATGTATGCATTAGGTTCTTAAGGCTTTTGTATGTATGCATTACTAATCCTTTCCTCACCCTTTTGTTGGTTTTGTAGGTCTTCTAATCTTCTCTTTCAACATCACCAAAAAGAGGTAAGTGCTTTCCTATCTTTTTATCCTCTCTTTCCTCTATTTTTATTTACCAAAAATAGGGATTTTGTTTTGTAGGTCCTCTATGCATAGAGCTTAATCTATGAATAGAGATCTAATCATAGAGCTTAATCTATGAATAGAGATCTAATCATAGATCTTAATCTATGTATTAATCTCTATTCGTAGAGCTTAATGCATAGATTAAGCTCTATGCATGCATTCATAATGCATAGAGATCTATGCACAGATTAAGCTCTATGCATAGAGCTTCATCTATGCATGCATTAAGCTTAATCTATGCACGCTTTATGAATAAGGTCTTAGCATAAAGCATTATGCTTAAAGCTTTATTATGCATAAGGACTCATGCATAAAGCATTATGCTTAAAGCTTTATGCATAAGGCCTCATGCATAAGCTTTAGCATAGCTTGCATAAGGCTTGCATAGCGACGTAGTTTGCATAAGGCTTGCATAGCGGCATAGCTTGCATAAGCTTTTGTATGTATGCATGATTAATTATTCCCTTACCCTTTTGTTGGTTTTGTAGGTCCTTTCTATCTTTCCTCTATTATTATTGCACCCTTTGGGTGCTAGGGATTTGTTTTGTAGATTTACGCCGCATAAGCTTTATGCATGCTTTATGCATAGTGCTCATGCTTGCTTTATGCATAAGCTTTGTGCATAATGCTCATTCATAAGGCCTCATGCATGCTTTATGCATAATCTTTATGCATAAGGCCTCATGCATAGTTTTATGCTTAAGGCCTTCTGCACATTACTTTATGCATAAGGCCTCATGTATAGTTTTATGCTTAAGGCATCATGCTTAAGGCCTTATGCACAGTGCTTTATGCATAAACCTTAGGCATAATGCTTTATGCATAAGGCCTCATGCATAAATCATTATGCTTAAAGCTTTATTATGCATAAGGCCTCATGCATGTTTTATACATAAGCTTTAGTATAGCTTGCATAAGGCTTAGGGCTTGCAAAGGGGCTTGCATAGACGCATAGCTTGCATAAGCTTTTGTATGTATGCATTACTAATATTTAAAAGATTTATGCATAAGCCTTTAAAAGATTAGTAATGCATATATACAAAAGCTTATGCAAGCTATGCGACTATGTAAGCCCCTTGCAAGCCCTAAGCCTTATGCAAGCTATACTAAAGCTTATGCATAAAACATGCATGAGGCCTTATGCATAATAAAGCTTTAAGCATAATGATTTATGTATGAGGCCTTATGCATAAGGTCTTAAGCATGATGCCTTAAGCGTAAAACTATGCATGAGGCCTTATGTATAAAGCACTGTGCATAAGGTCTTAAGCATGATGCCTTAAGCGCATAAAACTATGCATGAGGCCCTATGCATAAAGCTTATGCATAAGGCTTATGCATAAAGCAATGTGCATGATGCCTTAAGCATAAAACTATGCATGAGGCCTTATGCATAAAGATTATGCATAAAGCATGCATGAGGCCTTATTCATCAAACTATGCATGAGGCTTATATATAAAGCATTATGCACAAAGCTTATGCATAAAGCAAGCATGAGCACTATGCATACAGCATGCATAAAGCTTATGCGCATAAATCTACAAAACAAATCCCTAGCACCCACCAAGGGTGCAATAATAATAGAGGAAAGATAGAAAGGATCTACAAAACCAACAAAAGGGTGAGGGAATAATTAGTAATGCATACATACAAAAGCTTATGCAAGCTATGCCACTATGCAAGCCTTATTCAAACTACGTCGCTATGCAAGCCTTATGCAAGCTATGCTAAAGCTTATGCATGAGGCCTTATGCATAAAGCTTTAAGCATAATGCTTTATGCCTTTAAGCATAATACTTTATGCATGAGGCCTTATGTATAATAAAGCTTTAAGCATAATGCTTTATGCTGAGGCCTTATTCATAAAGTGTATGCATAAAGCATTATGCATAAGGCCTTAAGCATGAGGCCTTAAGCATAAAACTATGCATGAGGCCTTATGCATAAAGCATGCATAAGGCCTTATGCATAAAGCCTATGCATAAAGCTATGCATAAACTATGCATAAGGCCTTATGCATAAAGCCTATATATAAAGCTATGCATGAGGCCTTATGAATAAAGCTATGCATGAGGATTATGCAGAAAGCATTATGCATAAAGCTTATGCGCAAATCTACAAAATAAATCCCCAGCAGGGGTGCAATAATAATAGAGAAAAGAGAGGAAAGATAGAAAAGCACTTACCTCTTTTTCGTGATGTTGGAAGAAAGGATTAGAGGACCTAAAAAATCAACAAAAGGGTGAGGAAAGGATTAGTAATGCATACATACAAAAGCTTATGCAAGCTATGCCGCTATACAAGCTTTATGCAAACTATGCCGCTATATGCAAGTCTTATACAAGCTATGCTAAAGCTTATGCATAAAGCATGCATGAGGCCTTATGCACATAAAGCTTTAAGCATAAAGCATTGCATGAGGCCTTATGCATAAAGCATGCATGAGGCCTTATGCATAAAGCTATGCATGAGGCTTATGCATAAAGCACTATGCAAGCCACGCTAGCCTAAACTAAACCATACCCCGACACTATGCATTTAGCATGCATGCATAAAGCTTAATGAATGCATAGATTAAGATCTATGCATAGAGCTTAATGCATGCTTAATCTATGCATAGATCTCTATGCATTATGAATGCATGCATAGAGCTTAATCTATGCATTAAGCTCTATGAATAGAGATTAATGCATAGATTAAGCTCTATGATTAGATCTCTATTCATAGATTAATCTCTATGCATAGAGGACCTACAAAACAAAATCCCTATTTTTGGTAAATAAAAATAGAGGAAAGAGAGGATAAAAAGATAGGAAAGCACTTACCTCTTTTTGGTGATGTTGAAAGAGAAGATTAGAAGACCTACAAAACTAACAAAAGGGTGAGGAAAGGATTAGTAATGCATACATACAAAAGCCTTAAGAACCTAATGCATACATACAAAATTGAAAAGATTAAGCTCTATGCATAGAGCTTAATGCATAGATTAAGCTCTATGATTAGAGCTCTATTCATAGATTAAGATCTATGCATAGAAGACCTACAAAACAAAGCCCCTCTTTTTGGTAGATAAAAATAGAGGAAAGAGGATAAAAAGATAGGAAAGAGAGGAAAGATAGGAAAGCACTTACCTCTTTTTGGTGATGTTGAAAGAGAAGATTAGAAGACCTACAAAACCAACAAAAGGGTGAGAAAAGGTGAAAGATCCATGCCCCCTCCACGCAACAAATTCCGGGGTGTTAGTAGCGGAAGTGGCACTTCTTGCGCAGGGTAGGACCTCTCACTCGAGACCTTGCCCACGGATATCCAGACAAGAGACTAATCCCTCGGTTCTTCCAAAACCACGAACCCGGAAAAACTTTCCTCACTCAACAGACATAGGCGATTTCTCCAAGATATTTTTATTCTAACGTAGTCAAGAGCCTTAACTAACCAAACTGATCCGACTGAACCCGTAAGTCACATGGTCAGATCAAGGAAGAGACTTACACTTGGATCATAGAGACCAACGTTTTTTTCCTCATCAAAAGGCACAACCGTTGATTCTTTTCCATAGAACAAAGACTATTTGGGATTTACTTCATCTATCGTAACATAATAGAATTGAGTCTAAAGCAAAACCCGGCGGGTCCCTGCGGGGTCGTCATGTAGCCCGGGGGGGTACAATTTCCTATATATATGGGTCCGGGGGGCCCTTTGGGAGTTCATTGCTGACAGCATACACAGGTAATGAAACTTGTGTGTGTGTGTGTATGTGGGTGTGTTCGTGCGGGCAGCCGCCCACTGTCGCAATGCGCGGCAGGATGTGGGTGGTCCGCCACACGAGGGATGTGTGTGTGGGTGAGTTCGTGCGGGCAGCCGCCCATTGTCGCAATGCGCGGCAGGATGTGGGTGGCCCGCCACACGACTGGTGTGTGTGTGTAAGGCCATTCTTCGGAATGGTGCTTACCCTGGGGCACTTAGTTGGTAACACGGCTAGTCTGTGTCCTATGGTAACTATGGCACGCCGTAGAGCGGTACTAGTCGGTAACGCGACAAGCATAGTATTGTTATGGCGATGTCACCTTCCCTTCCCTTCCCTTTGTCAAATGCGGACATATGGTCGGTAATGCGGCCAGTGTATGTTCGTATCCTATTTGTATTCCCATAGAATCGGGCGGCATTTTGTCGTTAACGCGGCAAGTTGGTGTCGTCCGCTAGTGCATAAATTGTTTTTTGCATATTGCGGCATTTGATCGTTAACGCGGTCGAAAAAGTGTCGTAAATTTGCTTGCATATTACGGCATATGATCGTTAACGCGGTCGAATAAATGTCGTAAATTTGTTTGATTTGACTTGTATTGTTTTTATTGTGTTTGACCCATGCGATACTTGGTTGCTAACGCGGCATGAGTATTTCATGGATCAAAGTTTACATCATATTGTCTAAACGTTTTATTTTATAATATCGTGATTCGTAACTCGAAAAATATGAATATCTCTCTCTTCTTACCCCCCTCTCTCTCTCTCATGATACACTTCACAACTCTTTCTCTATCTCTCTCATGATTCACTTCACAACACGATAGATGTGTAGATAATGATTTTTTTTATTTCTCTTAAAATATACATAATTCTTAATAATTTCTTTTTTCTCCCTCTATTTACTTAAAAATTAAAACAGTACATTATTTTCCTCTTTAGGAACTCACAAAAACATTAAAAATGTCATCTAATGTTTCTTCTCTCTATCTGTCACAACTCTCTCTTCCTCTCCTCTCTCTCTCTCTCTCTCGCAATGATACACTTCACAACTCTCTCTCTCTCTCTCTCATGATACACTTCACATCTCTCTCTCTATCACGATAGGTGTGTAGATGAGGAGTGCTTTAGGATTACAAAACATTATTTCTCTCTTTAGGAACTCACAAAACTATAAAAAATGTCATTTAATTTTTCCTCTCTCTATCTGTCACACCTCTCTCTCTTCCTCCCCCTCTCTCTCTCTCTCTCATTCGATAATGTATACACTTCGTAAGTAATAATGCACTTGTTGCGGTTGTCTCACGTTCGATAATGTATTGCATGATGTTGAGTTCAGTAATATTGTTTGATATATTCTGTTTTTGTTTGATCATTGATAAGTAATGATACACTTGTTGCTGTTCTCTCACGTTTGATGATGTATTGGATGATGTTGAGTTCATTAAAATTATTTGATATTCCGTTTTTGTTTGAACATTGACGATATTGATATACTTGTTGCTGTTCTCTCACGTTTGCTTGATGTTGATTTCAGTAATGTTTGATATTCTGTTTTTTTGTGTTTAGTGATATTTGCTAGATTTACGAAGACGATCAACATGCTTTCCCCCGAAGAGCGTAAAATTGTTCTGCGAGCAATTCGCATTGAAGCGGTCATCACAGTGTCACAATGTGCTGATGATGTCGTCAAAAAGATCAATGAGTCTGAGATACTCATGCGAGATCTAATAGACCAAATATGGAAAAATGCACAGCGTCGGCTTCGAAGCGGAGGCAACGCTGAGTTGCTTGATAGACAGAAGATAGCAGATTTCAACCATCAACACATAACACGAACCATTTTGGGGAGCATGCGTGTAGCATGCAGTGATAATAGAGATGCTGCCCTGCCTGAAGCCAATATGCAACGTCTACAGTTATGGGACGTTGTATGGAGCGAGCAAAGAGCCAAGAGCAAGCGCATGAAGGCGTTGGATGCAGAGTCCCTCCCCAAAAGAGTGCGCATTGCCCAAGACGTCGCTGCAACGTCCAGCCAGGCAGATGCAAGTGGTACAGGTGTCATTAATCGTACCATCTACAATTCTATGTGCACATATCTTATTGGCATCCCGCATGCACGAGGCTCTGTTCGAAGGGCGAACAATAGACTCCGGTGTTTTTTGCACAATAAAAGAGTACACAGTTAAAGGTATATCATTTTTACCGGAGCACATTACTTTTTGCGAAAAGCACTACAAAGGAGAAGGCAGCGCCAAGTTCGAGAGCTTCCAAGCAGAGCAGGGTATGTAAGTGCTACATCCATCGATTGTTCGGTGTATTGCCTTTACAAAAGAGGCTCCTTGGATCACTGTTTTCCCGTACTATAATGGCGGCGCTCTTGGTGATACTCTTCTGAAGGTTCCCTTCAGATTCAGTGAGTTCACCAGAGCAATTTTCTGTTTGGATCGAGGATGGAGACAACCCCCGCCTGATAATATCCCTTTAAGTCATCTAGAAGTTTCGAAAATAAAACAAATAGTAATAAGCATGCCACATATTATGCATGCCCTGGTGGAAGGCCTAGCGGCAGCACGTATGGCAGGAATTGTACATACCAACCTACATCCATTCAATGTAGTGTTGGATTTTACAAAAGAGCTAAAGCCACGCATAGGTATTATCGATTGGGGGTTGCTGCTGAGAGCGCCCAAAAAACGGGTGTCTCTCAATTTTGTATTTGAAGTAGACAAGAACCCTGAGAAGGTGGCACAGGCAGTCTCCTACGCAAACAGAGAGCGAAATAAATGGCCGTGGATAGCCCCAGAGCTTTATGATCCATTTTTGGCAGATGCATACACTCCTGCATCTGATGTTTTTGCCTTGGGATATTTATTACAAACTTTATATGACTTTTAGCAGAAAGTGCAAGAGTTGTGGATGGATAATAGTTCCCATGACAAAGTTACCATGGATACTATTATTCATAGAGTCAAAAATTGGATGTTTCTGCCTAATCGCGATGAGCGAAAATCAATTTTGCAAATACTTGAATTTTTTAGATCACTAAATACTGACCCAACGAGGGCACTACGTCCTCTTGTAGAGCTATCGGTGTCATTCACCCCAACTTTGTAATGATACAGTATCAAGAGATTAAGTTTCAGGAATGGCATTTTGTTTCTCTCTTCAAAATTTGATGTGTCCAATGTTTCAAAAATTATCTCATTGAGTCTTTGCAATATCTCTCTCCTCTTGTGGTGTTTAAGTTTATGTTTTCTCTTCAAAATTTGATGTGCGCGCATTGTTTGAAGTGTTTTTGGAGTCAAGTGGATATTTCTCATCGAGTCTTTGCAATACATATCTCCTCTCGTGGTGTTTAACTTTAAGATTTTGAGAGTAATGGTCAATTTATCTTACGTTAATCTTTACAGTTCATTAAAATCCTAAAGTCATTTACGTTCATGTAGATATGACAGAGGCGCAAGCGAACGAGCATCAGGAGTTAGCCAAGAAGGCATACGAGCGAATGAAGGCCCTTGCACATGGCCTGACAGCCCGCGAAGCTACAAGAACAGCATGCAGGTTGTCGAAATGGACAAATCCAACTTATGCCCAATGGAAAGACATAAACAAACGCGTAACCACAGAGATGATAAAGGAAATATGGCCATGTCCAGATGGCGAGATTAAGAAGGGAAGATGGAAGATTTCACGTTGCACTCACAATGATATCAAAACTAATGCCGAGCGCATTTTCTTGGAGGTGTACGGTCGTCCTCTCCATAACGCCGACGCTCCACTCTATTTTGCTAAGATGCTATATGCTCAATTTATCCTAGAAACTCCAGTGGACGTCGCCTCCAGAGAGGCCACTGTCAACACCCACGACATACGTGAAGAGACAGTGACATTCACAAGGGAAGAACTTGCTCTCATGGTGGAGGGCGCTGGATTGGAGTTAAACCAGGTCAAAGAAAGCTTAGGGGCACAGCTAGCAGAGAAGGAGAAAGAAGCTGACCGATTAACTCAAGCGTCAACTCCTCCCCCGGCCAATAGAGGGATTCAAGAGCAGCTAACAAAGATCAACCAAGATGTGCAGAGCATCTCTTCACGTATTGCTCCTGTGCGCCAAGGAAACCACATCTCTCATTTTTTGATACATCCTGATCTTGTGGGAGTTTCTGCTGAGGCTACAAGTTCCTCCACCCCCCACCAATGTCCTGTATGTTACAAAGTATTCGATGGGTGGAGCGGCCAGTATATACTACCATGTGGACACTACTACCACCTAATATGTTTAGTGAGGCAAATGCAAAATACTTCCACATGTGCATTATTCAATGTCCCAATAAATCAAGGTATTTTTACAGTGTTCGGTATGGCTAGCGAATATAAACCACCAGGACCTTTAGATGCAACTCCTAGTGCAATTCGTAATTTATTTCAAGATGAGAGCTAAGAAAAACAAATCCTACTTTTGTATTGATAATTTCTCCAAATATGATCATTTGTACAAGTACTTTTTATTAAATTAATGAAGTGACTTCTTCCTCTATGTCAGTATCTTGCTCCAAAATTCTTTCGCCGTTTACTCTCTCGTCTGCTAAATTAAGCTCATCTAAGTCAATGTCTAAATTGTCTTCTATCTCAAGGGTGGTGCACAACGTACGTCCAACATCAAAGTTCTTGTCTACTACATCATCACAATTGTACATCCATCTGGGCATATCTTCTTCATACTCTTCGCTTTCAATGTCTCGCAAGATCTTTTCATTGCAGTACATGTAAACAAGTTTATCTGCTCGATCTGCAAGAAGTCGATTGCGAATAGTACTGTGAATATATTTGTACATGCTCCAGTTTCTTTCTGAGCCTGAGTTTGAAGAGCACTGACTTAGAACCTTCATCGCAAGGTTGCGCAATAAAGCATAATGCTCACCACCATTCATCATCCACCACTTCCATGCAGGTTGCTCTTTAGCCATTTGTTGAACAAGGGAGTTGGAAAATAAACCCTCTTTCAACCGAAATGAGGTCATCTCCTTTATGCACTGTACACGATCATCATTATTATTATAGAAAGTGTTTACCACTTTATAAAAATCTTGCACCACCTCAACGTTGGACATCAAATCCATATTCCAATATTCAGGATCTAACATGTAAGCAGCACTGTGCAGTGGTGAATGCGCTCCAATCCATCTAGCATGAAAGTACTTCAACATAACTTTTCTTTGTCTACTGGAGAATGGTACACGCCATTGCTTTTCCACCACTGAATGCTCTAATTTCTCAGGACACTCCAAACTCCGCTGGACAGTCCACCATTGCATCCATGCTTTTCCGAGATTAGGCGCTCTTTGATCAAGACTTCGTACAGCATACATAACAGGCATCATTACATGGTATGCATCCATCACACTGTTCCACCAACTT
Organism: Cibotium barometz; assembly: GCF_041138505.1. Lineage (NCBI taxonomy): Eukaryota > Viridiplantae > Streptophyta > Polypodiopsida > Cyatheales > Cibotiaceae > Cibotium > Cibotium barometz. The sequence continues at coordinate 50,105,584 of NC_141046.1, read as the reverse complement.
CTTCTCGTAAGCGCTCCCTTCAAGACTTTGATTTTCTCTTTCACTTTTTCAAGTTGAGTGTTCTCCCAGTCATGAAATGCCATGCATGTAAATGTTTCGCAAACTGCATCTTTATTTCTAAGAAGAGACTCAAAAGTGTAAAAGTGAGTGCAAAACCTAGTCTCCGCTGGAAGCTTTAACATAACTGACATGCGAGGTTGAAACATATCTAAAACTCTCTGTCTCTTGAGCATGAATTTCACAAGCTGAGCAGTGTCAAGGATTGAGGCAAACCATTTGGTATCATCAGATTTATACCAATCTTTTAATACAAGATTCAAACTATGAGTATTGCAGCCTATCGGAAAAATATGTGGATATTGTCGCTGTAGGATTTTGGATGCATTTTTACAATTTTTTGCATTGTCCATGACGACTTGGACTACATTTTTGGCACCCACTTCCTCTATCACAGAGCTAATGACTTGAGCAATGTAAGCCCCAGTTTTGATTGAACCAGCTGAATCCACGGCACGGATGAAAGTCTCACCTCTAGGTGAAATAACCATTATATTAATTAATGGTTTTCTTTGCACATTAGACCATCCATCACTTACTATACTACATCCAGAAAGCTCTATATTGCTAAGAATTATTCTTTGTACACGTTCTTTTACTTGCGCATAACATTTCTCTAATAGATCATTTCGCATAGCATGGTACGTAGGCGGTGAAAACCCTGGTCCAAACTCACCAATTTTCTTCCATGCTCTCTTCCAATGCTCACTGTCCACCATCATCATAGCACTCCCAGAAAAGTAAATCGCTTCAACAAGGACGAGTTGTGCATCATCGAGTCGACCTTGACGTAGGCTTTCTTGCAATGAAGTTTGACGCATGGGTATATTTCCTACGTCAAAGTTTCGCTTGCAAGAAGATGCACTGGGTAGATTACTTTCTGGTTGCACATTGCCGTTCGGGGTACAAGTAGGCGGTGTAGCGGGAGTTTGATGATTAGAACAACAGTGTTCTTGCTGCCTTGATACATTAACGGTAGGAGTGTCATGTTTTCTTGAATCTTTCTTTTGAATTTCTTCTCTTATGCGTTTGGCCACTATAGGTGCAGAGGGGTGGGTACATGACTTTTTCTTCGGTCCGCCTAAAAAGTGTTCTCTTAGTCGAGGCGCCCCACCTGATTTTACTGCATGGCATAGCTTACACTCCCAATCTATGAATCGATCACAAACGTTAATTGCATATTGCCACTCTATCCCACGTGCCTTTTTTTTCCTGCTATTTGAAATTTGGACTCTATTGGAGGTATCACTGGATCCAACATTGTCCTCCATCTCAACAAATAACCTATTCAACCAAGCATATAACAATGAATACACAAATGAAAAAACAACAAATCACTCACGTATAACAAAACATACATTAGCAGACAAAGTACTTCGAAACTATCTTGACAAATACAAAAGATCATCACATAACACAAAACTACTTCAAACTATCTTGCAAGGTCTTACTACAAAACTACTTCGAAACTATCATGCACATTGCACCCCCAATGAAGGATGCCTTTTGTACCCAATTAAGGATACTTTACACAATCAAAGATCTATGCTTGCCCAATACTCTAGTATAGGACAATAGACCTTCTCTAACATTCACAAAAAAAATCAAAGATCTATGCTTGCCCAATACTCTAGTATAGGACAATAGACCCTTGTCTACTCTAAACTATATCAAGTATCAAGAACCAATACAAGCCCCTAAGCAGGACTCTTGGCTCCATCAAACCATTCATAAAGCAGAATGAGGTAGATTACGTACGTGGCTCAAATGCAAAGCTGAATGACTCCAAATTTGTCCCTAAATCTCCGCAAGTATTAGCTACGAGCCACACCCTGCCCCCAGTTCAAAGAACTAAGGACGAGTGGCTCAATAGCCTTAGGAGTACCTACAAGGAAAGACGACAGCCCCTAAAATAAGGATGTTCTTCCCAAGAGGACACTTCTAGCAACTCGAGAGCTCTACAAGTACTTTGAGGAGAGATATCACACCCCCAAAACAAGGACTATCTCCCCAAAAGTTGTACGATGGGTGTCGGGCAGTGTTTATATATAGAATAGTACCCCGCCGGTGCCGGGAAAGATAAAAGCCCGGAGGTGTTACGGGACTAGTGGGTTCCGGCAGGTCATTGCTCAGGTCATGTGAATATACAATGTGATCACAAGTTTTAATATGTTAACAATAGGTTTTGTTAACGTGATCACGAAATTATGAAGACGTTAATGAAATCCCTGGTCTCCACGACCTCATTCACAAGATGGTCAAGAATGCTTCCCCAGCATTCTTGACATAAAACAGTCATTTAAAAATAGGCGATAAATACAGTTTCTAACGAACTCTCATCTTTCCACATTGTTCCACATCATTTCTCATTATTCCACATTCTACATCAATTCACATTGCTTATTCCACATCCAGTCGTATTCCCATCGTCTTCATTTATTCTCATCCAATCACATCATATTACATCTCATCACATCTATCTTCATCACATCTCATCCATTCATATTTACCCATATCCACATCACATCCATTCACATCACATCTCATCCATTCACATCTACCCCGATCCATATCACATCACATCACATCTCATCCACTCACATCTACCCATATCAACATCACATCGATTCACATCACATCTCATCCAGTCACATCTACCTCGATCCACATCGCATCCATTCACATCACATCTCATCCATTCACATCTACCTAGATCCACATCACATCACATTCATCCACCTTACATCTCATCCATCCATTCACATTACATCACATCCATTTATATTCATTCAGATCCACATCTCATCACATCACATCCATCCACATCACATCTCATCCATTCATGTCTCATCACATCACATTCACATTCATTTACATCTCATCATATCATATTCACATGACATCACATCCATTCACATCTCATCACACCCATTCACATCCATCACACCCATTCACATCCATCACATTCATTGCATCCACATCACATCACATATATTCCATCCACATCTATCCTTATCACATCACATTCATTCCATCCATATCACATCACATTTATTCCATCCACATTACATCATGTCCACATCTATCCACATCACATCTCATTCATTCCATCCACATCTATCCATACCTCATCACATCCATTCACATCTCACCACATTCATCCACATCCATCCATATATTCACATTCACATCCATCCACATCCATCCACATCCCTCCATTCATTCACATGCACATCTATCCATCACATGCACATCTATCCACATCCATCCATTCATTCACATGCACATCTATCCACATCTATTCATTCATTCACATGTACATCAATCCATATCTTATCACATTCATTCACATCTCATCACATTCATCCACATCCATCCATTCATTCACATGTACATCAATCCATATCTTATCACATCCATCCATCCATTCATTCACATACACATCTATCTACATCCATCCATTCATTGACATTCACATCCATCCATCCATTCATTGACATTCACATCCATCCATTCATTCATATGCACATCTATCCACATCCATCCATTCATTCACATGCACATCTATCACATCATATCTCAATCTCATCCATTTACATCACATCACATCCTTTCACATATCATCACATCTCATCACTTCACATCGACATCTATTTACATCACATCACATCTCATCACATCCACCCACATCTTATCACATCGTATTTACATTTAGTACCGTTTTCTACTTTCAATACCGATCCCAGGACTTTTCTAAGTTTCTACCAATTGCTTGGCCTAGTTAAAGGTACTTTTTCTCGATGGATATTTTCATATTTGTTGCATGACGAGTGAAGATCAATGCAAGGATGCAACAAAAAAGACACTTAGGGCTCTTGTAAAGAGTTCCAAGTTGTAGATGAATGTGGGAGTGGGCTTGACAATAATCCCACATGGTAACTTTTGGGAGTTTTAGAGTTTTTGTATAAAAAGTGGCTCATTTGAGAGCTAAAGAGGACTTTTTGTCATTTGGTTGAGAGGCTCATAGAGAGAGCTTGCTCCATAGCTCCTTCTCATGTGCTCTCCCAAGGCTCTCCATCTCCATTCTTGCTTCAATCTTGTACTCTCTATTCTCTACTTATTCAATGATTTGAGGTTGCGGTCTACACACTTGCTAATCTAGATTTCGTAATGATGTTTTGATGCTAAAATCTAATTTGTGAATTGTAGAGTGCATGTGATGAAGCTTGTGCATGAAATGATGTGTAGTTGAGGCTTGTGTGATAGCTCTTTGCATGTTAGATTCTTTGCATAAGTTGCATTTTTGTGCTTAAGTGTAGCCTAATCTTGATGCGTTGATTATGTTAGATTGAGAAGGAATCAACGATTGATTGCTTGATTGTTGAAGAAGGATTGAGTAGGATTAGAAGTCATTAGTGTGTGGTTAACTAATCTTCTCCCATTCGGGATAGCCTCTATGCGCTAACCGGGTTGCATTCACGGATTGACAAAGTGTGTGGGTTGGAGTGTAGCCTCCGCTATGTTATGATGTCCCAACTAAGTTAGTGAAGGGTGTTAACCATTACTTCTTACTAAGTGCTCCATTGATTGCAAAATCGTGGATTAGGGTAGATTAGAGTAGAGTTTGCAAGGGCATTAAGTGTGTGATCTCAAGGGCACCTTGTGTGTTTTCTATTTTTTTATTAGAAGAAAAAAAATTAAAACCCCATTGCGGTAGAGTAATCCCGCCATTAATTAGGTTTAAGTGCTTTCTGTTTTTGTATTTTTTGGCATACCTTCTGTCACTAATCAACTAACACACTAACATTTGTTTTTTTTGTGTTGCGGTTGGGAGGGCTTTGTGACGCGGCCCTCATCTTTCCTTCCATCATCCTGCAAGAAGATTAGTTCCTACAACAGTGTGGGAGGCGTGAAGTTGAAGAAGCGTGGAGAGGTAGCTGGGAAGTGTTGAAGGCGGCTGTGAGGCGAACGCAGGCTGCTGCAGGCGAGAGGTAGTTGCAAGAGAAGCAGCGCAGCAGCATAAGAGGCATAGAAGGCGGCAAGCTTTAGCTGTTGGCCGGTGTGGAGCTGCAGCTGAGGCGGCTGAAGAAGTTGGAGGCAGCGGGCTAAAAGGAAGCAAACGAGGGCGGGGTCTGACCAGGGGCGTGGCTGTGGAAGGAGGTGGCGCAACAGCTGAGGGGCTGCGTGGAGGCAAGAAGGAGAGGCTGAGGGCGTTGCAGCAGACGGGCGCGAAGGGCTGTGGGAGGTGTAGAGGTGGCGGTCATGAGGCGGTCGAAGCGTGAAAGAGGACGTTGGCTGTAAGCAGGGCGAGGAGGTCGTCGAAGCATTGAAGCTGGTCGTTGCGTGGGGGCCGCGTGTTGCAGAAGACACGTGAAGGAGGCGAACGGCGCGGACGCGATAAGGTCCGTGATTTTCTTTTTTTCTTTATTTATTTATTTATTTATTTTTATTAATTTCCTTGTAACTGTATTTTTTAAAAAAATAATAATAAAAAAATAAAAATAAAAACCATAAAATAATAAATTAAAAAAAAAGAGATTGAAAAAAAGAAAGAAAGAAAAAAAAAACCATAAAACAATAAATTTTAAAAAAAAAGAGAAAAAAATTTTTTAAAAAAATAATTTTAGTCTATTTTTTTATTTTTTAAATTTCTGTAAAATTTTGCATAAGTAAAGTAACTTGCATTTTTTTTATTTTTTTTAAGAATTTCTGTAATTGTGTACATAATTAGTATTTTTTTAGCATAATTCATATTTTTTGTAATTGAGAGGAAGGGAGGTTCAAGTAGAGATCCCTCGAAGCCGACCTAAACGTAAATGCTGTAAGAGCCATAAAAGAATCCGTAAACAAGATGAGAGGGAACGACGTGAGAGACTACAAAAAGAAAAGGAGGAGTCTAAGAGTGAAAACTCTCGACCACCACCTCACTTCTCAGGAAAGAACGGATATCTATACTATATCCAAGCACAAGATAGTATCAAAGACCAAGTAAAACGATCAGATGGATTCCAAGCAGGAGAAAAGCTAACAACTGTTAGCAAAAATCGTAAAAAAACGAAGAAACAAAAACCAAAACTCAAGTCTAAAACCGATTCAAAAGAGAGTGTCGGAAGTGCAAAGACAACGGTTGAACAAAAAAATCCGATGCAAGATGGCAAAGGAGAGCTCAAAACCACATGGTCTTCAATGAGTGAAGACTCAAGTGGACAAGAACAAGGTCTCAATGTTCCTCCCAATTTCACACAGTACACTCTTCAAGATCGGAAGATTGTTCTTCAACAGCCCATGCGACAAAAACCAAGCATGCCAGGGGTTTCATATGATGGTCCAGAAGATGCAAAAAAGATTGATATTGCTAAGCCAGGAGAAGAGCCTCGCTATGTGTGGATTGCCACAGACTTGTCCTTAGATGAGGAGAAGTTATTAATTCAAACAATAAAGGAGTATCGCGATGTTTTTGCTTGGAGCTATAAAGACCTCAAAGGAGTTGATCCAAGCATATGTCAGCATACAATTCCATTGCGAGAGGATGCAAAGCCCTCCAAGCGACGTCCTTATACTTACAATGAAAATTTCGCACAGAAGATAAAGGAAGAAATAGACAAGCTCTTAGAGGCAGAATTTATCTATGAGATTGAACACACTGAATGGGTCTCCCCTATTGTAGTGGTGCCCAAGAAAAATGAAAAACTTCGAGTATGTGTAAACCTCAAGAAGGTAAATGCAGCTACTGTGCGTGATCATTACCCACTTCCAATCACGGATCATGTTCTGGAACGAGTTGCAGGGAAAAAGGCATATAGTTTCTTGGATGGATTCTCCGGTTACAATCAAGTGTCAATGGATCCAAAGGATCAACACAAGACAGCCTTTGCTACTGAAGATGGTATCTTTGCCTATCGTGTTATGCCATTTGGTCTAACAAATGCACCAGCAACCTTTCAGCGGTTAATGAGTCATGTATTCAAGGAGTACCTTAGGTAATTTCTTGAGATCTTCATGGATGATTTATGTGTTCACTCACAAGAGCGTGATGATCATATAGAACACCTCAGACTTGTGTTTCAAAAGTGTCAACTTTATCGTATATGCTTGAATCCTGACAAGTGCAAATTCATGGTAAGACAAGGGAAAATTTTGGGCCATATTGTTTCTCGCAATGGGATTTCAACAGATATGGATAAAATTGATGTCATTGTCTCATTACCTCGGTCTATCAACCCTAAAGGGGTACAAACATTTATGGGACATTGTGGCTATTATCATCGATTCATCTACATGTATGCTGTCCTAGCCAGACCATTATATGCTCTTCTTGTAAAGTTTAATTGGACTGATGAGTGTGAGGAATCCTTTGAAAAGTTGAAGCAAGCAGTAGTGACTGCACCCATCTTACGGGCAGATTGGAACCAAATCTTTCATGTCCATATTGATGCTTCAAACTTTGCAATTGGATGTATTTTGGCTCAATCGGGAGAACATAATAAGGATTTCCCAATCTCATATGCTAGTCGACAGTTGAACAATGCTGAGAAGAATTACACCACAACAGAAAGAGAAGGATTGTCCATGATATATGCAGTGAAAAAGTTTCGCCATTACCTTTTGGCAAACAAATTCATATTTTTTGTGGACCATCAAGCATTGCTATATTTGGTAAATAAGCCTTGTGCAACTGGAAGGATTGTGAGGTGGTTTATCATCCTTCTTGAGTTTGATTTTGAAGTGGCAGTTTGAAAAGGAACAACTCATCTTAGGGCAGATCATTTGTCTCGAATCACCTCAGGCGAAGCTCCTGTGGTGGGTGTGGATGATGATATGTTAGATTCAACACTTTTTCTTGTTGAGACAGCTCCAAGATGGTCTGAACCCATCTTAGAAATTTTGACAAGTGGGCAGATACAACTAGCGGGTCCTAATGTGGACCTATGGCGACCATTCAAGTTAATCTCAGGGAGATTATATCATCAGGGTAATGATGGAGTGTTACGGTTTATACCTAACCCTGACCAATATGAGGAAATCTTGGAATGGGCACATGCGGGTATCGGTGGAATCCATGCATCAGCTCTACTACTTGTGTGCGACGTATATCTCAAGATGGACAATGGTGGCCTACCATGCATGCAGATGCTGAAAAATTTGTTCGTAACTATGCTTCATGTCAAATTCAACAGCCAATTCATAATGTCACATTATTCCAAATTTCAACTACACTAAGTTGGAGTAAGTATATTGTGGACTATCTTCAGCATGGTCATACTGATCAAAAAATTCCTAGATATCGAAAGCATGCTATTGAAGTTGAAGCGGCCAACTATATGCTGATAGAGGGCCAACTCTACAAGAGGGGCAAGGATGGCAACTTACGCATGTGTGTATGTGAAGCTGACTACTTGAAAATCTTGACTCATGCACATGCACGTGTTGGGGGTGGACAGTTTTCGGGCAATACCACAGCTAAGTTGATTAGGTGGTCTGGGCTTTGGTGGCCAACCTTACAAATGGATGCCGAAGAATATGTGAAACGTTGTGAATGATTGTCAAAGGACCAAACCTCCTATCACAAAGGACAATATGCCATTGCGACCTATGTTAAGCACACGTGCTTTTGCAAAATGGGGTATTGATTTTGTCGGTCCCATTAAACCTCCAGCTCATCACACACATGCGGAATATATTATAGTCGCAACAACGGACTATTTGACCAAATGGGTAGAGGCAAAGGCTACAGTAAAAAATGATGCCAGAACCACAGCCAAGTTTCTGTATGAGTACGTGTTTACACGCTATGGCTTACCCATTGAAATCGTTAGTGATCAAGGTGTGCACTTTGTAAATGAGGTCATAGAGTTTTTGCTTCAAGAATTTATGGTAATTCACAAGCAGTCTGCACCCTATCACCCCCACAGACCAATGGACAAGCTGAGAGTACTAACAAGATTCTTTGCACAGCACTCACAAAGATTGTTGAGGGACATAGGACTGATTGGGAGCAAAAGTTGCACTCAGTTCTTTGGGCATATAGGACAACCTATAAAACATCTGTGGGCACAATACCATTTGATCTTGCTTTTAGATTAGACGCAATTCTTCCCATTGAATTTCTTGTACCTACTCTACGAGTAGCTAAACAATTGGATTGGACTGGTCATGAGCTTTCACAACACATTGATGAATTGGAAAAGCTTGATGAGACCCGCTTATTGGCGGTAATGGGGATGTATGCCGAGAAGAGGAGACAGAAGCAATGGTATGATAGAAATGTAACAACTGGCCGATTCAAAAAAGGGGACCTTGTGCTCTTGTACACACTTAAGAAGCATAAGAGAAAGCTCAAGAAACGTGGCCTAGGACCGTTTGTGATTAAAGAGCTTACTCCAAGTGGTGCAGTGCGTTTAGAGACACTAGAAGGTGAGCAAATGCCTAACTTCATTAATGGAAGTTGTCTCAAGAAATACAATGAACCATTAACTGAAGCCATGCTTCAACAGATGCATGCTGCACAAACACGGAAAGAAGCACTTGACCTACTTAAACGTCAGGCTCAAGAGGAGGCTAAAGCTAGAGTTGCAAAAGCTAAGGAGCGTCGCAAAGCTTCTATGATGGCCTTACAGTTGGCTACTGATGAACCATATGTCGATCCATTCAATATTCAAGTGTGCCTTCATCTTCATGAGACTACCTACTTTGTCTCTGCCTTAATTGAATTTGGTGCAGATTATAATGTTCTCTCGTTTGACACATCTTCTTGCATGACGAGTGAAGATCAATGCAAGGATGCAACAAAAAAGACACTTAGGGCTCTTGTAAAGAGTTCCAAGTTGTAGATGAATGTGGGAGTGGGCTTGACAATAATCCCACATGGGAACTTTTGGGAGTTTTAGAGTTTTTGTATAAAAAGTGGCTCATTTGAGAGCTAAAGAGGACTTTTTGTCATTTGGTTGGGAGGCTCATAGAGAGAGCTTGCTCCATAGCTCCTTCTCATGTGCTCTCCCAAGGCTCTCCATCTCCATTCTTGCTTCAATCTTGTACTCTCTATTCTCTACGTATTCAATGATTTGAGGTTGCGGTCTACACACTTGCTAATCTAGATTTCGTAATGATGTTTTGATGCTAAAATCTGATTTGTGAATTGTAGAGTGCATGTGATGAAGCTTGTGCATGAAATGATGTGTACTTGAGGCTTGTGTGATAGCTCTTTGCATGTTAGATTCTTTGCATAAGTTACATTTTTGTGCTTAAGTGTAGCCTAATCTTGATGCGTTGATTATGTTAGATTGAGAAGGAATCAACGATTGATTGCTTGATTGTTGAAGAAGGATTGAGTAGGATTAGAAGTCATTAGTGTGTGGTTAACTAATCTTCTCCCGTTCGGGATAGCCTCTATGCGCTAACCGGGTTGCATTCACAGATTGACAAAGTGTGTGGGTTGGAGTGTAGCCTCCGCTATGCCATGATGTCCTAAACAATGGCGCCGCTGCCGGGGAACGCACACCTAAGTTAGTGAAGGGTGTTAACCATTACTTCTTACTAAGTGCTCCATTGATTGCAAAATCGTGGATTAGGGTAGATTAGAGTAGAGTTTGCAAGGGCATTGAGTGTGTGATCTCAAGGGCGCTTGTGTGTTTTCTGTTTTTTTATTAGAAGCAAAAAAATTAAAACCCCATTGCGGTAGAGTAATCCCGCCATTAATTAGGTTTAAGTTCTTTCTGTTTTTGTATTTTTTGGCATACCTTTTGTCACTAATCAACTAACACACTAACATTTGTTTTTTTTGTGTTGCGGTTGGGAGGGGTTTGTGACGCGGCCCTCATCTTTCCTTCCATCATCCTGCAAGAAGATTAGTGACTACATCAGTGTGGGAGGCGTGAAGTTGAAGAAGCGTGGAGAGGTAGCTGGGAAGTGTTGAAGGCGGATGTGAGGCGAACGCAGGCTGCTTCTACAGGCGAGAGGTAGCTGCAAGAGAAGCAGCGCAGCAGCATAAGAGGCGGCTGTGAGGCGAACGCAGGCTGTTACTGTGCAGGTGAGAGGTAGCTGCAAGAGAAGCAGCGCAGCAGCATAAGAGGCATAGAAGGCAGCAAGCTTTAGCTGTTGGCCAGTGTGGAGCTGCAGCTGAGGCGGCTAAAGAAGTTGGAGGCAGCGGGCTAAAAAGAAGCAAACGAGGGCGGGGTCTGACCAGGGGCGTGGCTGTGAAAGGAGGTGGTGCAACAGCTGAGGGGCTGCGTGGAGGCAAGAAGGAGAGGCTGAGGGCGTTGCAGCAGACGGGCGCGAAGGGCTGTGGGAGGTGTGGAGGTGGCGATCGTGAGGCGGTCGAAGCATGAAAGAGGACGTTGGCTGTAAGCAGGGCGAGCAGGCCGTCGAAGCATTGAAGCTGGTCGTTGCGTGGGGGCCGTGTTGCAGAAGACACGTGAAGGAGGCGAACGGCGTGGACGCGATAAGATAACTCCTGATGGATATTTGGCGAGATACATGTCCACCATGCATTGACCCTGATAGTACTCGACCTGATCATCGTCGCAGGGGTTATAGTGCTCCTCCATTTCAAACTCATTCTAGGTACTTCTACACTCCCTTAGGTGAAAATTGCTGTGGGCATCACTTTGTCACGTTATTCTATCAACAGCATCACCCATTTCCACATTGTCAAGAGTGTGCACGACTCGTATTAGGAGAAGCTTCACATATTTGTTGGATATGCTGCTCTTACTTTAGACGATATGGCACGGGCTTAATGAAAGAAATTGTGGGAATTACACCCCAACGCCATAATCTTCTTAATGTGAGAATACCAGAGAGAGGACCAAATCAACGTAGATTACCTGAGGAGGTTCAAGCACAACAATGGAGGGATACATGCTTAAATGACTTGCAACCACCTATCTTGCAAGCCCTCCTTCCCCAAGCCTCAACATGTCAATATTGGATCAATATAAGTACCTATATTGCGCACTTCTAAAATCGAAACTGTCTGCTTAACCTTCCCATAGAACCAATGCCATATTTTAGTGAGGAAGCACTCCTTCCTCTACCACCTTCTCTAGAGGCCGGTTTTTGTGAGGGGTTGTCCCTGCATCATGAGGAAATTGATACCATCTTTCCAGCAGACGTGGACACGGATCCACCACCAGCGCAAGGGTAAGCACATCGACTCCATAATAAGATCGACAAGCCAGGGCACTTTTCTCCCATTGGGTTTTTCCCCTAGGTGATTGGCACCAATAACAAATTTTATTCCTTTCTTTTCTTTTCTTGTTTGTTAATAAAAATTTTGCAGAGATCTCAGCTAAACAAGAGCATCTAACATGCCCCAACAGTCCACCTACCGTGCACACAAATTAGGAAGGGGGGAGACATGCTACGCCTACAAAGACCAAGGAGGGGCAATCTGCACAAAATCAGCAATGCATCAATGCAAACGAATAACATCAACGGGCACTACAACAGGTGTATTCAAATCATAATCTTTTGTTCTTTATGTGCTTTTATCTTTTGGATATATGGTTCGCATGTTCACACAATGTTGGCTGGTTTAAGTTTTTGATTAGTTGTTAAAATATGGTGAGTGAATTCTAGATTCTTAGAGAACTTAGTAGAAGATATTTCTACTTAAAGACAGTGTAGGATATATACCAATGGAGTATGCCAAGTTCTTATGCTTTCAAGGTATATTAGTTATCCCTAGTGGTAGCTACCTCTTAGGTTTGAGCTAGGTGCCCCTCTCCTTACCAAGGTGTCAAAAATGCATCATTATTCTAAAATATCTCATTTTTTAAGTAATATCTCATAATTTTTAGCTAATAAACCTTGTACTCAGTCAACTCTTCATCTTATGTGAGTATTTACTCATTTTTGGGTATTTTCTTTTATTCTCTTGGATTTACTCATCCCAACACTTGGATTAATCCAATTGGCCCATTGGAACCTTAATTGGACCATAATCTAAAAATTTCTAAAAATGTAGACCCTTAGGCTAAGGTAGGTCCCTTATACCATTTTCAATTAATTCCAAATGCACATTGGAAAGTTCATTTTTAATTTTTGTTTCAAGGGAATCCATTTTGGACACTAGGAGGGTTTTTATATCCAAAGATATCTCAATTTTGGATTATCTCTCTCTAGATATTTTCTCTCTCTAGGCCAAAACAGGGTAAAGCAAGATCTTTCTTCTATTTCAAAGAGGGGAACAGTTTCAAGAATAGAAGGGGAGGTTCTTACACCTTTACACCTCAAAAGCTGGAGGGAGGAATCTTACATCCTACTCCACTTAAAAAATGCGAGATGTCCTCATCTCGCAACTGGAGATTAAACTCTTTTACCTTATGATTCAACTGATTCTGGGGTTCCTTATAGTCTGGTCAACCCACGTAGAATCCTGGGATAAAGATCCCTTCTACAAGAAGAACATATAGAACTCATTATCAGAGAACAATTCATTCAGAACAATTCATTCATCCTCTTAACACAATAATGGTCCATCAGGCCGAAAATTCTATCTGAACATTCCCCACAGAAATTTCAATTATGCAAGTTCTCAATTTGTCATTCCTTTATTAGATCCACTGGGTCAAAGGTCAAACAATAGCAATCTGTCAACACAATCCACTAATCTCATAGTGATATGTTGAAAGTTATAATCATCTTCTAGTTACTACCATCAGGGATTCGTCCCATTCATCCTCATCGTGGCTTTGTTCAACTTATCTTCCTTCAACCAGAAATCAGAAATCATCATCTTTCAATCAGAATCCAAAAAATAAATTCATCAATTCTCAACCAGAATTCAAAAAATCATATCAACCAGCATTTGAATTCATCCTCTGGATAGCATTTTTGCTTATAACTTCAAGGTCTTAGATTTACTCATATATATTGTCAGCAGTAAAGCGCTGCAGATATACCCACGGTATATACCTTGGAGCTATAAAGTAAATACCATCATATCTAGGCCTCAAGCAAGTCAAGGATTCTATACAATTGCGGTACTTCCATTTGAAGACCCAATTTCCAATTTATGAATCTTAATTCTGAATATCAATTTGTATGAATTTCATCACATAATTACAATCTTTTACTAGTACTTCATAAGTTTTTGACATTTCTGGCTTCTCGGTTGTTCCACTTTAGCTAATTTGCTTTGATACTAGCTGAAAGATGTTGAGATATCGAGCTCGTCTAGTGAGGCGGTGGACACTGATGAGCCGCCTGGGGGATAGGCCCCACACTTACACCACTGGCATGGTTGGTGAGATCTTGGGCGATATGCGGCCACTGCGATGACAGGCTGTGTGACAGCAATTCTAGAGACTGGCATAGTTATAGCGCCAACTCATTTAGTCGGGTTCACACTATAGAGAACCCGTGTATGTATTTGGTTGAGTACCTTTCATATTGTGTGTACTCTTATTCTTGTATATGGTGTGTTGAGTGTTGAGTAGAGAAGAAGAAGATTTTCAGCCTCTCACCTTGTGTGTTCTCTATTAGGGTTTTGTGAGTGTGTGTGTGTGCTTGCAAGAGCTCAAGCTCTCTTCCCCCCTGCATCTTTTCATGGTATCAGAGCCTGGTTTGTGCTAAGGGCTGAGCTGCAAGCAAGAGAACCACAGGAAGCGGTACGAGGGTAAGAGCTTCAACTACTCTTCCCTATTGTGTTGGTGACTACACCCTTGTCGAGAGCTCTACGAGAGGCACCGGCAAACGGTCTCTGATTGAGGAGCTTTCTTCGTGGGTGTAAAGCTATAGGGCAACTATATTGTCTTATCGGACTTGATTTTCAGGGCCAAAAATGCGTTTCGGGCGCGTCTGGACCTCCGTTTTTCAGAAAGCAGGCGATTTCGAGCACTGCGGGTAAGTCATCGATTCTCTACAGAACTCTGTTTTAAGAACTGCAGGAAGACAGATTGACTGTGCAGACACTGTGGGTGCTGCAAAGAGGTCAACAGTTGCCATTGGGTGTATGTATGCACATTGAAGTCACTGGTTGTGACATTTGAGAGTACTACAGTATCGCTGCAGAAAATACAGCATTTGTGCAAGAAAAACCAGAGTGCAATTTCTGGTAAAATTGTGTGTTTGACAAGATGTCTAATGATGGCATAACACAGATTGTGGCTGAGAAGCTGGATAAGAATAACTTCCATGCTTGGAGGTTCAGGTTGACAAATTTCCTGATGGGAAAAGGCTATTGGGACTACATAGAAGGTGAGCATGAAGAGGCACCGGAGATACCGGATATAAATCCGACTGCTGCAGATGTGAAAGAGTTTAAAGACTGGAACCAAGGAGCCAGGAAGGTTATGTATTGGCTCTTCATTAGTATACAGGACACCATGATTGGGCACATTCAGGATGCCAAGTCCCCCAAGGAGGCGTGGGACACCTTGGTAAAGCTTTATGAAACAAATACCAAGGCACGCAAGATACAGTTGAAGAATGAACTTCATACTGTGGAGAAAAAGAGCATGTCTGTGAATGACTATGCGTTGAAGATAAAGGGTATTGTGGAATCCCTTGCATCTATTGGTGTGTCAGTAGATGATGATGATAAGGTGGAGGTCTGTCTACGTGGTCTCGGGCCACAATACAAGGCGTTCAAGACGTCTATTTAGACTCGGGAAAACATTCCCAACTTTACAGATTTGGTGTCTATGCTGATTATCGAAGAGAAGAGCTTGGGTGAAGACCAACAGTCTTCACAAAGCAAAAACAGTTCAGAGCAACAGGCCTTCTACACGAGTTCAGGAAGAGGACGAGGTAGGAAAACTTCCATCTTTCAATCATTGTGAGAAAGGAAATTTTATTGAGGCCTTTTTGCCTAGAGAGTGAGATCTCTGATTTTCTATGTGAAGGGAAATTGCTTCTATGTGAGAAGGAGGCACAAAACTTAGTGGAAGAGGAGAGGGAGCAACTAAATTAGTAGGAAGCAATTGGCAGCATCAACATCTCTTGCAAAAAAGGCGTCGGAAGCTCTGAGTTGTGTGAAGCAGGCAGCTCTTTGTAACCTGCAAAGCAACCAATTGTGTGAGCTCTGAGTGTTAAGCATAGAGGCAACCTCATTCTTAGCAAACAGACACTTGAGTCTAGCTCCGAGTGCGCTAAACCAAGGTTTGTGACTCCTCTATATATGCCATACCTTTGAGCTAAAGGTAGCTCGACGCTACAACAAACAAGTGGCAAGCGAGCTTTACATGCCGCTATTCGTGGATGCGTATTTCAAGGCCACATTCCCTCAGTTTTTTCTCGACTGAACAAAGTTTACATTTTCAAAAATTCTCTAGAAATAACCTTAGTAGTTTCAACCCTTCAAACTTTGCGATAAAAAGGTTCTCAAACCTTTGGCACATTAATCATTTACCTTTGTGGGAAAGTTATTAACTCTTTGTGAAAAGCATCATGTATATGCTCTCGCACTATAAAGAGCGCATCTCTCATCTTGCAATTCTTAGTGAAACAAAGGGTTAAAGGGTGTGGTATGTTAGCCAAATCCCAAGGTATTTACACACTAAAATTAAAGCTCAAAATGCATTAACCAAAGGTTAAAAGACAAGTTTCAAAATCAAGGCACAAGAAAATTACGTGGGGTGAGGATAGAGGAAAATAATCCCTCTTTGTGCATGCATTCATAGGGAGAAAGTCCACACACACACACGTCATTTTTTACCCTTTTTGGGAGTGACTACAACTGGAAAAATCCACTCTGAATTCTCTACTGGAAAAATAAATCCAGCTTCAAGCAAATTAGTTACCTCATTCTTAAGCACCTCCGCTTGCACTACTCCCAAATGCCTTAGCCACTGTACCACTGACTTACTTTGGGGCTTGAGATCAATCTTATGCTCTACTAGGGTAACTTGGCGTACTTGTGAGTAGCTGTTTGCAAAAAGGTTAGGAAATCCATCCAACATTTTTAAGTAATTCTCCCTTTTAGTACCTGCTATGGACTCATCAAGAAGAAGTTCATTCTGTTGGTGAAGACTAGTGAGGTCCACATCTCCTTTCTTGAACGTGGCTGAAGAAGCTTCCCCTTCCAAGGCTCCATTGTCTTTAGCATCCCCTCGATTCCTTCCCAGGGAAAGACCAAATGCAACTCCCTCCACCTCCCCTTCTAAGATGGAATCCTCGGAGCTACCACTTGTCTCCTCTTCATCGGATGACTCTGACTCTAAACTTTCGGAAGTTAAAGATTTACCTCTTACCACTTTCTTGCGACGACTCTTGATGTTATAATGGACCTTCTTATTCTCACCTTGTAGAATAAGATCACCTGTCTCCCACTTTTGAATTGCCTTCACTTGGCGAAGCCATGGCCTGCCCAATATCAATGGGTAAGCCCTAGCATATCAGGCTTTGTAGAAATGACCTGGAAAGTTGTAGGTAAAGAAATACCACATACATCCACTCCCAAACTCCTGACAATTCCTAAGGTTTTCACCCTAGTATTATCAACAAGTTTGATGCGATAGGGAGAGTTAGTAGTAGAAGACAACTTTAAATCGGCATCTGTCATTGTTTTTTCACTCATGACATTGATTGACGCACCTCCATCAGTGTATGCATTAGAAATTGTTTGCCCCTCGATGATGACATCAATCACAGGCACATCATCTCTCCTACATCAATATCCACCTTTTGAGCCATAGGAGTCCCATTATCCCTCTTCTTCTTTTCCTTAGATTCCCTTGTACTAGCCAACTTACCCCATTCCTTTCCGAGCTTTGAAGAGAGTGCCAAAAGCTGCCCAAATGTGATTTGTGCCGTTTTCTCCCTAAGATCTATTAAGAGGTCATAACTAAGAGATCCTTGTCCAAGAGGAAAGTCAGATTGTCCAATTTTTCTCCTCTAGACGACTTCTTCTTCTTATTATTTTTCTCCTCTTCTTCAGATTTATCTTCTTGCTCATCTTCTTCTTGGCTCCTAGTTTTACGACCCCTTTTTGCCATTAATGGCATCAATGTTTCCTCTTCTTCTTCTGAGCATGTTTCCTCTAAAAGTGCTAAAGTTTTATCCTCTCTTATCCTCAATTTTGGACACTCAGTGCGATAGTGCCCCTTCTCTTGACATTCATAGCATCTGACACTACTTCTATTCCTAGGTTTATCCTCGACTCGTGGAACCCTAGGTGGCCTTGCATTGACTAAGTGTAACTTCAAATCAGCAAATCAAGTCACAGGCCCACCAACATAATAACTCCTTATCCCACTTCTCATGAATCATCAAAGAGGTCCAAAATTGGGTTAAGCATGAGGAGCTAATGCTAAATGAGACATTCACATGTAAAGAGAGTGTTTGAATAAGGGTTTAAAGATAAGAGAATGGCAATGACACGAAATGCTCAATTGAGGAGGCTTCATTCATCTTTTTGAAAGGGAGAGGAGGGCTCCTTTTATAGGTGGAGAATCACCCTCTCTTCCATTGTTACAAATTACAACATAAAAATCTTCAACCCTTCAGTGACATAAGGGTAGATGTCACCATCAATTGTCCTCTTAGGCTAAGTTTTCTATTGATTATTAAATTGAAGACTTTTTTACTTTGAAAGTGTGATGAGATAATAGCCAAGTCTAAGTGGCATGTAGGTGGAGATCCCACTTACACATGGCGGAATTATCCTCTTCCATGTAGGCATTCAAGAAGAATCTTTCCAGTTATGCACCTACACACACTCCTCCACATGCCTTCCACACTTCCCAACTTCTAGCCTTATGGTGAATACTATATTAATAATACAATTAAAATCCATGTGAGCATGAAGGCCCACTTTTATTTTCCACGTCACTAGTCTATCTACCATACCAAAGTATTTATCAAGCATACTTGTGGCATTTACAGTGTGTGCACCCTAAATCAAGTAAAACCATTATATTTGAAGATAGAATGCTGTTATCAGGGTAGTTGCCAAGCCACTGCATCACCATGCCATTATTCCATTGTGGGCACCGCAATCTTCTTGGACAAGCTTCCACCTTATTACATTGAGAAACCATCAAAATATGTACAAAATTGAAAATGAAAGATATCAATTTTTCATGTCACATTAGGTCTAGTAGATACCTTCCTATGATTGAGACATCACCTTTTAGGTGAGACTGGTGAGAAATATAAGGGAGGTGGAGAGATTCATGAGCCCTAGGTGCCTCCTTCTCTTGAGCCTATATAAACACGGTATACTACTCACACTTAAGAGCTAAGTAGAGAGCTAAGTGGAGAGTGTAATGCCCATGCTTTGTGTACTTTCTTAGTGATCAATATACTAAGTGGTTCTTTGTGGAAATACTCTCCTCTTTGCATTTTCCATGAGCTTGTGTTTATATGATGCTTGTGGTGACCTTGAGCACACTCTATTGCTCATTGGTTACATATCATTATTATTTAAGTGGTGGCACGTGTTGCTCTAGTGGTATGAGTTTGCTTATGGGATGATCATTTCCATTTCTTAATTTATTAATTCATTAAGCTCACACCATTTAAAAAAAAAAACTCCAGTGAAGATTCGCATGCGAATGAGCGTAAGCCCTAGAAGTTAGGAAGCAAGCAATGGATGCTCATGAAGAATTGAAGGCTACCTAGCTAAGCTTGCTGGAGTAAACACAAGATCCAAACTTAGACCGCATCTAGTGCACACGGTGTAATGGTCATAAAAAAGAAGAATATTAGATGGAAACCGCACAACAACCATGTGCTATTTGCAATAAGAGCAAGCATACCACTGATACATGCGTTAACAACACTTGGAACAAGAATCCGAGAGTAGTAGAAAGACAATAACGTCAGCAACAACATGTTCCAACTGTTAATCAATTCGCCACTGAGCCTAAATAAAAAAGACCTTTTGGAAGAGAAGCATTTCGCTGATTTCCCTATCACACCAAAATGGCAAGACAATAGTCTCATGTACCAAACTAGTCAGGCAATGCTGTGGGATACGTGTGGACTCCCTCCACATATTCTGGAATCAAACACCAACACTTACATGGTCATGGGGAACATTCTAGTCTCCGCTCAGTTGGGCAGGCTTAAGCATAGTGTTTCCTAGTTCTCAATATACATTACTCCTTTCCATGTCACACTCACACTCTCTCATAGTGTTTCCCAATTCTCAATATACATTACTCCTTTCCATGTCACACTCACACTCTCTCATACACATGTACACTTAAGTAGAAACACAACAGGTTCAGACATCACAAAGTAACATGTGACACAAAAGAGAAAAGTAATGGCAAGTGTGCTCTCGGTTTCATTCTGGAAGAATTATAGAGTAACACAATAGATACCCAATACAGATTGCCACGTGCAAGATTCTAACATGCTATCAAGATTCATAACATAACTGTCAACTTATATTGAGAGCTTACAAGACCACACTTCATCACACATTTCTCACATAATGAGTCGGCACACACACTCTACATCCTCTGTAGTAGTTGGTCACCCTTTTAAATTGTAACTTCTTGATCTTGGCAATGGCTCTATGGTGGTTACAGTCTATCGCCTTCACACGTGTGATACCGAGGTGGTGCTCACATCGTGCATTGTGGGTTGACCGCTCTGCCTACTACCATTGATCCTTCCACTATTATGGCACTGCTAGGTGCAACACCTGGCATGCCCGGTGTTTGAGCTTCTACTTCTAAACTGGTTCCCTTGACAAATGTTTGCTTGAATTTGAAGAACATCTCTAGGGGTGTATGATCTAGGATGTACACCTCATCGGAGTAGGTGGCTCACTTTTGGATCCTCTTCAAGTTTTCCGCATGCTCTTCTAAACAGCCCAGACCCCTGTTGGTTTCTTATGGTGTCTTTTGATAAAAAATTCTCACTATTGGTCTGAGTAGAGTTTGCCCCGGAATCTTTTTCTCTACCATTGTTATGGGTCTCCATTCAACCTGGTCAGCTTCCTTGTATTCTTCCAGATTATGTGATGATGGTCTTTTTTTCCTTTTTCGCTATCGGTACTTCGGTGCCCCATTTCCATATACTTGTACTTTGTGGGTGATTGCATTCTAGGTGGAAGCATCCTCCTTCCCTCCGGGTGTCTGTGAAAACAAAAATTGAGAGCATGGGTGTTCCAAGGGAAGAGGTTTCCAGGCTAGTATGGACTTTATCCTTTCTACATTTTTAAAATATAAAGGCAGTTCCATGTTTGCCTTCAGCAATTCAAAAAAAATCACATGTGAGGCTTCAAAAAATGGGTTGTCCAAACTGGCCCATGGAGCAGAAGAGCTGTTGAGACCAGTCGGTATTTTAGGCATTCATTTTCCTCGAGCAAAGCTTTGTTGGCATCCTGCAGCTTTTGGACCTCAAACAACAGTTCTCCTCATTATTTTCTAGTTACACCAGGTGACAGCATCTCTGTGTTTTTAGTGACTAGCTCCACATCTGCTTTTACTTTTGAGAGCTTTGCTTGGAGTCTACCAATTTTCTCCTTTGTTTCCTTCACCTCTAACTTCTATTGCAGCCTTGTTTTTTGGGTTTGCTACACCCTTTTGGTCACTTGTCGTGCTTATTTTATTTGTATTTGTAGGGCATCTTTGTAATTTTCCGAGTCTCTGGGTCCTTCTTTTATGAGCTAGTTCTCATTCTCCATACAATGTTGCATTTCTAGTTCCAGAGCATTTAGCTCATTAATGGTTTCCATTTCAAACTTTGTGCTTCTTTCAAGGTTTTACTTGTACTCCTATGCCTGGTCTTTTTCCATGTCTCTTTCATGGAGTGCATCTCTTAATATGTATGCATATTCTTTGGTGGGTGTGGCCTCTTGCAACTGCTCTTGTAATACTTTGTTCTTTTCAGCCAACTTCTTCCCAATGCTCTGCTTTCCTGGCACTAGCCTTTAGTGCCTGCATCAAACTTTGGTCTTCACTTTCTATTTGTTAGCACTGGTCTTGGGAGACTCCTTACCCACTGGCTATTGCTGTTGTAGCTGTGGGTAATGTTGCCCCTATCTCCATCATCATTGTCGTCCAAATCATGGATGACCTATTGGTGTTTGTAAGACATCTGCTCACATGGATTTCTACCAAAGCTTTGTTGAGATATCGAGCTCGTCTAGTGAGGCGGTGGCCACTAATGACCCGCCTGGGGGATAGGCCCCACACTTACACCACTCGCATGGTTGGTGAGATCATGGGAGATATGCGGCCAGTGGGACGACAGGCTGTGTGATAGCTATTCTAGAGACTGGCATAGTTATAGCGCCAGCTCATTTAGTCGGGTTCACACTATAGAGAACCCGTGTATGTATTGGTTGAGTACCTTTCATATTGTGTGTACTCTTATTCTTGTATATGGTGTGTTGAGTGTTGAGTAGAGAAGAAGAAGATTTCAGCCTCTCACCTTGTGTTCTCTATTAGGGTTTTGTGAGTGTGTGTGTGTGCTTGCAAGAGCTCAAGCTCTCTTCCCCCCTGCATCTTTTCATGGTATCAAAGCCTGGTTCATGCTAAGGGCTGAGCTGCAAGCAAGAGAACCACAGGAAGCGGTACGAGGGTAAGAGCTTCAACTACTCTTCCCTATTGTGTTGGTGACTACACCCTTTTTGAGAGCTCTACGGGAGGCACCGGCAAATGGTCTCTGATTGAGGAGCTTTCTTCACGGGAGTAAAGCTATAGGGCAACTATACAGTCCTTCGGACTATCCTTCGGACTATCCTTCGGACTGAAATTTTCGGGCCGGAAATGCGTTTCGGGCGCGTCTGGACCTCCGTTTTTCAGAAAGCAGGCGATTTCGAGCACTGCGGGTAAGTCATCGATTCTCTGCAGAACTCTGTTTTAAGTATTGCAGGAAGACAGATTGACTGTGCAGACACTGTGGGTGCTGCAAAGAGGTCTACAGTTGCCATTGGGTGTATGTATGCACATTGAGGTCACTGGTTGTAACATTTGAGTGGACTGCAGTACCGCTGTGCAGAAAATACAGCAGTTGTGCAGGAAAAACCAGAGTGCAGTTTCTGGTAAAATTGTGTGTTTGGCAAGATGTCAAATGATGGGATAACTCAGATTGTGGCTGAGAAGCTTGACAAGAATAACTTCCATGCTTGGAGGTTCAGGTTGATAAATTTCCTAATGGGAAAAGGCTACTGGGACTACATAGAAGGTGAACATGAAGAGGCACCGGAGATACCGGATATAAATCCGCCGCGGATATAAATCCGACTGCAGATGTGAAAGAGTTTAAAGACTGGAACCAAGGAGCCAGGAAGGTTATGTATTGGCTTTCCATTAGTATACAGGACACCATGATTGGGCACATTCAGGATGCCAAGTCCCCCAAGGAGGCGTGGGACACCTTGGTAAAGCTTTATGAAACAAATACCAAGGCACGTAAGATACAGTTGAAGAATGAACTTCATACTGTGGAGAAAAAGAGCATGTCTGTGAATGACTATGCGTTGAAGATAAAGGGTATTGTGGAATCCCTTGCATCTATTGGTGTGTCAGTAGATGATGATGACAAGGTGGAAGTCTGTCTACGTGGTCTCGGGCCACAATACAAGGCGTTCAAGACGTCCATTCAGACTCGGGAAAACATTCCCAACTTTACAGATTTGGTGTCTATGCTGATTATCGAAGAGAAGAACTTGGGTGAAGACCAACAGTCTTCACAAAGCAAAAACAATTCAGAGCAATAGGCCTTCTACACGAGTTCAGGAAGAGGACGAGGTAGAGGAGGCCGTGGACGCGGTCAAGGAGTGAAAAGATGCAGGGGGGAAGAGAGCTTGAGCTCTTGCAAGCACTCACACACACTCACAAAACCCTAATAGAGAACACACAAGGTGAGAGGCTGAAAATCTTCTTTTTTTCTACTCAACACTCAACACACCATATACAAGATAAGAGTACACAATAATATGAAAGGTACTCAACCAATACATACACGGGTTCTCTATAGTGTGAACCCGACTAAATGAGCTGGCGCTATAACTATGCCAGTCTCTAGAGTGGCTGTCACACAGCCTGTCATCCCACTGGCCGCATATCACCCAAGATCTCACCAACCATGCCAGTGGTGTAAGTGTGGGGCCTATCCCCCAGGCGGGTCATCAGTGTCCACCGCCTCACTAGAGCTCGATATCTCAACACTCCCCCTCGAGCTCAACTCCATCTCATGTACACCAAGCGAAGCCCTGAATCTGCGGAGCTTCTCTGTACCCAATGCTTTGGTGAAGATGTCAGCTACCTGATCCTCTGTGCTGACATAAACAAGATCAAGGTCTCCTGCCAAGACCTTCTCTCTGACGAAGTGGTAGTGGACCTCTATGTGCTTCGTACGAGCATGAAAGACTGGGTTCCTGGCCAACTGTATACTGCTAATGTTGTCACAGAAAATGACAACTTGTCTATCCACTGATAGACCCAAATCTCCAAGTAGCTTTCTCAACCAAGCTACCTCACATGCTGCCATAGCAGCTCCTCTGTACTCGGCCTCTGTACTCGATAGAGCAACCGTAGGCTGCTTCTTGCTGCTCCAAGTCACAGCAGCACTCCCCAAAGAAAACATGAATCCACTGGTAGATCTTCTGTCTGAAATACTACCAGCCCAATCAGCATCTGTGTACCCATGTACACATATCTCTGTCCCAGTCTCATAGAATAGTCCACAATGTAAAGTAGACTTCACATACCTCAGTATGCGTCTCACAGCATCCAAATGCGGTTTCCGTGGAACCTGCATAAACTGACTCACCAACCCAACAGCATAGCTCAAATCTGGTCTGGTGATCGTCATGTAGATCAAACTTCCTACTATGCTCCTATACATAGTAGGATCCTCCAAGATCTCTCCTGAATCTGCACTCAACTTGCCATTCTGGTCCAATGGCACAGAAATAGGCTTACAGCCTGTCATACCATACTTGGACAACATGTCCAAGCCATACTGTCGCTGCAGTAATCCAATACCATGTGGTGACCTAATCACCTCAATGCCCAAGAAATATCTGAGCTCCCCCAGATCCTTCATCTCAAACTTCTGTCTAAGCAAGATATTTACATCAAAGATCTCTGCATCATGGTCCCCCGTAATGATCAAGTCATCTACATAGATGACAACAAGCACAACTCCTCTATCACCATGTCTCACATACAATGAGAAATCTGCATTGGCTACATGAAAGCCAATAGTGACAAGATATTCAGAAATCTTGTCAGACCATGCTCTTGGTGCTTGCTTTAAGCCATACAAGGCTTTCTTCAACCTGCAAACATGCTCGGGGTGACCCACATCCTCATAACCAGGTGGCTGCAACATATACACCTCTTCTTGCAAATCCCCATGCAAGAATGCATTCTTTACATCCATCTGATGTAAAGACCATTGCTTTGACGCAGCCACTGCTATCACAACTCTCACCGTTGCCATCTTGGCAACTGGGCTGAAAGTTTCCTCATAATCAATCCCATATGTCTGCGCATATCCTTTGGCTACCAATCTAGCCTTGTACCTGTTTATGCTCCCATCACTGTTATGTTTAACTTTGTACACCCACTTGCATCCAATGGCTTTCTTGCCTTCAGGCAATTGCACTAAATCCCAAGTTTCATTTCCATATAGTGCATCCATCTCCTCGTCCATAGCTTTCTCCCAACACACATTTCCAACAGCCTCATCAATGCATGTGGGCTCTACAACCTGCACAACTTTTGCCATATATGCATAATGATATGCCACATAACCATCATATGTAAATCTCTGCACAGGGTTCTTCACTCTCCCTGATCTTCGCAGCTTTTCATTCATGGCCTCCATAGCCTTC
Source organism: Cibotium barometz (assembly GCF_041138505.1). Classification (NCBI taxonomy): domain Eukaryota; kingdom Viridiplantae; phylum Streptophyta; class Polypodiopsida; order Cyatheales; family Cibotiaceae; genus Cibotium; species Cibotium barometz. The sequence continues at coordinate 50,079,780 of NC_141046.1, read as the reverse complement.
TTTACACCAGGTGTTCTCATAGCTGGGATCCCAAGCTCCTCATCAAGGCTCATATCTGAGCCACTAGACTCTCCATCAACATGAGAATGCCCTGCAGAAATGTCAGGCATACCAAGGGGCTCAACCACTTTCTCTTTTCCTTTACGTGATGTACTAATCACATTTGCAGGGCTGGTATTATGACGCAGCCTGCCACTCCATGGTCTATCAATAGACCCACTAGATGAGGACTCTCCTGGTCCACTCAAAGACTGTGATTTCTGACCTGCATTCTGTGCAACCACACTTCCACTCACATCAGCCCCAACAGCTTCTTTTTCAGCAGCATACCAGCTGCTCATCTCATCAAAGACAACATCCCTGCTTACCCTCAACTCACGTGTAGCAGGGTTATAACACCTGTATCCCTTTTGCTCAAGGGAATATCCAATAAACACACATTTTTCAGCTTTTGGATCCAGCTTGGTTCTCAGCTCATCTGGCACATGCACATATGCAATGCATCCAAAGACTTTCAAATGAGACAAATCTGGTTTTCTGCCAGTAAACCTCTCCTCTGGAGTTACATCATGTATGGCTGCAGTTGGAGTCCTGTTTATGATGTATACTGCTGTAGAAACAGCCTCAGCCCAATAGCAATGCGGCATATTCTTCTCTTCCATCAATGCTCGCGCAATCTCAGCAATGTGCCTGTTTTTCCGCTCAGCAACTCCATTTTGCTGCGGAGTGTATCTGCATGTGAACTGTCTCCGAATACCATTCTTCTTCAAAAATTCAGAGAACTCATTGGAGAAGTATTCTCCCCCTCCATCTGACCTTAGGCACTTAACATATTTCCCTGTTTGTTTTTCAACCAAAACTCTGAAATTCTGAAAGTGAGTGAACACCTCACTCTTCTCCTTCATGAAATATACCCACACTTTCCTTGTGTGGTCATCAATGAAAGTGACATAGTACCTGCAGCCTCCCATAGACACGGTCTTCGTAGGACCCCATACATCTGAATGCACAACATCTAGTGCATTTCTGCTCACATATCTGTTACGTGGAAACACATGCTTTGTTTGCTTCCCAAATTGGCATGCTTCACAGATTTTCTGCATACCTTCCACTTTAAATTTTGGCAGCCCTGTCACAATTCCTTTTGTCTGCATAGACTTCAATCTCTGCACATTTACATGTCCAATTCTTTTATGCCATATGTCTGTGTCTGCAACAACTCCTGAACCATTTGCAAACATCGCAGCACTCATCTCAGGCATGTCTACATCCAACATAAACATTCTGCCCACTCTGTTGCCTTTTGCAACCAACCTGCACTTGTCTTTGAAATCTTCAACATAACACCCATCAGGGTTAAACCGAACCTGCAAACCCTGCTCAATCATCTGGCCAACTAAAACCAGATTCTTTGTTATGTTCGGTACATGAAGTACATCTGCAAGGTACTTCACTTTGCCATCCTGCATAGACAATGGCACATCTCCAACGTGGGCAATTGGATGAGCCGTGTCATCCCCTGTTTCCACAAAACCTGGTCTTTCCGGGTTCTTCATCTCCTTGAACCACTCCCCATGACTCGTCATGTGGTTCGAAGCGCCTGAATCCACATACCATACATTATCTTTTTGTGCTGCATCAACATTTTCAGACATGGCATTCACAACATGCTGCATAACAAACAACCTTTCATTATCCTCATTATTTCTGCTTGAGGATGCATAGTTGTTTTGCTGCACTTTCCCATTTTGCATGTCAGCCTGCTTCTTATAACATTCTGACTGCACATGTCCTGGCTTACCACAATAATAGCATTCACGTGTATCATTATATTGCCTTTGCCAATTTCCACGGCCTCTTTGACTCCCCCTGCCTCTGAATTTGCCTCTTCCACCTGCGTGTTGTTGTTGTTGTTGTTGATTCTGGGACTGTTGTTGCTGCTGCTGCTGCTGGCCATAATTCTGAGTACCTGTTCGGCCACCTCCTTGACCGCGTCCACGGCCTCCTCTTCCTCGTCCTCTTCCTGAACTTGTGTAGAAGGTCTGTTGCTCTGAACTGTTTTTGCTTTGTGAAGACTGTTGGTCTTCACCCAAGCTCTTCTCTTCGATAATCAGCATAGACACCAGATCTGTAAAGTTGGGAATGTTTTCCCGAGTCTGAATAGACGTCTTAAACGCCTTGTATTGTGGCCCGAGACCACGTAGACAGACTTCCACCTTGTCATCATCATCTACTGACACACCAATAGATGCAAGGGATTCTACAATACCCTTTATCTTCAACGCATAGTCATTCACAGACATGCTCTTTTTCTCCACAGTGTGAAGTTCATTCTTCAACTGTATCTTACGTGCCTTGGTGTTTGTTTCATAAAGCTTTACCAAGGTGTCCCACGCCTCCTTGGGAGACTTGGCATCCTGAATGTGCCCAATCATGGTGTCCTGTATACTAATGGAAAGCCAATACATTACTTTCCTGGCTCCTTGGTTCCAATCTTTAAACTCTTTCACATCTGCAGCAGTCGGATTTATATCCGGTATCTCCGGTGCCTCTTCATGCTCACCTTCCCAATAGCCTTTTCCCATCAGGAAATTAGTCAGCCTGAACCTCCAAGCATGGAAGTTATTCTTGTCCAGCTTCTCAGCCACAATCTGTGTTATGCCATCATTAGACATCTTGCCAAACACACAATTTTACCAGAAACCGCACTCTGGTTTTTCTGCACAACTGCTGTATTTTCTGCACAGCGGTACTGCAGTACTCTCAAATGTCACAACCAGTGACCTCAATGCACATACATACACCCAATGGCAACTGTAGACCTCTTTGCAGCACCCACAGTGTCTGCACAGTCAATCTGTCTTCCTGCAGTACTTGAAACAGAGTTCTGCAGAGAATCGATGACTTACCCGCAGTGCTCGAAATCGCCTGCTTTCTGAAAAACGGAGGTCCAGACGCGCCCGAAACGCGTTTTCGGCCCGAAAATTTCAGTCCGAAATCCGAAGGACTGTAGCTTCACTCCCGCGAAGAAAGCTCCTCAATCGGAGATCGTTTGCCGGTGCCTCCCGTAGAGCTCCCGACAAGGGTGTAGTCACCAACACAATAGGGAAGAGTAGTTGCAGCTCTTACCCTCGTACCGCTTCTTGTGGTTCTCTTGCTTGCAGCTCAGCCCTTAGCACGAACCAGGCACTGATACCATGAAAAGATGCAGGGGGGAAGAGAGCTTGAGCTCTTGCAAGCACTCATACACACTCACAAAACCCTAATAGAGAACACACAAGGTGAGAGGCTGAAAATCTTCTTTTTTTCTACTCAACACTCAACACACCATATACAAGATAAGAGTACACAATAATATGAAAGGTACTCAACCAATACATACACGGGTTCTCTATAGTGTGAACCCGACTAAATGAGCTGGCGCTATAACTATGCCAGTCTCTAGAGTGGCTGTCACACAGCCTGTCATCCCACTGGCCGCATATCACCCAAGATCTCACCAACCATGCCAGTGGTGTAAGTGTGGGGCCTATCCCCCAGGCGGGTCATCAGTGTCCACCGCCTCACTAGAGCTCGATATCTCAACAAGGAGGTGGCCGAACAGGTAATCAGAATTATGGCCAGCACAGTAGCAGCAGCAACAACAGTCCCAGAATCAACAACAACAACAACACACAGGTGGAAGAGGCAAATTCAGAGGCAGGGGGAGTCAAAGAGGCCGTGGAAATTGGCAAAGGTAATATAATGATGCACGTGAATGCTATTATTGTGGTAAGCCTGGACATGTGCAGTCAGAATGTTATAAGAAGCAGGCTGACATGCAAAATGGGAAAGTGCAGCAAAACAACTATGCATCCTCAAGCAGAAATAATGAGGATAATGAAAGGTTGTTTGTTATGCAGCATGTTGTGAATGCCATGTCTGAAAATGTTGATGTAGCACAAAAAGATAATGTATGGTATGTGGATTCAGGTGCTTCGAACCACATGACGAGTCATGGGGAGTGGTTCAAGGAAATGAAAAACCCGGAAAGACCAGGTTTTGTGGAAACAGGGGATGACACTGCTCATCCAATTGCCCACGTTGGAGATGTGCCATTGTCTATGCAGGATGGCAAAGTGAAGTACCTTGCAGATGTACTTCATGTACCAAACATAACAAAGAATCTGGTTTCAGTTGGCCAGATGATTGAGCAGGGTTTGCAGGTTCGGTTTAACCCTGATGGGTGTTATGTTAAAGATTTTAAAGACAAGTGCAGGTTGGTTGCAAAAGGCAACAGAGTGGGCAGAATGTTTACGTTGGATGTAGACATGCCTGAGATGAGTGCTGCGATGTTTGCAAATGGTTCAAGAATTGCTGCAGACACAGACATATGGCATAAAAGAATTGGACATGTGAATGTGCAGAGATTGAAGTCTATGCAGACAAAAGGAATTGTGACAGGGCTGCCAAAATTTAAAGTGGAAGGTATGCATAAAATCTGTGAAGCATGCCAATTTGGGAAGCAAACAAAGCATGTGTTTCCACGTAACAGATATGTGAGCAGAAATGCACTAGATGTTGTGCATTCAGATGTATGGGGTCCTACGAAGACCGTGTCTATGGGAGGCTGCAGGTACTATGTCACATTTATTGATGACCACACAAGGAAAGTGTGGGTATATTTCATGAAAGAGAAGAGTGAGGTGTTCACTCACTTTCAGAATTTCAGAGTTTTGGTTGAAAAGCAAACAGGAAAATATGTCAAGTGCCTAAGGTCAGATGGAGGGGGAGAATACTTCTCCAATGAGTTCTCTGAATTTTTGAAGAAGAATGGTATTTGGAGACAGTTCACATGCAGATACACTCCGCAACAAAATGGAGTTGCTGAGCGGAAAAACAGGCACATTGCTGAGATTGCGCGAGCATTGATGGAAGAGAAGAATATGCCGCATTGCTATTGGGCTGAGGCTGTTTCTACAGCAGTATACATTATGAACAGGACTCCAACTGCAGCCATACATGATGTAACTCTAGAGGAGAGGTTTACTGGCAGAAAACCAGATTTGTCTCATCTGAAAGTCTTTGGATGCATTGCATATGTGCATGTGCCAGATGAGCTGAGAACTAAGCTTGATCCGAAAGCTGAAAAATGTGTGTTTATTGGATATTCCCTTGAGCAAAAGGGATACAGGTGTTATAACCCTGCTACACGTGAGCTGAGGGTAAGCAGGGATGTTGTCTTTGATGAGATGAGCAGCTGGTATGCTGTTGAAAAAGAAGCTGTTGGGGCTGATGTGAGTGGAAGTGTGGTTGCACAGAATGCAGGTCAGCAATCACAATCTTTGAGTGGACCAGGAGAGTCCTCATCTAGTGGGTCTATTGACAGACCATGGAGTGGCAGGCTGCATCATAATACCAGCCCTGCAAATGTGATTAGTACATCACGTAAAGGAAAAGAGACAGTGGTTGAGCCCCTTGGTATGCCTGACATTTCTGCAGGGCATTCTCATGTTGATGGAGAGTCTAGTGGCTCAGACATGAGCCTTGATGAGGAGCTTGGGATCCCAGCTATGAGAACACCTGGTGTAAAGAAGGCTATGGAAGCCATGAATGAAAAGCTGCGAAGATCAGGGAGAGTGAAGAACCCTGTGCAGAGATTTACATATGATGGTTATGTGGCACATCACTATGCATATATGGCAAAGGTTGTGCAGGTTGTTGAGCCCACATGCATTGATGAGGCTGTTGGAAATGTGTGTTGGGAGAAAGCTATGGATGAGGAGATGGATGCACTATATGGAAATGAGACTTGGGATTTAGTGCAATTGCCTGAAGGCAAGAAAGCCATTGGATGCAAGTGGGTGTACAAAGTTAAACATAACAGTGATGGAAGCATAAACAGGTACAAGGCTAGATTGGTAGCCAAAGGATATGCGCAGACATATGGGATTGATTATGAGGAAACTTTCAGCCCAGTTGCCAAGATGGCAACGGTGAGAGTTGTGATAGCAGTGGCTGCGTCAAAGCAATGGTCTTTACATCAGATGGATGTAAAGAATGCATTCTTGCATGGGGATTTGCAAGAAGAGGTGTATATGTTGCAGCCACCTGGTTATGAGGATGTGGGTCACCCCGAGCATGTTTGCAGGTTGAAGAAAGCCTTGTATGGCTTAAAGCAAGCACCAAGAGCATGGTCTGACAAGATTTCTGAATATCTTGTCACTATTGGCTTTCATGTAGCCAATGCAGATTTCTCATTGTATGTGAGACATGGTGATAGAGGAGTTGTGCTTGTTGTCATCTATGTAGATGACTTGATTATTACGGGGGACCATGATGCAGAGATCTTTAATGTAAAGATCTTGCTTAGACAGAAGATTGAGATGAAGGATCTGGGGGAGCTCAGATATTTCTTGGGCATTGAGGTGATTAGGTCACCACATGGTATTGGATTACTGCAGAGACAGTATGGTTTGGACATGTTGTCCAAGTATGGTATGACAGGCTGTAAGCCTATTTCTGTGCCATTGGATCAAAATGGCAAGTTGAGTGCAGATTCAGGAGAGATCTTGGAGGATCCTACTATGTACAGACGCATAGTAGGAAGTTTGATCTACATGACGATCACCAGACCAGATTTGAGCTATGATGTTGGGTTGGTGAGTCAGTTTATGCAGGTTCCACGGAAACCGCATTTGGATGCAGTGAGACGCATACTGAGGTATGTGAAGTCTACTTTACATTGTGGACTATTCTATGAGACTAGGACAGAGATATGTGTACATGGGTACACAAATGCTGATTGGGCTGGTAGTATCTCAGACAGAAGATCTACCAGTGGATTCATGTTTTCTTTGGGGAGTGCTGCTGTGACTTGGAGCAGCAAGAAGCAGCCTACGGTTGCTCTATCGAGTACAGAGGCCGAGTACAGAGGAGCTGCTATGGCAGCATGTGAGGTAGCTTGGTTGAGGAAGCTACTTGCAGATTTGGGTCTATCAGTGGATAGACAAGTTGTCATTTTCTGTGACAACATTAGCAGTATACAGTTGGCCAGGAACCCAGTCTTTCATGCTCGTACAAAGCACATAGAGGTCCACTACCACTTCGTCAGAGAGAAGGTCTTGGCAGGAGATCTTGACCTTGTTTATGTCAGCACAGAGGATCAGGTAGCTGACATCTTCACCAAAGCATTGGGTACAGAGAAGCTCTGCAGATTCAGGACTTCGCTTGGTGTACATGAGATGGAGTTGAGCTCGAGGGGGAGTGTTGAGATATCGAGCTCGTCTAGTGAGGCGGTGGACCCGCCTGGGGGATAGGCCCCACACTTACACCACTGGCATGGTTAGTGAGATCATGGGAGATATGCAGCCAGTGGGACGACAGGCTGTGTGACAGCCATTCTAGAGACTGGCATAGTTATAGTGCCAGCTCATTTAGTCGGGTTCACACTATAGAGAACCCATGTTTGTATTAGTTGAGTACCTTTCATATTGTGTGTACTCTTATTCTTGTATATGGTGTGTTGAGTGTTGAGTAGAGAAGAAGAAGATTTCAGCCTCTCACCTTGTGTTCTCTATTAGGGTTTTGTGAGTGTGTGTGTGTGCTTGCAAGAGCTCAAGCTCTCTTCCCCCCTGCATCTTTTCAAGCTTGCAGTGCGTGATCCCATACTTTGCTGAGTCTAGCCTTTGCAGTGTTAATTATCGTTGCTTTGGCATCTTACAGAAGGCACATAACTTCCTCCTCTTCCTGGTTTTTTAGGTCTTGCATTTCAGACTAGGCTACTACCAAAGCTGTTGTGCTGTCCAACACTTCATCCTTGAAACCATGGATTGTGTCAACCCAGAATTTTGCTTGCCTTCGTGACTCTTCGAACTCCGCTTGTAATCTTTCTATTTGTGCTTGGAGCATTTTCCTCTCGCTAATGAGAGGTCTGACCTTTCCCTCACTTATCTATTTTTAGTCTACTAGAGACCTTTCATCCACTGGCATCTTCTTCTATAGCTCCTCATTTTATTGCACCATCGACTGTGATTTGTACTCCAGCTCCTCGGTTTTGGTTGCCTATGGCACTCATTATCATACCATATTGTTTCTAATTTAGTGCAATCAACTGATTAATTGTGCTCTGAGACTTTGTTTCATACTCCTCTATTGAGGAGAGTGTGTGAGAAAATTTATGTGCCATAGATATTAGCCCTTTGTCCATGTGCAACTGCTGGCTAGGAAGTTCCACCTCCAGGTTTCCGGGAAATTTGTCCCTATGACTTGGGCCTTCTTGTGCCTTTTGCGCCAGCGATGTTACCCAAGGTTGGAGTTTCGATGGTATGATCAGCTCCGTTCTTGTAGGCATCTTACCCTTTTGGGCTGCTTCTTCCCTCTTTTTCTATTGTTCCCCTTCTCTCCTCTTCTTCCTCCTTCCTTTTCTTTTCTTCTTCCTCCTTTTTCTTTTCCACTTCTTCAGATTTCTTCTTCCTTTCAATTTCCGCAGACTTCCTATTTCTTTCTTTCTTCTAGTTCCCTTTTTCTTTCTTCTTATGCCCTTTGTTTCTTAACCTCTTCCGGGTCGGGCAACACTTCTTCGTCTACATTGTGCTTTCTCTTTTTGCTGGCAGGTGATCTTTTGCCACTCCATTAGCATCCACATCATCCTCAATGTAAGATTCATCCCTCTAGCTTTTGAGGTGTGCAGGTGTAAGAATCTCCCCTTCTGATCTTATAATTATTCCCCTCTCTGAAATAAAAGAAAGATCCTATTTTACCCTGTTTTGGCTTGGAGAGAGAAAATGTCTAGAGGGAGGTAATTCAAAATTAAGATATTTTTAGATATAAAAATCCTCCTAGTGTCTAAAATGGTTTCCCCTGAAATAGAAATTCAAATAGAACTTTCCAATGTGCAATTAGAATTAATTGAAAATAGGTATAAAGGACCTTAGCCTAAGGGTCTAAATTTTTAGAAATTTTTGGATTATGGTCCAATTATGACTTTTATGCATAAATGGATGCATAAAAGAAATTCTTTTACATTAAAAGAGTTATTTTTATCATAAATGATTTGTATGCATAAACATATGCATAAAAGATATTTTTTTGTATATTAAAAGTGTGATTTTAATCATAAATTATTTTTATGCATAAACATATGCATAAAAGATATTTTTTTATATTAAAAGTGTGATTTTCATCATAAATGATTTTTATTCATAAAAGATATTTTTTATATTAAAAGTGTGATTTTCATCATAAATGATTTTTATGCATAAACATATGCATAAAAGATATTTTTTTATATATTAAAAGTGTGATTTTCATCATAAATGATGTGTATGCATAAACATATGCATAAAAGATATTTTTTTATATTAAAAGTGTGATTTTCATCATAAATGATTTTTATGCATAAAAGAAATTTTTTTATATTAAAAGTGTGATTTTCATCATAAATGATTTTTATCCATAAACATATGTATAAAAGAAATTCTTTTATATTAAAAGTGTGATTTTCATCATAAATGATTGTATGCATGAACATATGCATAAAAGAAATTCTTTTATATTTAAAGTGTGATTTTCATCATAAATGATTGTATGCATAAACATATGCATAAAAGAAATTCTTTCATGTTAAAAGAGTGATTTTTATCATAAATGATTTTTATGATGATAAAAGTGTGACTTTCATCAGAATTAGATTTTATGCATAAACAGATGCATATAGAATGATTATATTTAAATGAGGGTTCTCTTATTCCTCTGTTTAATTTTCGTAAAAATTGGAAAAATAAATAAATAGATAATCTGTGAGAAGAAATCCTACCGTTTCATATTCACTAAGATGGTAATGAGAAAATTCAATTAAACTATCGAAGTCGGAGATCGAGATAAATGATTATTTTATTCCTCATCATAAGAAATTTATGTTTTAGAAATCTGTAAGCAAATATTCGTCGAACGAAATTTAGAAAAAGAGAAATTGAAATAGTACCTTTTGAGAAAGATAGTTTAGGAAGAACCTTTCCAGACCCAAACTCTGAATCAGACTATTGACCAAGACCTAATTCCTTCGTCAGTTTCAATCAAGGACGATGTGTCCAGTTCAGGAAAAATACACTCAATATACCCACCTAATTCGAAACTAAGTTAAGACTTTTTTATTTTGATCTAAGGATCAAGTTAATAGAATTTGAAGAATTTTGTCTCGAATTCAGACCTAGATCTAGAAGTATTGGGATACGGATTTAAGATTTACTCATGGTATTCAAACAAAATCAAAACTAAAAACTTGCATAGAAACCCTGTTTTCTTAAAGGACTGTCTTATGCCAGAATGCTGGGAGGGAGCATTTGGCATATGTGTTTAACTAAGGGAAGTTCGGTTCCAACAGCTGGCGGGGAGTGTTCGAGGGACATTTCACGCAGGAAAAACCTACCTAGGTCTTGACCAGTGTGGGTATGGTGAAAAATGGTGTGTTTCCGATACGATGGGCGAGGGTCGACGAAGCGGTCCCTGAGTGAAGTACCAGGACACCTAAGGAGGATCCTAGAGGGTTCTGACCAGGCAATGCACGGGCTCGCGGTGCTTAGGACACCCATACGTATGTCGAGGAAGATATATATATGTATGTTGACGAAATGATTAATGTAATTTGTTCCTGGGTCTCATTGCTGACCAGCTGGTCCCAACGGAGAGTCTAGATTGGTACTGTTTTTGTGAAACAAGGGATTGAATGGAAATTTTAAATTCTAAAATTTGTGATCATATCTATTTGTCAATGGATTATTTTTATATTAAAGTTTTAAAGAGGAGTGTGTGAGTATCTATTTTCTAAAGCTAAAGTTAAGAAAGGCATTTCAATTATGGGTGGTGAGTACTTGTTTGGATCTACCGATTCCAGTGGGCAGGGTGGTGGCTAACCCATGGGCCGGATGGGGTTAGGCTAGAATCAGTGGAGTTTTAATAATCAAACTGAAAAAATCTTAGGATTACGCTAGGATTCGAGTAGCTAGTTAATTCCCTAATAAAATTCTCAATTGAGTGGATCAACGGCTTTGCCTGATCTTGATTAGGAAAAAAGCGTTGAATTTACTCAAATGATCAAATTATATCAGCGATAGTTTCCTTCTATCTGGTTTATTCAGGTGAAGGATATTTTAGAGTTGATCTCGTTAGAAAAAAATTCGTTAAGAAAATTCAAAAAGGTGGAATCGTCCCCGCTTTCCGGGCATGGAAAATTTTCTCGGTTTCGGTTTTTGGAGTGACCACCAGCCTAGTCTCGTGCTCTGACATTTGTGGGCGAGGCCTTGAGTGAGAAACCCTGCCTCGCACATGAGGGGGCTGCTTCCGCTGTCAGCTACCGAGAGTCTGGTGCGCGGAGGGGGCAAAGGGATCTCACAGTTGGTATCAGAGAGAAAAAATTACCTAAATTTTTAATAGAAATATGGGAAAGAAATGTTTTTCACTTGTTAATACTATGTGAATGAACTTCAAAAATTGAAAACTTATAAATTGAATTGGAAATTTATAGATGGACAACCTGAACCTATCTGGAATTCCTGGACTCTCTTAGAGTCAGGATATGATAGCTTTTGCATTTGATCACCTCATCAACTCTGCTACGACCCGAATGAGCAGAGTGAGACTTGCTCGCCATTTTGAGAGTCTTTACTTTCCTGATCCTCTTGAGCGACGTCGATATATGTGGTTCTGTCGAGGATGGTGTATTAACTTCAGTACCAGTCAGCAAGAGAGGCTCAGGCAAAATATTTCCTTGGCCATGATTCTAATAAGTCTAGGGCTTGTTCAGCATGTTCTACTCTTTGATCATTCACCCAGGAACTTCAGAACTTCATGCCGATTTTTTAGAACTCTTAGTCGCTTTATCCCGAGAAATAGAATTACAACACCTCTTTGTGTAATGAATCGTGTGTACCATGGTATGTCTTCTTCACAGTTTTCCTTCTTTATACGATTACGACTGAGGCAGTGATTCTGGAGCCAAGCTGCTCTTTATACATATTGCAACTTTTATATAAATATAGAAATATTTTCTGAAGAAAAATTCAATCAAACTGAAAAATCTTAGGATTACGCTAGGATTCGAGTAGCTAGTTCATTCCCTGATAAAATTCTCAATTGAGTGGATCAATGGCTGTGCCTGATCTTGATTAGGAAAAAAGCGTTGAATTTACTCAAATGATCAAATTATATCAGCGATAGTTTCCTTCTATCTGGTTTATTCAGGTGAAGGATAGTTTAGAGTTGATCTCGTTAGAAAAAGAATTCGTTAACAAAATTCAAAAAGGTGAAATCGTCCCCGCTTTTCGGGCATGGAAAATTTTCCCGGTTTCGGTTTTCGGAGTGACCACCAGCCTAGTCTCGTGCCCGAACATTCGTAGGCGAGGCCCCAAGTGAGAAACCCTACCCCGCGCATGAGGGGGCTTCTTCCGCTGTCAGCTATACCGGGAGTCCCGGTGCACAGAGGGGGCAGAGGGGGCAGAGGGATCTCACACATTGGAAAATTCTTTTTGAACTTCTATTTTAGGAAAATTCATCTTAAATAGAAGGGATAACTTTATATCCAAAAATATCTCAAAACTATATTACCTCTCTCTAGACCAAAACAAAGGAAAACAATGTTTTCTTGCATTCTGAAATAGGGGATGATTACAGGGGACTAAGAGGAGAGCTTTTACATCTTTTAGGGTAGAGGAGGAACCTTACATCCTCTCCCACTTGAAAAACCTGAGATTTCCTCATCTCGCAAAAAGTGGGAGTAATCCTTTACCAGCTCTTCTTCTTTCTCCCAAGTGGCATCCTCTAAAGGGTAGAACTTCCACCTGACCAGAAACTCTCTAAGGACTCTGTTCCTGAGAGCCTTCTCCTGAACATCAAGGATTTCTTTGGGTTAGAGTTCCATCTAGCCTTGAGTCTAAGAAGTCAACTGTTCATCATCTAGCACATGACTTGGGCTGGGTACTTTTAAGTAAACTGACATGGAATACATTATGTACTTTGAGATGGGGAGGTAGAAGAACTTCATAAACTAGATCTCCTACTTTCTTAGTAATGGCATATGGCCCAAAGTATCTTGGAGATAGCTTTTTGTACTTCCCTAGAGATAAAGAATTTCACTTGGGTCATACACAAATGAAGACCATATCTACTTCTTCAAACACTCTCTCTGTTCTTTTCTTGTCAGCATACTACTTTTGTCTTTCCTGGGCACCCTTATTATCTTTGCAGATTGTCTACATTTGCTGTTCCATGTCATCAAGCATCTGTTTGGACATCTAGACCCTGATCAATGGGTCAGACCAAGTTAATGGTGTGAGGCAATCTTGTCCGTACAGAGCTTCAAATGTGCTCATCTTGATACTTCAGTGATAAGAGGCATTGTAAGCAAACTCAACTAGATGTAAGTTGCTTAACCAGTTTCTAGGTTCTCTACCGCCACAACATGATCAAAGAATATCTTCAATTACTTGGTTTACTCTTTCAGTCTGGCCATCTATCTTAAGGGATGACAAGCTGTACTGAGATCTAAGGAAATTCACACTGCTTCGAAGAATGCAGTCCAGAACCTGGATGTGAACTTAGAGTCTCTATCGCTCACTATTCTTCTGGGTAAGCCATGTAGCCTAAAAATCTCCTTGAGGAAGGCTCTGGCAACATCCACTACAGAGAGTAGGTTTATTTTACTGGAATCAGATGGGCAACCTTGGTTAATCTATCAACTACCACAAAAATGGAGTTGTAAAAACCAGATTGCATTCGATAACAAAATCCATACTAATACATTCCCACTTCATTTGTGGAAGGTCTAAGGGATGCAGCTTTCCTGGCATCTTAACCCTTTTTGCCTTAACTCTTTGACATGTTAAGCACTGACGTACATGATTGAGTACATCCCTTCTGAGTCCTGGCCAGAAGAAGCTCTTCTTTACAAACATGTAGGTGTTTATGTACCCTGGATGTCCAGCTATCGATCTATCATTGGCTTCTCTCAGAAATTTTCCCTTCATTTCCTCATCATTAGGAATGCATAGCCGATTATTGTAATACTTCATCCAATTTGTACCCAAGAACTTGACTCATTTCCTGAGGAGTCTTGCTTTCCTGCGTCAGTAGGGTAGCAATAGGGGCAAAGAATCTGTCCTACATATGATCTTCTCTCTTACTTCACTGATCAATGGATTTGACACCAATGTTATTGCAAAAAAGGAGGCTTTCCTACTGAGCACATCGGCTACCACATTTTCTTTCCCTATTCAGTAGTTTATCTCAAAGTCAAATTTGTGCGGGGTCTGCATCCACCTTCTTTGACACATGTTGAGATCCCTTTGGGTGAAGATCCACTTCAAACTTTGATGATATATCATCAAAATGAATCTTTGTCCCAAAGATAATGTCTCCAAAACTTTAGAACATAAACTACTGAGAGTAACTCAAAGTCATGGACAGCATAATTCCTCTCATGCGTTCTACGTTTTCTGGATTCATAGGCTACTGCATGACCTTCCTGTATAAATGCACCTCCTAGGGAAAAACCACTGGCATCTATCACTACCTCAAAGGGTAAGGAAAAATCTGGCAATTTTAGGACTAGGTTGGTTACCAAAGCTATCTTCAGCTTATCAAAAGCACTCTGACATATAGCGGTCCAATGAATTAGGGTGCTCTTCTTGAGAAGGTTAGTCAAAGGGGATATTATTTGAGCATACCTGGGTATCTTTTATTTTGCCACACCACCATGCATGGTGTTAGTGAGAGATTGCCTTATACTCTTATTGTAATGACTGGATGTATGCTTTTCTGCCCCCACTTGCTAGATTCTTTCATTTGGGATTACTATCTCCCTTTAGTTTTAGCATTTTCAGCCCACTTACAAAGCTGAAAATTTATTATATCATCCCATTTCCATTGCTTATTATCACCTTGTCAGCTTGACCATTGACTAAGGTTCCTTTGTTGATGCATTAGCATTTAGTGGACCTTGACAGCTTATGCATTGATGTTGGAAATTGTGCCTCAGCACGTTGTCCACAGTGCTTACATCTTCATGCCATTATTTGGTATCAATGTTGAATTCGTTGAGCCTCCTTGGGCTCCAAATCAGCCTTCTGCTGCTACTGCTGTGCTGATAATCAGCCAATTCAGTAGCCCAATTTTCCCATATTGCTCTAGATAAGCCACACTTTGAATCAGGATGCCATGGGTGATGCATTAATTGAAGAGGATGTAGCCATTCGTGACTCACAGAGAGTTCCCCGCTGAACTGATAGCAAGTTGACTACACTTATGTCAGGTCAGACACACACTGTCTCTTGGCATGCATCTCATTTTGTTGATACAACCCTTGTTGCTTCCACATTAAATGAGGAGTCACTTTCTCCTTTTGATGCATTGGAGGATGATAATTGGGTTGATTTGCTCGTGAGATGACTGGCCTTGATGAGGAGCGAATTTCATATTTGCTTGTTGAATTAGAGCATGCATTTGATGTTACAGACATGGGACTTTTGCATTATTATTTGGGTATCCAATTTATTCAACAAGCTTTCGGATGCCTTATATATCTATGCACTACCCATCTTGATATTCAGTATGCAGTGTCACAGTTGAGCATATGTATGCATTGTGCTGGCACTTGGCAATGGCAAGTAGTGAACCGTGTCTTTCATTACATTCAAGGCACTCTGGACTTTGCATTGTTTTATAGCAATGTGTCTTCTTTATGCTTGACCGCCTACATTGACAGTGAGACTAGGAAGGATGTTATGACACTAGGGTGCCAACCAGTGGTAACTATTTCCTTCTTAGAAGTTCATGTATTTTATGGCTCAACAAGAGGCAGCCGACAATGGCCACTTCTAGTCATGAGGCTAAGTATAGGGCAACATTCACATAGAGTGTGTATGACTCCGCTATCTATTGGTAGATCTTGGTATTAGACAGCCGTCTTCTACCACCATTTTCACTGAGAGTCAAAGTGGATTAGCAGTCGCGTGGACTCCGGTTTTTCATGTGCTGACATAGCAATTGAGGTGCATTATAATTATGTCAAGAAAAGGCTTCATGTAGGAGAGATAGCCTTGACTTGCGTGCCTACACCTGCCAATGTGGCAGATGATTTTACCGAGTCTGCTACACCCTGTACACGTTCACACCATTCACTTCAAGGGGGTTTTTTAGCCTTTGGCCTCCAGGAAGTCCTCATGTGAACAATCTTATACACATGCACTTTTTACCCTGTGTGAGCAAGGGTTTTTTCCTCGTGTGAACACACGCTAGTGTGTTGGGCACGTCAGCCCTAGGACTATAAATACCTTATACTCCACTCATTTCTTATCATTGTATTGAGTACTTCCAGCTATCACATATCATCTCTCTCACTCTCTGAGCTCGATACAACTATGTGTGACTATGTGTGCATGTGTGTCTATATGTGTGTGTGTGTGTGTGTGTGTGTGTGTGTGTGTGTGTGTGTGTGTGTAGAGCATTTACTCCCTCATCCAACAAGTTTAAGTGTGTGAACACTTATGGCCATGTATATAAGGAAATTTCTCTCATAATGGAAGGACACTCTCCCATTATGCAATGGAGCTTTCCCTCTTACTAAACCTCTTTAATCTTCTCTCTAATGCATGCAGTGAGTGTGTGTGAGTGATTTGAGGTGAGAGGACGGAGTAGTTCCCATAGTGCAACGCTCGCGTGAGAACACGAATGATAAGCTACTCATGGCAGTGTTCAGCTTGGAGACCTCAAGGGTTACGAGGTCGGTCAATTGGAAATATCCCCTGGACACATAGAGGTGAGTGGTTCCCGTGAAGCTCTCTCTTAGCCTTAATAGCATGTTCTTAGTATTATTCAATCTATTCGTCCTCTATTCTTAGTATTCTCAACCTGCAATGCTGTTAATAGTGATGTTGAAAGTATTGTTCTGTGTTTTTGTTTTTGTTTTGTTCATTACCTAATAAAATTAAATTTGTAAATTTTGGGTACCATGACACAACTGAGTGTAGAGGCACAATCTACCCTTCGTAGGAAAATTGAATTTCAACTATTCTTATGTGCAAAACCTGAGACGAAGATGATTGTGGCAACTATAAGTAGAACTACTTATTGTCAATTTGAAATGACAATTCCTGCTTTTGCAGTGCTCCAACATACTAATAAGGTCATCAATTTAGCCTTACAACTGCACAAATTGGATGTTGATAAGATGGGAGCCTAGGCCTGCATGGATTATATTACTAATAAGGTCATCAATTTAGCCTTACAACTGCATAAATTGGATGTTGATAAGATGGGAGCCTAGGCCTGCATGGATTGAATTCCCAACTTCAATGGGATGCATAGTCCATGAACTAAAAGATAGCAAGCCTTTTACCCGTAGCTTATGTTTGTTCCTTAGGTAATGACTTCAAGCCATGCACATGTACATAGAATTATGATGTATCTAGTTTTCAGAATAGCAAAAGGCATCTTCACCAATGCATGCAAAGAGTTGGCCATTGAACATGCATCAAGAAACAAAATTACCCAACGTGCAACAGGTATAACTTCATGCACAATTATCAGAAACTTGTTGTGTGGGTACTTAAAATTACTAGAACATGTGTATTCTACAACCAAGTGTGGGCGAAATTACCAAAATTAGCTGTATGTGAAAGTCAACTCCCTCCCTCCATAATTGATAAACAAGAAATAGAATTGGATCACATAAATAAATTACAACATAGGTCTTACAAACCCTTGTTCTAATAGCTACCTAAGCTGTTCCTTGAGTTTAATGGCTTCACGGACTGGCATTTTGTACGTGCACTGGGCAACTGGCTAAGCTCCGAGGGGTCAATTCTATCTCATGATCTACTTCCCGAATCGGAGGCATCTTAGTTAGCTCTGTTGGGAATAAATAATCATACTCACTTAACCATTCTGGTTCTTTAGCCTTTAACTTTGTGTCTACCAGAACCCCTGATTTCTATTCTAAGACTAGCTTACGCAAGCATCCAGGGGAAATAAATGAATGAGTACTTCTCGAAACAATCAAAAGCTTGAATGACTTACCCTTATACTTAGCTGGAGTATGGATGACATAGAATTAACGATTTGTCTCCCCTTGGTTTTAAATCGCAGCATAAATCTGACATCTTTCCTCTTCCACTACTGCTATCGTAACTGCTCTGGCTGCTAGATTGGGGCAGGACTCTTTCTCTTTGGTTACCCTAGTTTTTGGACGGAGTTTTGAGACTACTCTGAATAGAGACAGATGGTTGAGCTAGAGTCCTGGGATTGCCCTGATTTTGGTGAGACGGACCCTGATTTGATTGATATGAAGGGGCTGGTCTCTGCACTGTGGGTCCTTGACTTCCCTGTCCTCTTGACATGGAAGGAGTCAGGAAGTCTTTAAGCTGGTGACCAAAACCCTGACACCCAAAACACCTCTTCTCACTTCTAAGCTCATCCCTCTGAATCCTTGAAAGAGGTGGGGCTCCTGAGAAAGTGTTCTGAGGGAAGGGTCTTCCTTCACTTCTGAATCTCCCAGCATCTTGATTCTGAGTAGGGGCCTTGCTGCCACTTTGAGAGTGGAAAGTTTGAAGCACTTCTCGGAGTTTGGAACCTTTTAAAGTTTGAGGGTACAAGCTTCCGCGGGACCTTAACAACAAATGCTTTGGCAAAGTCCTTTGCTACTTTGACAGCTTCTACCAGTGAGACTAGTTTGGCATTTTTCACTAAAGTGTCCAATGGCTCGTTCATCCCTCGAATGAATCTAGCCATCAACTGCTCTTCATCGAAAAGTGGAGAATATTTGAGGAGAAGGGCAAATGCCTGATGGTATTCTTCAATCATCCGGCTATCCTGCTTCAGTTCCAAGAACTCATTCATTTTGGTTTCTAGGAAGCCTGGAGGACAGAACCTCTTCCTGAGTTAACTTTAAGATCTGACCAAGTCTGGGTATTTTGGATCAACTGTAAAACATAAAAATCAAGAAAGCCATAGATTTTAAATTTATAAATAAGTAAGAAAATTAGCTTACATGAAGCTTGTAATCTCTCCTTTGGCTTGAGGGATTGAGGGTTCTACTCTTGTTTGAAGCAAGAATGGCCACCAATTCACTTTGAAGAGGATTAGGCCAAAAACAATTGAATTATTAAGAAATTCAATGTAGATGGCTCAAAACAGGAGTAGAGTAATAGTGCATAAACACCATTAAGCTTTTACAAAGGGAGAGGCTTCTATTTATAGGCAAAAGTGAGCCTCTAACCAAGCCAATTGATTCTAGAATTTTCCAGATAAGTTTGGTCAATTTTTGACCATTTTTGGGTCAATTCAACTTACTTTTTGGATCTAGTTTTGAAATAGGAGAGAGGAGAGATGAAATATCTCATTTTATTGTATAAAAATTGGGAGTAATGATGAGAAAAAAGGTGCCTACTTCATGAGGGAAGATCCCCACTCTGAGGTGTCAAAATTCAATTTTTTAACTCTTTTCTTTGGTCCTTAGTCCACTCTTCATCTTATGTGAGCATTTACTCATTTTTGAGGGGGTTTTTCTTTTATTCTTCAATTTAAATTTCTTGCTGTATTTTTAGACTTCTTAGCCGCTTTATTCATAGGAGAAGAATTACAACACCATTATCAGTGAATCGTGTATATCATAGCATGTCTCCATCGCAGTATCATCTTTTTATGCATATGTGATTGAGGCGGTGACTTTTGGAGCCGAGACGCTCTATGTATATATCAAAAACTTTTGATAAATAAATGATGTTTTGCAAAAGATTCCAAATTGTTTTCGTGGTTGTGAATATTGGTTGATAAAATTATCAGAGTGAATCTTGTTTTCAAGAATTATGATGGAATATTTATTTTTTTAAGAAATAAATCTAAAAAATTAAATTCATAAATCTTTTGACAAGGTTAAGTTGACAAAAATATTGTTTTATCAGAATCATGAGGCGCACGGCCCATGCTAGGCAGCCGAATCCTCTTACCGATGATGAAGAGTTAGATCCGGACATTCGTAAAGTCTTGCACCGATCCCAACCTGGTTCCTTCAAGGGTGAAGGGGAATAGTTAGGAGAGGTAGTGGAAAAATGGATCGAGGCAATGGAAGAGTATTTTGATGTAACCGGTTATAATGAGAAGAGCAAGATGGCTCTCGCCAGATTGAAAATTGTGGAAACGGCTAGGATCGCATGGAGGAACCATTGCAAGACAAACTGTCTCGACCGAAATACCCAGACCTGGTCAGATCTTAAAGCTTACCTCAAGAAGAGGTTCGTGCTTCTTGGAAACCAAAATGAATGAGTTCTTGGAATTGAAGCAGGATAGCCGGACGATTGAAGAATACCATCAATCCCTTCTCCTCAAATATTCTCCACTTTTGGATGAAGCTGATGGCTAGATTCATTCGAGGGATGAACGAGCCATTGGACACTTTAGTGAAAAATGCCAAACTAGTCTCAATGGCAGAAGCTATCAAAATGGCAAAGGACTTTTCCAAAGCATTTGTTGTTAAGGTCTCGCCGAAGCCTGCACCCTCAAACTTTAAAAGGTTCCAAACTCTGGGAAGTGCTTCAAACTTTCCACATCCAAAGAGGCAGCAAGGCCCTCATCAAAATCAAGATGCAGAAGTGAAGGAAGACCCTTCCCTCAGAACACTTTCTTTGGAGCCCCACCTCTTTCAAGGATTCAAAGGGATGAGCTTAGAAGTGAGAAGAGGTGTTTTGGGTGTCAGGGTTTTGGTCACCAGCTTAAAGACTGCCCGACTCCTGCCATGTCAAGAGGACAGGGAAGTCAAGGACCCAGAGTGCAGAGACCAGCCCCTTCGTATCAATCAAATTAGGGTCCATCTTGCCAAAATCAGGGCAGTCCCAAGAGGACTCCAGCTCTCAACCATCTGCCTCTGTTCAGAGTAGTCTCATAACTCCCTCCCAAAATTAGGGTAATCAAAGAGAAAGAGTTCTGCCCCAATCTGCAACAACAGCCAGAGCAGTTACGACGATAGCAGAAGTAGTGTCATAGGGAAGAGGTCAGATTTATGCCGCGATTGAAAACCAAGGGCCAAATCGTCAATTCTCTGTCATCCATACTCCAGCTAAGTATAAGGGTAAGCCATTCAAGCTTAGCCATCAATACTCGCTATGGACACTATGAATTTACTGTCAGGCCATTTGGATTGACAAATGCCCCAGCTACATTCAATTGCCTAATGCAGGACATTCTCAGAGAATACTTGGATGATTTTGTTCTTGTTTTCTTTGATGATATTCTGATTTACTCAAAGAATGTAGCTGACCCCCATGAAGCTCATGTCCGTTAAGTTCTTGAGATTTTAAGGAAGCACCAACTCTTTGCAAAAAAGAACAAATGTATTTCTCTGTCAACCATGTTGAATACTTGGCCTTTTGGTTATCCAAAGATGAAATTTCTCCAGATTCTGCAAAAGTCCAAGCAGTCATAGATTGGCCTGAACCAAAGACACTAAAAGAAGTCAGGGGACTCGTAGGATTAACTGGTTGGTATAGAATTTTTATACCTAAGTATGATCTCATAGCTTTCCCCCTGACTAATCTTCTCAAGAAGAGTACCCCATTTCAATGGTCTGCCAGGTGTCAAAGCGCTTTTGATAAGATGAAGACCGCCTTGGTAACCAATCCTGTTCTAAAGCTGCCAAATTTCTCTCTACCCTTTGAGGTAGTAAATTGATGCCACTGGTGGGAGGTGCGCTCATGCAGGAAGGTCATGCAGTAGCCTATGAATCCCAAAAACTCAGAATGCATGAGAGAAATTATGCTGTCCACCCCACGACCTGGAGCTACTTTCAGTAGTCTATGCCCTAAAGTTGTGGAGACATTACCTACTGGGTCAAAGATTCACTTTGATGACACTCATCAGAGCTTAAAGTGGATCTTCACTTAGAAGGATCTCAACATGCGCTAAAGAAGGTGGATGCAGACCCTGTAGGACTTTGATTTTGAAATCAAGTACCACCCAGGCAAAAAAAATGTGGTAGCAGATGCCCTCAGTAGAAAAGCCTCCTTGCTTGCAATCACAGTGGTGTCAAATCCATTGATGAATGAAGCAACAGAGAAGATCATGCAGGACAGATTCTTTGGCCCTATTGCTACCCTACTTATGTAGGAAAGCAAAACTCCTCAGGAGTTGAACTGAGTCCAAGGGTACAGCCTGGATGAAGGAATTATGTATTATAATAGCAAGCTATGCATTCCCAATGATGAGGGAACTAAGGGTCAAATTCTAAATGAAGCCCATGATAGCCTTAAAGAAGGACATCTAGGTTTCATCAAGACCTACATGTCTTTAAAGAAAAGCTTCTTTTGGCCTGGACTAAAAAAGGATGTACTTAATCATGTATGTCAATGCCTGATATGTCAGAAAGTCAAAGGAGAGAGAGTAAAAATTTCTAGGAAGTTACATCCATTAGACATCTCCCAGATGAACTGGGAATGTATCAGTATGGATTTTATTACTGGTCTACCTTCAGTGTAATCAGGCTACAACTCCATCTTTGTGGTAGTTGACAGACTAACCAAAGTTGCCCATCTGATTCCAGTAAAAGAAACCTACACTAAAGTGGATGTGGCCAGAGTGTTCCTCAAGGAAATCTTCAGATTGCATGGCCTACCTAGGAGAATAGTAAGTGATCGAGATCCCAAATTCACTTCAAGATTTTTAACTGCATTCTTCAAAGCAGTAGGAACTTTCTTGGATCTCAGCACAGCTTACCACCCCGAGATCGATGGTCAAATAGAAAGGGTGAACCTTGTAATTGAAGATATACTTTGGTCATGCTATGGTAGGGAACCCAAGAAGTGGCTAAACTATCTACACCTAGTCGAATTCGCCTACAATGCTTCTTATCACCAAAGTATTGGGATGAGCCCTTTCAAAGCTCTATATGGACAAGACTACCTAACAGCATTAACTTGGTCTGACCCATTGATTAGGGTCGAGATGTCCAAATAGATGCTTGATGACATGGAGCAGCATACAGTCAACCCGCAAGGATATAAAAGCTACCTAGGATAGACAAAAGCAGTATGCAGATAAGAAGAGGTCAAATAGAAAATTCGAAGAAGCAGATATGGTCTTCATTCGAGTACGCCCAAAATAAGTTCTCTATCTCTTGGAAAGTACAAGAAGTTATCCCCCAGATACTGTGGGCTATATCTGATTACAAAGAAAGTAGGTGAATTAGCCTATGAACTTCTTTTGCCTCCTCATCTCAAAGTACATAATGTATTTCATGTCAGCCTAGGAATGACCACCAAATTAGTCTCGTGTTTGGACATTTGAGGGCGAGGCCCCGAGTGGAAAACCCTGCCCCTCACAAGAGGAAGCTACTTCCGTCGCTAGCAACTG
Organism: Cibotium barometz; assembly: GCF_041138505.1. Lineage (NCBI taxonomy): Eukaryota > Viridiplantae > Streptophyta > Polypodiopsida > Cyatheales > Cibotiaceae > Cibotium > Cibotium barometz. Next base: position 50,056,410 of record NC_141046.1, on the reverse strand, counting down.
GAAATCCGGGGGCAGAGGGGTCTCACAATTCTAAATAGTCCTATCATGGAGAAGTGGATTGAGAGATACAAGGATGCAATCAATAGAAGAAAGGATGAGAGAAGAGCTTTCAGAAGAGTAAATAGATCTTGCCTAGCTTAGAACCTCTCCCAAATATGATAAATATAGAATGGATTTGTATGGCAATATTGATGGTATCAAAAAACAAAGAGATGATCAGAAGAGAAGAGCTTGAGTATGCACGAGGATGTGACTCTCAAGAAAGTATATTTTTCATCTCTATCTCATGCTTTGATTGTTATATATCTTGTTTAATGCAATATACTAAATATCATGCTTTTGTTTAATGTTAGTACAAACTATATAATGTTAGTATAAAGTATATAATGCAATATGGTGAGAGGGAAGGCAATTTCCGATGGAGCATGTGGAGTCTAAAAGAAACACATTTAATTGTAGTGTGATGGAAACTTTTGAGCAAGAAAGTCGAGCTAGTAGACATGATACCAATGTCGTAAAGTACAATCTTGAGTATTGTGGAGCTATTCAAGATATTCTTGAGGTTGGATTTAGAGCATTTAGTCTATTAATCTTTGATGTCAAATGGTTCAAGGTGATATATAGAGGTGCTCAAGTTTTTTTCAAATTGATTCACCAAGTTTTGGAATGATGAGAAAGATACTTTCATACTACCTCAACACTGTCAACATGTTAGTAACCCAACCAATCACTTAGAAATCTTGACATAGTATAATGAAAGTGTAACCCCTTTTCTTTATGATTTGAGATTGTGTTTCACGCGTCGATTGAATTGATCCAAAGTGATGGTATGTTATACAAGTTTCCCCTTGTTCAAACATATCTTTCAAGATCAAGGTATTGAGATCAAGGTATTGAGGCCAAATCTCTAGATGAGGTATAAGAAGTACTATCTTAAATTAACTCAACAGAATAACACGATGAAAACGAAGAAAACAATTAAGAGGAGGCTGATCAAGAGCATGACGAACATCAATCCAAAGAAGATGATGAGTAAATGGATCTATTACAAGATGGGATAGATTCATGATCTTAACATTTTTTATGTAATTATTTCGCTTCAAAAGTTTTCAACTATCCTTTTTTTTACAAACATGACTAACGGTTTTGATGGATGTTTTTTAAAAACTATCAAATCATTTTCTATTTGTATGTGACATGTATAATCTAATTTCAATCTTCAACAACTCTCTGGAATTTTTATAACAGTATAGCAACGAATTTTTATTGCCCAACAGAAAAATCACAATGTAGCAGCGAGATTTCGCTGCTATAATTGCTGCTCCCTCAACAAATTTTGCTACTAAGCAATGACAATAGCAGTGAAATTTTGTTGCTTTTTTCACTACTAGGCAATATTATTTCGGCTGAGGAGCAACAAAATGCCCCGACATCCTGAAGACCTCAACGTTATTAGAATGTTGCTATGCCCCTAGCCGTATTGTAGTGCAATTAAATATGAAGCAAGCTCTTAAGCCTCTATATGAGTACAAGTCTTAATCTTATAACCTATTTGTACTTAAGTCTCCTGCTTAATTAGTTTAGCAATTTATCATTATGAGTATTCTTAGATGTCGTCTACCTTATATTAGTTTGATTGCTAAACTAATGTAGGATTAGTACTAGACACCATAGCCATACACATGTTCAAGATACCCATGTTTCTCATCATGGTATCAGAGCCTCCCCTCTCCTCATGAGCCTCTCCACATTACCATATTAGAGAGTTTGGGAAAATCCCATTACTTTGGGAATTTACTTTTCAATCTGCTTTTTAGTGTATCTTGAGCATAATAATTTCAAAATTATCGAAGAATGTGGATGTAGAACCTACTCTTCGAGAGCTTTCCAATGATATGTCACATGAGGGGGTTTTGATAAATTCTTAAAAGATTTTACCATACCCACCTTTTTTCGATTTTGTTAAATGTGCAGATCCTAGTCCAAGAATCACTCGCTCGTCCCATGAGTAATCTCCACAATTCCTACAGCCTTGTCAATTAAGAAAACCATGGAAAAGCTCTTTCTGGCAAGAAAATTGATATAAAACCTGTTTTAATGGTTTTCGGGTGATAAAAACCTACAAAACATAATTCTTGGGGTTTTTGGAGTAGTTTAGGGTTTTTGAAATTTTCAGTCTATACCGCTCCACACATGTCCATAATATAGATCCATACACATGTCTGTATCGCCTATGCATACACCCATACAAGTTTAGGGGTAACAATACAACTGAAAATCAAGTTGGAGAAGGTGTTCATGGTCGGAAAGAAGAAGCTCTCCATGATCGTAATGATGCCCACACACACACTCCACGATCTCCTTCATGATGCTACAAGAGAGGTTTAAGCCTTTTTATACTTGAAGAGGGCTCTTCTTTTGCCAAAAGCTTAACGAAGCTTTTGATTTTGCCTTTTTCCATTTGCTTTCCACTTTATAATAAAATATTACTCACTTTTATCAAAGTTCCTTAACTTTGCTTTTCTAACTTCAGGGCCTTGCTTTTTGGCCCTAGAGCTACTTTTTGAAAACGTGGCTTTTAGCTTTTTGGTCCGACTTAGTCTCGTCTTGCCAATGGTGCCCTTGGCTTGTGGTCAACCTAGTTTGAATTTTTATTTTTCTTGCTTTTCGACTAAAGTTGGTGGTTTTTCTTGAGGAGCAAACCTTACGATCCTTATCCCCATGCCTTCTTCCACCTGTTGGTGTCTCAGCAAGGGTTCTATCATGTGAAATAGATCTAGGAGCGATGCAAAAAATCACTCTATGACATCTGCAGATTGCATCGAAACATGGTCATGTTGGTACTCGAAATTAATGGAACATGTCGTCTGAGCATGCCATCGTAGACAAAATTGCTAAAATAGGTTGTTTGTGAAATTGACTTGTGATCCTCCAAATTTCTTCTCCAGAGCATCTGAAACTTGATGCAATATATCAAGTTTTGTGGTAGAGTTTATGTTTTGCATTAGATTTGATTTAAAACATCAACTCTTAGCCTAAAAGTTGATGTTTTGCACAACTTTGATGTAAAACATCAACTTTTAGGGGGATTGTTTTCTTAACTTTAAAATATTTTTAGTTTTTTTATGAGAGGTTTAGGACTAAGGACCTGAAAATCACCAATGGTCGCAATCTTTGACTACAAATTTGGGAGGAGGTCATTAAAAAACAATGTTTGTCTATGTATCCATGTAACCTTTGTATATATATCTACATAGTAGATGCCAAAAATTCATGATAGAAAAAGAGCTAGATGAGACAATCCATGATGACCTATAAGCCATTGGTTTTGATGTGCAAGACTCCATTGATTTGGAAGACCATGAGTCGATTGATTCGCTAACCCTTAATTTTGGTTCTACAATTCAATTTTAAAGCTGAAGAACTATAATAAGCATATTCACGTGGTGAGATCGTTTATGTTGGGGAGGTGGATGCATGTGAGCATGGACTCTGTCCATGCCTATGTGTAGTAGTATGCTCTCTAACATAGGGGACCTTGAATCTACCATCATTGTGAAAGCTTGAAGCTTCTCTATTTTGCACCAAGCTTCTCTCTACCACCATTCAAGAAGCCCCAAGCTCCTCTCTAACACCATTCAAGAAGCCCCAATCTTCTCTCTTTTGCACCAAGCTCTGCTTTACCACCATTCAAGGAGCCCCAAGATCCTCTCTTTTCTCTTTGTACGCAAAGACAATGTCGCAGGCAAAGATTGCATCTTGCACACATACTTGCATTGATTATGTAGGGAAGTTTCTTTGTGAGCCTTATCACCTCTCTAGCTTTGTCTTCACTTCTAGGGTCTCAAAGGAACAACAAGTACCCAAGTTATGGTTCTAGATGTGTGAGCTTCTATGCCTTTGATCTCTTCGTTATTGTTCCTTGGCAGGGTGGACCCTTGGTCTTTTGAGGATTCTGTCTCAGTTGTCGCATAATCAGAATTAGGTTGCTCTTTCATTTTCTTAGGGTTATTTTTTTAAAAGAACTATTAAAGAATGTTGTGAACCTAAACATAGGCTAGTAGGGGTCATAATTGTTCTTCTTTATAGATGGTTTTGATGTTGACATGTAGTTAGTAGTTATTGGTTAGTGATATGTGCAAACATGAAATTATTAGTGTGAAAAATGTAGTAATTTATAAGCATCATTTGGGGTGGTCTATCACGCTTTTAGGTGCCATGAAAAACTAGCCCTTTTTCAAAGTGGAATAAATTTTAGGAGATATGGTTAGTCATATGTGCAAAGATGCAATTATTAGTGTGAAAAATGTAGTGATTTGTAGGCATCATCTAGAGTGATCTGTCAGGCTTCTAAGTGGCATGAAAAACTAGGCCTTTTTCACAGTGGAGTGAATATTTGGAGATATTCACGTGTGAAATATTTGATAGTTTTGGCTATACTAATGCATATTAACAACACAATGAGCCTATATGATGAGTGGAGGTTAGTAGACTATGTAATGTAGATGTTTAAGACAATGTGAATAACCCAAGTGGAATACTCACACGTGAACTTCTTAAGAAATTCATGTCTAATGAATGTACTGATTTTGGAGAAGAATGATCTTAGAATGGTTTACTAATGCAAAAGAAGGTGAAACAAGTGAAAAATGCATTTTCTAAATGTACATGACAGGGTGAAAAAACAAGGATCCTCATATATTCACACGTTTCTTCTATTTTCTCACGAATAAAAAGTTAGTGATGTGTTTTGGGGTTTTTTTGAAGGTTGCAATTTAGTATGAGTTAAGAGAATGTAGAAATGCTAGGGATTTCCATACCAACACTATGGCGCGAATATGTAGATCAATGTTCATGATTTTACGGTTTTGTATAGATTAAACATCTATGGCCAACATGGGGGGTCACATGAATGCACACAAAACAAGGTTTCCTTGAAAAACCTATTAGTGAGATTTAGTTTTTCAAGGGCTTTTAAACAGACCTAAATTTTGGGTAGTTAGGCTATATTCGATGATATTGAGAGATGACAAAAAGAGGACTCAAATATTGGATAGTACACGGTGGCGACACAACCATGTTAAGTGGTTTACATGGATGTGAGATTTTCAAGAGAGAACATCGACAAGGTGACCCTACCTAATGTCGTATGATGATGATGGATGTCAAGAGAAATGTGGAGGAGGAGTCATGCATACACGATGATGGTGGTGTTTTGTATGTAGGTAAAATTAAAAATACAAATGTAAAAGTGATGGGAGAAAGATAACTAAAATAGTATATACTCATGCAATCATGTAGTGGGAAGGGGTGGCCGGCTCACTAAAAGGGCAAGCAACACATGTCAACATAGCAAGATGGCTATATCTTTTTTTTTATAGTCACTCTATGAAGGATATTGTGTGATTATCTTTTAGACTTTCTCGTTTTGAAATTTTGACCAAACTTTAGATGTTGTTCTACCGTGGGGAAGGCCTTTATCACATTGACTAGTAGATTTGAAGCTTTGTTTTGGATGTGAATAGCTTGAGCTATTCATAGGGTGAAGATGTCATCTCGTTTTTCACATCAACAAATGACCTAAATTTGCCATTTTCATGCCTCTTGAGGTGCTATGGAGGTTTTCATGGCCATTACAAAGGGCTAAGTATGGTTCATTTTTCTTTTAGTGTACCTTTTTTGTCGTGCCACCAAAGGGTTTGGGGCTTAACCAAAAATCAATCATTGTTTGATTTGAGTGAAATCCAAAAGCTTCCATCAAGACAAAGGGCCACTAAAGCTTGTTAGAGCTGCTTCTTATCTCTCAGGAGAGGAACATTGTTTTATTTGGTTAAAATCTAGAAGCACCTTCCATCAAGCAAGGCATAGGACCACTAATGCGCTAATGCTTGCCACCATAGGGTTTGGGGTTTAACTAAAAATCAAACATTGTTTGATTTGGGAGAAAGCCAAAAGCTTCCATCAAGCAAGGCAAAGGACCACTATGCTTGATTTGGGCGAAAGCTAGAAGCTTCCTTCAAGCAAGGCAAAGGACAACTAATGATTTCCACCACATGGTTTAGGGTTTAACAACAAATCAAACATTGATTGATTTAGATGAAAGCCAAAACATCATCCCTTCTAACAATGTAGAGGGCGACCACTAGGTATAGAACCAACAACCTCTCAAGACCTGCTCCTTATCTCTGGCGAGGACCCAAATTAAACATTGTTGAACTTGGGTGAAAGACAAAATTACCTTCCATCAACATAACGCTGCTGCAACTCGAGTTTTCAAAAGGATGACGAGGTGAATTCTCTGTGTGCTGTGTTTTCTTTAGACACGACAACAGCAACATGACCAACCTCGCCTCAGCACCGGCCAATGTCTTCTTTACCATTGCCCAGCACCTCCCACTGTTGTGCTGCCAGCCACGTCGTCAACAATAATCAGTGTTCTTTTTTTGAGGCGTTTCATGCAATAATCAACGTTTTGATTTTCAGCAGTTGCCGATCACCCATGGAGTTGGATGCCACTTGTAGCACAAGCAACGCAGTGCACTGTTAGGGTGCACCTTTCTCAGCAAGCAATTCTTCCAGTATAATGACAGTATGTGGGCTGGCATGAGTGCGCCTTCTTCACTTTCTAGTTGTGGCGTACTGAGCTCTCTCAAAAAGCATGATCTTGCATTGCTCAATGGGAACATCCCAAAACAGAGCTTCGTGCACGATTGCAAAGGCAGTCAGAGTGTCCATTGTAATGGAGAAGAAGGTTTTGGAGAGGAAGCCAAGAAGTACAGACGAGATGAAATTGAGATATTGAGTAGGAAGAAAATGTGTGAGGCAAATAAGGGAGAAGTTTCTCGGAACAAGGGAAATAACACTCTCTATAGATGAAACAATGCATACGGGTTAAGGTTATCAAGGTGATGAAAAATCCAAAGATACGTGAGAAGCTACGAATTAAGACCGATGTAGTCAAATTTGGGATGAAGAAGACCGAGAGCTACATCTACATCAAGATCTACATCAACATGAAGAAGCTCCAAAGCTACATCAACATCAAGAAAATCTTCATCTCCATCTTGGTCATCAAGGGGGGACTCTCCCTTTATTTCTAATTCCTATTTTATGTTGAGTCAAGGGTTCTCTTCCCCGGTCGTCCCCTAAAATCTGAATCTTTTCGACTTTTTTGGACTTGTAGCCTTGATGTTAGGTGGCTTCCTAAACTAGCCAAGGCTAGTCCACCTGTGGTCACCACCTGTGGTGACCCCTCTATCCTAAGTGAAATGTAATCATAACTAGATGTCTAGCATCTGTTATCATAACCAACATTGTAAATAGTAACTAGAGCTAGTATTGACATCATAGTAGCCATGGATATTTTGTTGACAGAGGGTGTTATAAATACACCAAAATATCATGTGACATTGGAGATACGAGCATCCGGTCATTAGGTTTATAGCCAACTTGGTGTTAACACTCTAGGTGTGAACAACCTCTTAGTTAGAGTCAAAAAGATAGGGTTTCATGCCTATAAAAGGGTATTGTACTTGGTGGTTCATTCATCTCTCATATCATTCATAATACAATCACTTTGTGTTGTTCCCAACTTGCTTTCTCTTTCCCTCTCTTCTTCTTCTTTCTCAACAATGGAGATATTTTATCCTCCATAGCTCCATGGTTGAATATGTGATTGCCAACATCTCAGTGCTTGAGAGGCCTTGAAAAATCTGACTTTTCTCCGTGCCATTATACCTAAACATGGCCATTGATGTTGATAAAACTTTGCAAGCATGTATAACCGCATGCAAAGGGGGACCTTGTCCACATGATTGCAAAGTTTCATCATCATGGGATGATGTTCAATTGGTTTGGTAGCACCTAGTGCGTATTTTTCAAGTCTCTCTCAATGCTTAAGAGGCCTTGAAAAATCTTGCTCTTCCCCATGCCATCATACCCAAATATCATATGATAGTGATGTAGCTTTATAAGCATGTGGGAAAGGGACCTCACCCATATGCTTGTAGGTTTTCATTATCATTGCATGATGTTTGTGCATTTTTCAAGTCTCTCAGTGCTCAAGAGGCCTTGAAAATTTTTCCTCTTCCCTATGCCATCATACCCAAACATTATTTGCTGGTGATGAAACTTTGTAAGCACCCACATGCTTACAACTTTTTATCACCATCAGATCAAACTTTGTAAGCATACATGCTTGCAAAGTTTTATCACAATCATCATCATCACTCTCATGATGAATAATGTTTGATTGGTCTAGTAGCATAGAGGGCACACTTTTCTAGTCTCTTGAAAACTTTTGCTCTTCCACATGCCACCATAACCTAAACATTGTCTAATGGTGATGAAACTTTACAAGCATGTACTATGCCACCATAATTGTGTATGCAATGTTGATGCATTGTATCAACTTTTTCACACAAAATTGATGTTGTGTATATCAACTCTATATTGCACAACATCAAGATTCTGTGCCAAAGTTTATACAATGTATCAAATTTGTGTACATAAATAATTTTTAAAAATTATGTGCTACTCTCCTAATATATAAAAAACACTAGAACTGTGTCCTTCTTTGTGTGAACTTTCTTTTAAGAAAAATACTTTAGAAACTTTATTTATATTTTAAGATTTATTTTAAACTAGTTGTTGTTATTAAAAATTTTGTTCACCCGATAGACATAAGTACACTCTATAATAGTTTTTTTTAACATCTAAGTTAAATCATCTTATAGGTTCAAAAAAATATTAAGAATGTTATGTCACCACAAATAAAGCTTTTAAGTCATAAGAAGAAAAAGAAATCTTTATGGAATCTTTCTAAGGATTAAGATTTTATGTACCTTGCCATTGTTGGACTTGAAAGTGTTTGAACTGCTCTCCTTGTTGCTTTGCTTCTTGTGTGCCTAAATATTGCTCTCTCTCTTTCTTTATATATATCTCTCTCACAATGTGAGGTGACCAACTGAGTCTCTCAACTTCTTATGTAGCCTCATAGTTCCAAAAATAGTAGTTATTTAGTGCTGCTTTATTTGTAGGGTTCCTTAATCAAGTGCCACCTTAATTATGTATTAAGTTTAATTACTTTCTATATGATGGCCACATGGGCTATTAGGTTCTCATTTCTCATTTGTTAGCCAAGGAGAAATACATGAGGAGAGACATTCTGTTGTTTCCCCTACACAAGTGGGTGGGAGCTCATCCCCTACCACTGCATCACATTCAAAGGGTCTCTCATTCTCATCCTATTCCTTGTCTCCTAAAGTTTATAAAACTCAAAATAGAGATAGAGAAGTGGACACTCCAAGCCGTGGGAAATGACCAAGCTTATCTTTTACATCATATGAAGCTATGAGCATAAGAAAGTGTCCTTACTTTGCTTCTCCAAGTAAAGCCTACACACCACAACAAGCAACAAAGGATGGTAGTGATGAACATGATGCTTTGGATACCATTGATCAATTGACATCATCTCAAATGTATCGCGGTAAGACCTACCACGGGTTGAAGCAAAAAGCATTCTTATGTGCATATAGACAATTAAGGGATGTAGTTAAAACAGAATGTTGCAAGCAAGAATGTCTAGCAAAGTTTGGGTTGTTGCAAAAGTTAAAGGCATTACGAACACGCTATTTTGACATAAGTAGTGAAAAGCAAGATGCACTTTTTAGTGGGCTGTTAATACCTTGTTTGCATGGAAAATTTGAATATATCCTTGGATTTGATTTGGTACGTCGAATATCCTTTAAGGTTTCTTTGAGTCTTGGAAATGTACGAATTGATAGGGTGAAGTGTAGGACCCAAAAATGGGGCAGACCAAAGTTTTTAGATCCTTTATTATCCATAGGTCCAACACGGGGAAAAATGTTGTAACATGGCTTCATTGTTATTTTAAGTATCATGTAGAATGTATACCGACAATAGGCAGGTTTAACTTATCTGACAATTTTTCAAGATAGAGGTATTCTCATTGTATAGAGATGCTATGACAACTAAAGAAGAGCAGTATACAAGCTACTCTTATTTTACCAGGCTTTGGAAAACCTTCTTTACCAGCGTGACTATCATGAAAAAAGTTTGAATGGGTGTGTGTATTGTGTGTGCAAAGTTACAAGTGATCCAAATTAGCTAAGGATAGTCAAGGATGCTTTGATAATTCACATGGAAGAGCAAGAAAATGAAAGAAGGAAGGCAATGGACCATAGAGAGAAGTGTTTTGCATCTCCAAAAAAGTATCTTGTGCTAGTTATTGATGCAATGGACCAAAAAGTTGCCTCACTTTGCTAGGCTACCTAAGGACGTTACAGAAGACACACTTGTGCAAATGCATTTGGTTGGTCTGCTTGTATACAATGCTCAAGTTCACCCGAGGGTTTTTTTCATATATCCAAATATCCATAATGATCCAAATTTAACCATCACAATCATTCATCATGTGATATCTAATTGGGAAGGTGCATTGCCAAGCATATTATATTTATATCTAGATAACACTACAAGACAGAATAAGAATCAAATAGTTCTTAGATACCTAAGCAAGTTAGTTTCCTTAGGGGTGTTTAAGAAAGTGAAAGTGATTTTTCTACTTGTGGGTCACACTCATGACCATATTGATCAGATGTTTAACACGTTTTTAAAAAAATATCTCGCCACAATGCATTTACTTTGCCGACCATGATGACACTTATAGAGAGAGCTTACACACCAAAGCTAGTGGTGGTAGAGCATTTGAAGGAGACAATGGATTTCAAGGTTCTTTGTTAATGGGCCAAGGATAGAAAAAAGAAGGTGCTTGGAGCAATTGAATGATCTAAGTTATCACGATGCCTTTCTAATTAAACATGTAGAAGAAAGTGGACAAACTTTTTTGTATGGAAATATTTTCTCTACTAATGCAAAGTAGCTTCCTTCAAGTGGCCTTAAAGATCTCAAACTTTTTCTAGACATGGTTATGAAAGCTTCAAAAATGGCACCCTTGCAAAGCTTAAAAGAAGAAAAGGAGGAAAGCAAGGTAGATCGTGCTATGGGCTTTCAAAGGTGCATTGCACATTAGGAATTTTTTGGATCCAAAAAGGACCTCCTAAGGATTCCTAATTTTAAGGGATTAGAGCTTAAAAAGCTAGGCTTAAGGGAGACAAAGGCTATGATGACCCCTATTTTTTGCCTTGCCACATCAGCCATACCCCCCTAGTTTCACTTTTTAAAAGGAACATTCTTATACTCTCTCCTTACGTTTTGACTTTTCTCATACTTTCTCTCTTACTTTTTGAATTTTTTATCTTCACTCTCTACAAATTGAATCTGTGTTGTCAGTTTGAAATCTCCTTTCTCATTAACTCCCACCATATCTCCCTTCCACATGAGCAAAACATTGTCTTGTTTAGGTGGGCCCCAAAAAGTGAAAATTTTTATTTTTTTATTTTTGTACATTTTGAGGTGGAAAAAACACCACCCAACCAATATGTATGAATTTTTTATCTTCACTCTCTACAAATTGAATCTTTCTTGTCAGTTTGAAATCTCCTTTCTCATTAACTCCCACCATATCTCCCTTCCACATCAGCAAAACATTCTCGTATTTAGGTGGACCCCAAAAAGTGAAATTTTTTTATTTTTTATTTTTTAACATTTTGAGGTGGAAAAAACACCACCCAACCAATATGTATGATGAAAATAATATTTTCCCTCCAAAAAGCTTGTAATTCAAGGGTCACGTTAGAAGCCTGTCAGGAGCCAGTACATCCATAACTAACTGACAGGTCCCCACAAGCCCATAAACATAACTAACTGTCAAGAACCACTACATCCATGAGATGCCAAAATTGTGGGGATCCCAAAAATTATTATTTTTAATTTTTTCTCATAAATATAATTTATTGATGAAAAACTCCATGTTAGTATACTTGTATATCAAAAATGTCATTTTCTACTTAGAAAAATGGATTTGTGTTAAACCTCCAACAACATTTTTAACAATCTCTCTCTCTCTCTCTCTCTCTCTCTCTCTCTCTCTCTCTCTCTCTCTCTCTCTCTCAGGATCTCTCTGCTTTAGCTTCTTCCTCTACTTAGCTATGGAGCCTTTGCAAGCTGTGTGTGTAGCCCCTTGTGAAGCTAGAAAACGAAAGGTTGATTTACACATTCGTATTCCTGAAGAGTATGGCAGCTCTAAAAAACCCATCCTACTGATGCACAATCTATCCAAGATCGTAGGATAGCTAAGGAGAAAAATGTAGATCTTTGGGTTGATGGGCATCTCTATCCAAGTGACCCTCCATTAAGAGCAAACCCTCCTTTCGGCGATTTATCATCTTTTATGCAATTTGTTGGTGAAGGAGAGCTTGGCTTGTTAGGATACTGCAGAAGATTGACTACAAGTGGAGCTTGGCAAACCCATATTCTCCAATCTCGATTGCAAGCATCACAATTCATCCTTTTACAATGTCAAGAAGGACTTAAAACATCATCAGATAAAATGAAAGAGATCCTCACAGAGAATGTGGAGAAGGATGCAAAGATTCAAAGGCTAGAGGAGCTTATGAAACGACTCAAAGCAATGCCAAGTAATCAACCTTTTACAACTTAGAAAAATTTGTAATTATGTATGTATAGGAAAATATTTTGATTTTTCCTTTGATTTTGCAGAGGGTGGTTGAAATTGACGCATTTGCTGGTAGAGGCAGCGAGACAGCAGAGACCAGGCCAAGGTCCATGGACATGATGCTGCGTTGGTGCATTTTCTTGGTCGGCTTCCTGTGGATGGCATCACCATTATCCACAGGGACTACACCCCTCAATGTGCCTTCACTCTCTTGTTTTTGAAATCCCTCTCTAAGGTGCTCCGTGTAGCCTCTATGTGGCACAGTGCACCAAATGTATAGTTTTGATTAAAAAATCCCTTGCCTTCGATGTTTTTGGTTCTGGATTTAGCGGTAAGCTTCTTGCTTGTATAGGTATAGCCAAAAGCATAGGCATAGAGGATCCTCAAGAAATAGCCCAATCACTCCTTGAGTACACTCTACCCAATAACAAGAGAAGGAAGCTCAATATTGTAATAAAGCTTTTGTAAAGATGATGTATCACTTCTTATTATGAATACAGTACAGTTTTTGCAAACTTATTTTCATAAAGTATATCATTGTTTTTTCTAGTTTGTACTATCAATGTTTTTGTGAATGCATCAGAAATGACCCTGGGAGCCTGGGGGAGTAGTGCTAGAACAGTGCTAGAACAGTGCAAATTTTGAGCCTGCACCATTGCTATAGAGCCCGAATTCGCATTGTTTTGGCACAGCTTCCCCAGCCCTTTAGGAGCAATTCTGATGCATTGGATGACAAATAATGTATTTTTACACATGATTAAAGGTATTTTTATTTTGTAAATTATTTTTTTTCATAATCAATGTACTCAACTTCATTATAAATGCACCAAAAATGATTCTGAGTGGATAGAGGAGTAGTGCCAGAACAATGCAAATTTTGAGCCTACACCGCTAGTGTAGAGCCCAAATTTGCACTGTTCTGGCATAGCTTCCCCAGCCCTCCAAGAGTAATTCTGATGCATTGGATGACAAATAATGTATTTTTACACATGATTAAAGGTATTTTTATCTTGTAAATTACTATTTTTTTATAATTAATGTACTCAACTTCATTATAAATGCATCAGAAATGATCCTGAGTGGTTGGGGGAGCAGTGCCAAAACAGTGCGAATTTCATTATAAATTACCTGCACCGCTGCTATAGAGCCTAAATTCGCACTATTCTGGCATACCTTCCCCAGTCCTCCAGGAGCAATTCTGATGCATTGGATGACAAACAATGTAATTTTACACATGGTTAAACTATTGTTTCTCACAATTAGTGTACTCAACTTCATTATAAATGCATCAAAAATGATCCTGAGTGGCTAGGTAGGGGAGCAGTGCCAGAACAGTGCGAATTTTGAGCTTGCATCGCCGCGCTATAGAGCCTAAATTCGCATTGTTCTGGCATAGCTTCCCCAATCCTCCACAGGAGCAATTCTGATGCATTGGATGATAAACACTGTATTTTTACACATGATTAAAGGTGTTTTTATCTTGTAAACTACTCTTTCTCACAATTAGTGTGCTCAACTTCATTATAAATGCATCAAAAATGATCTTGAGTGGCTAGGGGAGAAGTGCCAGAAGAGTGCGAATTTTGAGCCTACATCGTCGTTGTAGAGGCCAAATTCGTACTGTTCTGGCATAGCTTCCTCAATCCTCCACTAGGAGCATTTCTGATGCCTTGGATGACAAACTGGCACATGATAGACACTCCATGTTAAACAAACATAGATGACACCGAGACATTGTAAGAGAAACTTAAAATTTTAATTATCAGAAGGTTACATATGAAAGCCAGATAGGCTTGTTACAAAGGGGGGTTTGAAACAAAAGAGTTGCTTCAAAAAGAAAGTTAACATCTAAGATCTCTAGATCATGTCTCGCTCGCCTCAAATGTGTCGAGCTAGTTGCATGTCCTTGTTGGCAGATATGGTAATCCTCTTTGCATGTATTACAAGGAGGTTGGTGTCTTCAAAAAGCCCAACAAGGTGAGCCTTGAAGGCTTCTTGCAATGCTTCAAGGGCAATCCCCTGCACATGGAACTCTGTTCTATATCGTTGGAGAATCTCGTTCACTGTGCGAGCAAAAGGGGCTCTTCTTATCAGTAACTCAGTGTTCCTTTGATAAAACTTGATTTCTTGTAGAGCTTTATGCCCTTGTTGGTGCATCCTTCTCCTTGGAGCTCTCTGTGTTATGTTGGTGCGTTGGCGAGGTTGGGACTTCCTTGGCTTGAAGAGCTTGACCTTTCTATGCTTGCGCACACTTGCAAGAACCTCCACTTGGTCTCTCTCATAGTCTAAATCCTCCTCCTCCTGTTGCTGTGGTACCTATGTATCAAGTTCCTCCTGGGTAGGTAGGGGACCCTGTCCTGGTAGTTCACCTACCTCATGCATTGTGTATGGGAATTCATAGGGGCATTCACGAATATGGATTTCCTAAGAGCTACAAAATGGTGGTGTTGCACAATGTAGGAATGTTTTCACTAACCCAGTCGAACTACTCATCTCATCAGCCTCTCTGTCTTGATCTCTGGGGTGGCTACATTCTGGGGTCTTCTTCACACGCTTGCTCCCACTAGAAGGTCCTAATGTGTGTGCGTTGGTGTTGCTGTGGGAGGAGGGTTGGACTCTGGTGATCCCATTGGGCATGTGCTAGAATCCAAGGGGTCACTCTCTTCCGTGGTGTCACTAGTATGTGGTCGTTGGGTGCCTTGCACTATGTTTTGTGAAGGCATGGTAACACGTGCAATGTTCTTGGTGCATGCCATATCCACGTACGACTATGCTAATATGGTGATGTGCTAGTGTCCTTACGTGGGTGCCTATGTAGATCTTAAGCTCAAGCTCTCTTAAAAAGTGAAATGAAAATGAAGTGAGAGAAGGAACTATTAATAGTTTTTTTAAAGGGCAAAAGAAAACCTAACTAAACTTATTTTCTTAGCCTTATTACATCTAGATTTATGCTCGTGGGTGCACAACCCAACGCCTCCCTTGTCTCCTCATTCGTGCACGCCAAGCACCATGCCTATGGGGGCAGCATTGGTCTACAACCATTCAAGCCGAGCATGACTTTTTGCAGCCTTGCGTGCCTCTTACGCAAGCTTAGATTGTTGGGCCCGCTCCCTAACCAATACCCTCCCAAAGTTTGTGCGATAAAACCAATTAAACATCTCTTGTTGTACGTGTTCCTCCTGCAGAAGCTCCACCTCCATGTCTTGTATTTTTGAAATAAACCCCTCTTGCTTTATAATGTGATTTCTCCATCCCTTGGGTACTTCACATGTCGAGCGATCCATACTTGTTCATGAAATACGCACCATGCGCATAAACTATGTGCTGTACAAATGACAATAGAATTTAATTAGAAAAAGTCGAGGTTAAAACACCAGTTTATTTTTTTACTGTACAACTTACCGTATAGTGTGTTACTTTACTCTCTCCCCAACAAGCACCTAGCACATTGGTGAATTCTATGATATGTTGTTGGAATGATGCTCGTTCTTGGACAGTTGTGCTACTTGATTTATAATACGAACCATGTTATTGAAATTTATCCAAAGCTATTTGCACATATTTACAAGAGCTGGCATTGGACAATCTACATTTGTGGTGATTGCACATAGGTCTCTCCAGAGTCCCCAAGTCTTCTTTGAATTCTCTATGTTTGCTGGCATCTCCAAAAATCTCCTTGCCTTTGATCCAATCATGGGGAGACCTTGTGGGCAACCTCGTATGACATACTAGAGGCCTGCTTATTCACTTCAATTTTCACGTTTCTGCCATGGTAGCCCAGAGAATTCAAAAGATGCTCTAATTTACCAAGGGCTGCAACTTTCCTCTCTTGTGTAGGCATTGTGAATGCATAATTGATATGGCACTTAAGCAATCGATCAAAGATTCTCATGAATGCATGAAATCTGCAAGCAAAAGTTAATATTCTTTAGTGAAAATTTAATGATGGGGCTCCAATTTGAATTCCTGTTTGGTTCTCCTAGCATATCAGGAGACATGACACCTTCCACTCATCTTGCATTTGGTTGTTCCTCATCTTCATCACATTAGTTGGCTCGGTTGGATCTACTGCATCTTCCTGTTGCTTCTTCCCTTTCTTGGGACCTTTTGAGGCATCCTTCTCAATAGAACCAACCTTCTGTATACCTTTTCTGTTTGTATTTTTTTGCCTAAGAATATCAATATGAGCATTGCAGTATGGAGGACAAGGCCATCTTGATGTCGCGCCTTCAATACAACCCATCATGCATTTAATTGTCTTCAATGAAAAGATGCAAGGGGGAAGAGAGCTTGAGCTCTTGCAACACACACAAAACCCTAATAGAGAACACACAAGGTGAGAGGCTGAAATCTTCTTCTTCTTCACTCAACACTCAACACACCATATACAAGATAAGAGTACACATAATATGAAAGGTACTCAACCAATACATACACGGGTTCTCTATAGTGGTTCTCTATAGTGTGAACCAAACTAAATGAGCTGGCGCTATAACTATGCCAGTCTCTAGAATGGCTGTCACATAGCCTGTCATCCCACTGGCCGCATATCACCCAAGATCTCACCAACCATGCCAGTGGTGTAAGTGTGGGGCCTATCCCCCAGGCGGGTCATTAGTGTCCACCGCCTCACTGGATGAGCTCGATATCTCAACACTCCCCCTCGAGCTCAACTCCATCTCATGTACACCAAGCGAAGCCCTGAATGTGCGGAGCTTCTCTGTACCCAATGCTTTAATGAAGATGTCAGCTACCTAATCCTCTATGTTGACATAAACAAGGTCAAGGTCTCCTACCAAGACCTTCTCTCTAACGAAGTGGTAGTGGACCTCTATATGCTTTGTAGTACGAGCATGAAAAACTGGGTTCCTGGCCAACTGTATACTGCTAATGTTGTCACAGAAAATGACAACTTGTCTATCCACTGATAGACCCAAATCTGCAAGTAGCTTTCTCAACCAAGCTACCTCACATGCTGCCATAGCAACTCCTCTGTACTCGGCCTCTGTTACTGGATAGAGCAACCGTAGGCTGCTTCTTGCTGCTCCAAGTCACAGCAGCACTCCCCAAAGAAAGCATGAATCCACTGGTAGATCTTCTATCTGAGATACTACCAGCCCAAAGCATCTGTGTACCCATGTACACATATCTCTGTCCCAGTCTCATAGAATAGTCCACAATGCAAAGTAGACCTCACATACCTCAATATGCGTCTCAATGCATCCAAATGCGGTTTCCGTGGAACCTGCATAAACTGACTCACCAACCCAACAACATAGCTCAAATCTGGCCTGGTGATCGTCATGTATATCAAGCTTCCTACTATGTGTCTATACATAGTAGGATCCTCCAAGATCTCTCCTGAATCTGCACTCAACTTGCCATTCTGATCCAATGGCACAGAAATAGGCTTACAGCCTATCATACCATACTTATACAACATGTCCAAGCCATACTGTCTCTCCAATAATCCAATACCATGTGGTGACCTAATCACCTCTATGCCCAAGAAATATCTGAGCTCCCCCAGATTATTCATCTCAAACTTCTGTCTAAGCAAGATCTTTACATCAAAGATCTCTGCATCATGGTCCCCTATAATGATCAAGTCATCTACATAGATGACAACAAGCACAACCCCTCTATCACCATGTCTCACATACAGCGAGAAATTCGCATTGGCTACATGAAAGCCAATAGTGACAAGATATTCAGAAATCTTGTCAGACCGTGCTCTTGGTGCTTGTTTTAAGCCATACAAGGCTTTCTTCAACCTGCAAACATGCTCAGGGTGACTCACATCCTCATAACCAGGTGGCTGCAACATATACACCTCTTCTTGCAAATCCCCATGCAAGAATGCATTCTTTACATCCATCTAATGTAAAGACCATTGCTTTGACGCAGTCACTGTTATCATAATTCTCACTGTTGCCATCTTGGCAACTCGGCTGAAAGTTTTCTCATGATCAATGCCATATGTCTGTGCATATCCTTTGGCTACCAATCTAGCCTTGTACCTGTTTATGCCTCCATCACTATTATGTTTTACTTTGTACACCCACTTGCATCCAATGGCTTTCTTGCCTTCAGGCAATTGCACTAAATCCCAAGTCTCATTTCCATATAGTGCATCCATCTCCTCATCCATAGCTTTCTCCCAACACACATTTCCAATAGCCTCATCAATGCATTTGGGCTCAACAACCTGCACAACCTTTGCCATATATGCATAGTGATGTGCCACATAACCATCATAGGTAAATCTCTACACAGGATTTTTCACTCTCCCAGATCTTCGCAACTTTTCATTCATGGCTTCCATAGCCTTCTTTACACCAGGTGTTCTCATAGCTGGGATCCCAAGCTCCTCATCAAGGCTCATATCTGAGCCACTAGACTCTCTCTCCATCAACATGAGAATGCCCTGCAGAAATGTCAGGCATACCAAGGGGCTCAACCACTTTCTCTTTTCCTTTACGTGATGTACTAATCACATTTGCAGGACTGGTATTATGATGCAGTCGGCCACTCCATGGTCTATCAATAGACCCACTAGATGAGGACTCTCCTGGTCCACTCAAAGACTGTGATTGCTGACCTGCATTCACACTTCCACTCACATCAGTTCCAATAGCTTCTTTTTCAGCAGCATACCAGCTGCTCATCTCATCACAAATACATCCCTGCTTACCCTCAATTCACGTGTAGCAGGATTATAACACCTGTATCCCTTTTGCTCAAGGGAGTATCCAATGAACACACATTTTTTAGCTTTTTGATCCAGCTTAGTTCTCAGCTCATCTGGCACATGCACATATGCAATGCATCCAAAGACTTTCAGATGAGACAAATCAGGTTTTCTACCAGTAAACCTCTCCTCTGGAGTTACATCATGTATGGCTACAGCTGGAGTCCTGTTCATGATGTATACTGCTGTAGAAACAGCCTCAGCCCAATAGCTATGCGGCATATTTTTCTCTTCCATCAATGCTCACACAATCTCAGCAATGTGCCTGTTTTTCCGCTCAACAACTCCATTTTGCTGCGGAGTGTATCTGCATGTAAACTGTCTCCAAATACCATTCTTCTTCAAAAATTCAGAGAACTCATTGGAGAAGTACTCTCCCCCTCCATCTGACCTTACGCACTTTACATATTTCCCTGTTTGCTTTTCAACCAAAACTCTGAAATTCTAAAAGTGAGTGAACACCTCACTCTTCTCCTTCATGAAATATACCCACACTTTCCTTGTGTGGTCATCAATGAAAGTCACATAATACCTGCAGCCTCCCATAGACATGGTCTTCGTAGGACCCCATACATCTAAATGCACAACATCTAGTACATTTCTGCTCACATATCTGCTACGTGGAAATACATGCTTTGTTTGCTTTCCAAATTGGCATGCTTCACATATTCTCTGCATACCTTCCACTTTAAACTTTGGCAGCCCTGTCACAATTCCTTTAGTCTACATAGACTTCATTCTCTGCACATTCACATGTCCAATTCTTTTATGCCAAATGTTTGTGTATGCAACAATTCCTGAACCATTTGCAAACATCACAGCACTCATTTCAGGCATGTCTACATTTAACATAAACATTCTGCCCACTCTGTTGCCTTTTGCAACCAACCTGCACTTGTCTTTAAAGTCTTCAACATAACAACCATCAGGGTTAAACCGAACCTGCAAACCCTGCTCAATCATCTGGCCAACTAGAACCAGATTCTTTGTTATGTTCGGAATGTGAAGTACATCTGCAAGGTACTTCACTTTGCCATCCTGCATAGAAAATGGCACATCTCCAACATGGGCAATTGGATGAGCAGTGTTATCCCCTGTTTCCACAAAACCTGGTCTTTCCGGGTTTCTCATCTCCTTGAACCACTCCCCATGACTTGTCATGTGGTTCGAAGCACGTGAATCCACATACCATACATCATCTTTTTGTGCTGCATCAACATTTTCAGACATGGCATTCACGACATGGCATTCACGACATGGCATAACAAATAGCCTTTCACGACATGGCACGTGAATCCACATACCATACATCATCTTTTTGTGCTGCATCAACATTTTCAGACATGGCATTCATGACATGCTGCATAACAAATAACCTTTCATTATCCTCATTATTTCTGCTTGAGGATGCATAGTTGTTTTGCTGCACTTTTCCATTTTGCATGTCAGCCTGCTTCTTATAACATTCTACCTGCACATGTCCAAGCTTACCACAATAATAGCATTCACGTGCATCATTATACTGCCTTTGCCAATTTCCACGGCCTCTTTGACTCCCCCTACCTCTGAATTTGCCTCTTCCACCTGTGTTCTGTTGATGTTGTTGTTGTGTATTTTGGGAGGACTGTTGTTGCTACTGCCTGCTGGCCATAATTCTGATTACCTGTTCGGCCACCTCCTTGACTGCGTCCACGGCCTCCTCTACCTCGTCCTCTTCTTGAACTTGTGTAGAAGGCCTGTTGCTCTAAACTGTTTTTGTTTTGTGAAGACTGTTGGTCTTCACCCAAGCTCTTCTCTTCTATGATCAGCATAAACACCAAATCTGTAAAGTTGAAAATGTTTTCCCGAGTCTAATAGACATCTTGAATGCCTTGTATTGTGGCCCGAGACCACGTAGATAGACCTCCACCTTATCATCATCATCTACTGACACACCAATAGATGCAAGGGATTCCACAATACCCTTTATCTTCAACGCATAGTCATTCACAGACATGCTCTTTTTCTCCACAGTATGAAGTTCATTCTTCAACTGTATCTTACGTGCCTTGGTATTTGTTTCATAGAGCTTTACCAAGGTGTCCCACGCCTCCTTGGGGGACTTGGCATCCTGAATGTGCCCAATCATAGTGTCCTGTATACTAATGGAGAGCCAATACATAACTTTCATGGCTCCTTGGTTCCAGTCTTTAAACTCTTTCACATCTGCACAGCAGTCGCCGGTATCTCCAGTGCCTCTTCATGCTCACCTTCTATGTAGTCCCAATAGCCCTTTCCCATCAGGAAATTTGTCAACCTGGACCTCCAAGCATGGAAGTTATTCTTGTCTAGCTTCTCAGTCACAATCTAGGTTATCCCATCATTTGACATCTTGCCAAACACACAATTTTACCAGAAACAGCACTCTGGTTTGTCCTAGCACAAACTGCTGTAGGGTGAAAGCAAGGGATGGTGGTACAAAATTGGTTGTCCTTGACACCACCTAGGCTTGGTAGAACAAGAGTAAAGAAAAAGAGGGCAAAAAGGAAATAAAGGAGAAATATTAAGCTGTGAAAATTCCCTGAGGTGTTATACTTTAGTCTTTTTTTGAAACGTCCCATAACAGATAGACGTGGGTGGAGACGTGGGTGCAGACACGGGTGGAATGCAAGGAAGCAAATTTCTCTCTCTCCCTCTCTCTCTCTCTCAGACCTCCCCTCTCTCTCTCTCTCTCTCTCTCTCTCTCTCTCTCTCTCTCTCTCTCTCTCTCTCTCTCTCTCTCTCTCTCTCAGACCTCTCTCCTGCACATCCTCTATTCCTTGCGGAACACCATAGCCCTCTCTCTCTCTGTATAAACATGGCAGCTGAGGCCGTCACCATATTTACAGAGACGATGTTGGAGGTTGAGTGTGATCCCTTCACTAACCTTGAGTCAGGGATACCTGCATTTATAGAGGATACTATCAATGAAACCCAAGCTGATCACGAACCTGTCGACAACCAAGAATTTCTCCGGGGCTATTGGGTGCAAAAGAAGCGTGAGCAACGATGCAAGGAGCGCAACCCTGCTAGGGAAGGTAGCCTTTCAAGAACCAGGTCAAGGAACAATATATGCAAAGCCATGGCTAGATGCTGGCGTCGACAAACCCAAGGACTAACAACAGTAGAACAACAGGAAATTCTAGAGCAGCTCATGCATCATCAGCCATTTTCCAAGTTGAGGAGTTCAGATGTGCAATCAAGTCTTCTTTCCAACGTTCGCAACACATTGACTCAATTGAAAGTACCTCACTCTGCAAGTGAGCTGTTTGTAAAGAGAGCCTCTTTGATGATGATACTGAACAATGGTGATCAGAGAACAATGTCAGTGAACCAGTCCAAAATTGCTGTTGTCTTGGGTGTTCATCGACGGAATATAGCGGCAGCAAGCAGTCGATTGGAAACGAAAGATGAGAATGAAGTGTTGCCACTTAGTGCTTGTCACAGACAATTGCCTTTGTATACAAGTATCACAAGTGAAACTAGAGATTTGGTGATTGCTTTTTGGAAATCTAAGACAAGAGTTTCACCAAACAAAAAGGATATTTGTAAGCAGAGGATCGAGGCAAAATGTGTCATCAAACAAAAAGGATATTTGTAAGCAGAGGATCGAGGCAGAATGTGTCATCAAACATCCAATTCATCTTCTAGATGACTCTCAGGTAATATGTTTTTGCTACAATGCAATCCATGGTGGCCTTGATTTCTGTTGGAATAGTTCAAAATTTGTAGTCTTTGGGCAGCACTGAAAGCTTGGCTGTTCAGTACCAAACTGGTAGTTTTTTACCAGCAATCACTCTAGGCCATAAGTACCAATTTGGTACTGCAATCATTATATGTACCAATTTCCAGATCCAAGTACTTACCATTGTTTGAATTCCCAGCTCCATAATAGTATCATTGTAGGTACCAATTCCACCTCCATAGGACCAAATTTGGCACTTCTCTGAATTTTGCATTGTACCCAACAGGATTCACGGTACAACTTTTGGTTGCAATGTCCAAGAGTAAGGAAGCACAGTCTCAATTTGGCACTTCTCTGAATTTTGCATTGTACCCAACAGGATTCACGGTACAACTTTTGGTTGCAATGTCCAAGAGTAAGGAAGCACAGTCTCAATTTGGCACTTTTGAGAAGCACTCACACTTGGTAGTGTAATACCAAATTAGGTTTTGGAGACAGATTTGGTGCTTTCAATGTATCTTGCAAAGTACCATGGATGCATAGTACCAATTTTGGAGCGTTTTATATCCAGAAAAGTATCCAATTTTGTACTAAGCATCCAATTATGGTACTGTAAAGTATACAGAGAAATAGCCAATCTGGTACTATGGATCAAGTTCGGTACTATGCAGGGTGCTTTTAGTGTGCCTGGTTAGTACCTAAGGTGTTCCATAGCTCCAATTTGGTTTTTTTGGGCACCACTTACACTTGGTAGTATAATACCAAAATGGGTTTTGGAAACAGATTTGGTGCTTTTAGAGGATACTGAAAAGTACCAAACTAGATGCATAGTACCAATTATGGCGCTCTTTGTATCCAAAAAAAGTATCCAATTTTGTACTAAGCTTCCAATTATAGTACTGTGAAGTATACAAAGAAATAGCCAATTTGGTACTATGGATCAAGTTTGGTACTATGCAGGGTGCTTTAAGTGTGCCTGCATAGTACCTAAGGGGTTCCACAAATCCAATTTGGTGTTTTTGGGCACCACTCACACTTGGTAGTATTATACCAAATTGGGTTTTGGAAACAGATTGGGTGCTTTTAGTGAATACAGAAAAGTACCAAACTGGATGCATAGTACCAATTTTGACGCTTTTCTGTATCCAAAAAAGTACCCAATTTGCCACTGTGGATCCATTTTGGTAATATGCAGTATGTAAAACAGTACCAAATGGGGTACTATGGTTCCAGCTTGGTACATAGAACCACCTTGGGTACTATGGTTCTAGCTTGGTACATAGAACCAAATTTGGTGCTTTTTTGTATTCACAAAAGCACCCACTATGATCCAATTTGGTACCATGCTAAATGTAGAAAAGTATCCAATTGGGTACTATGGTCTGCTTGGTAATAAATAGAGCCTAATATGGTGCTTTTCTGCATCAAATTTGGCACTGTAGTCTGATATCTGGCACTACAGTGCCAAATTTGGTACTTTAGAATGAGTTGGTGGTTTACAGTACCAAATTTTGTACTGTAAACAGCTTTGGTGCTTTACTCTTGTTTGGTAGTATTCTGAGCTCTAACATGGATCATTTTTCATTTAAAGGTGGAGCTCTACAAAAGATTCAAGCGCATGTATCTTGCGGTGAAGTTGTCACTTAGGTCCTTTGAGACACTCAAGCCATTTTTTGTCCGAAGATTGAAAGAGCGCTATACTTGCTGCTATATTTACCATATCCAGATGCTGCTGTATTTACCATATCCAGATGGTATACTTCAAGGATGCTTTCAATCAAATGCGCCAGAACAAGTTTGGGCATCACGGCAAAGAACATCCATGTACATGCTCCATTTGTGGTACACATAGTGAGACAGGCCAATGTTCTGCAAACCAGGCTGTTTTTCAACACATAAGTAACTTGCTAGATTTTATATTGTGCCCTCGCCCTAAGGATCATGAATATCATGCAAAGAGATGCTTGCTTGGAGAGTGCCCCAAATGCGGTGTACGAAAGTTGTCATTCTACCCAACCGAGATTGCAATAGATAACAAGGAGGTGACTGTTAAGATATTCTAGGATGTGGGCACTGGACAGGTTAATGGTGATGGAAAAGAGAAGAAGCAAAAGGACTTGGTCGTGGAAAGGATGAAAAGTGCAACTTTCATTCATCTCTTTTCAGATCATCTGAAAAGCTTCGTTAAGCACAACTTTATGTTTAGGTGGCAGGCCCAACAATTCAAAGACTGCTTGCTTAAGTTTCCCAGAGATGTTGTGGTATCTGTTGTTGATTTTGTAGAGAATTACAGCTTTAAAGTGCAAAATGAGATCTAGTCCATGCATTGGTGGTCAACACAGGTAACAATACTGGTACACATATCATAAATTCAATAGGAGCTATTGAGAAGACTGTGCATTTTTACATATCAGATGATAAGCTCCATGACACGCTCTTTGTTCAGCATTGTTTTATGCTGCATGACAACTGGATGAAATAGCAAGGACACCGTTTGCGTTATCGTTGGGTATGGTCAGATGGTGCCGTTTCACTGTTCAAGGCACGAAGACCACACTATTTCATAGCCAGGTATTATCAGTTGACAGGATTGCTTATGATGCATAACTTCTTTGCTTCAGGGCATGGAAAAGGAGAGCATGATGGTGCACGTGCTATTATCAAGAGAACCCTGACGCACAAAGAGCAAAAACCCGATGGCTGGCCCATGAAGTGTGTGGCTGATGTGGTCAATTTTTTGAACGCGAGGTTTCAGCCAACAACGGAAGGTGGAAGTGCCAGCACAAGGAGGGTGTTTTGGTTGGTTTCACCGAATGATGTGCTGTGTTTTCCGTTGTGGGACTGTAAACCAATTGCAGGCTCTCGCTCATTCCATTGTGTTGATGGCTACTCAACGCACAATCCATGTGATGTGCGTTTTCGTACGCTATCATGCTTCTGTGATCCATGTGTGAATGGACAGTGGAGGAGATGCAATAATAAACAGCACATTGAAGAATGGAAATATGTCTCCATCGAGCCATTGATAGAGTTAGTACAACCTACAAATAGTGATGAGGACGACGATGATGAGGAGAACTACAATGATTTGTTTTCCTCCCATGTGAGTGAGGATTTAAGCATGCCTATGTATGAAGGAGACCCTGAGGTGTTGAGCCAATTATTGTCCATTGGGGATAACTTTGTAGTGAACGCAGCCGAGGAGAAGGAGGACTTCTACCTTCTTAAGTGCACAAAAACCATTTATGTAGCACCAAGAGTACTGAAGGACCTTTGGCATAACAAGATCGTAAGAGGTGGATTGCTAGTTGAGGGCTTGTACTATGCCCAAGTTGAGGGCAATGTTGATACCTATACCCTATTAGATCACACACCACTGGTGATGATCTACTCGCATCTTGTTAGAGCCATACAGTTCCCCATGGAGGCTATCCCTGGCCTTCATCACCACTTTAAACTATCCTCAGAGATATATGAAAATATCTACAATAGTATGCCATATGAAGACGGAAGTGACCAGGACGGGAGCCATACAGTGTTTACCCCAACAACTACAATTCTAACCACTGGCAACAGTTGTAATTCTCTTGAATAGAATCTTGCTTGTGATCAGTACTGTCTAATTCTCTTGATTAGAATCTTACTTGTGATCAGTACTGTCTAATGCTATTGCTGTGTTATCAATTTGGTACTGTGCTTTATTGTTTTTAGCTCTGCTGTGTTTTTGCAGTACCAAATTTTGGTACTGTTCCTTTTTGTTTTCACCTGACTATTGTGGCACCAAATTTGATACTCTATAGTACTGCAGTACCAAAATTTGGTGCTATCTGCTACATGCACAATCATTCAGTTACTGTTGCTTTATACAGTACCAGTCTTTGGTGGGTAATATGCCAGCAAATTTGTAGAGCCAAAATATGGTAAGTATTATGCTAATAGTTTTAGCTGATTGCTGTTGTGTACAGTTTTTTTGCAGCTGGAGTTATAAAGCCCAACAAAACGGTGGTAATAAGTAGCCTTTCTGGTACTATGCAATAACTATCCACTTTCTCTCACTCATCCTCCCCTCCCTTGCTCTCATCATCTCTCTCCCTTGCTTCCTGTCATCCTCTGCCTTCCTCTCATCCAGCCATGAACAGGGACTACTCACCTGGAAACTCCCACTTGTCACTAACTCCAAAGTCACGCTTGTCACCAAGTAGTAACAGAAAAGTACAAAAGCAGTAGCTAAAAAAAGTACATGTACAAAAAGATAATTATCATTAAATGCCAAAGGCAATGTACAAGCATACAGAATCTTTTACACATCAGGGGAGTCAAAGCGGTACGAATACCCCTCCATAGATACAAAGTAGTTAGCAACGAACAAGGAAATGTTATCTTCAACATCAAACAAGGGATTCCGGTGGCTGTAAGCAGTGGGGAACTTATCAGCTAGCCACCCGAAGATCCATGGGAAAATGACATCCATAAGATACTTTGGTTTGTGGGGTCATAATACTTAGGCTCATATGACCAGATGCAGTAGCACGAGTCGTAATCATTCTTCAAGGTCTTGTATCTCATGTCGTCCACAAGGAGGGTGTTCGTTTCATTGAATTGCGGATACTTGTGCCACACTTTTCTTAGGAGCTTCAGAAAAATAGGCTTGTTACCGAACTCCTTCGCAACAAGGACTGGCACATCTTTGAGTTTGGTAGCCCACCTCTCACAATGAGACTAACAGGTAAACCAAGCAATTAGAATAGCAACACAAATAAGAGTACCAAAGCTAACAAACAGTACATAACAGTGAAAAGGTACCAAACTTGGTACAACACAGTACCAAAGTACCAAATAACCAAAGTACCAAACATTATAAAATTGTGTACACAAATGTTACCAAGCACAGAACCAAGTACCATAGTATCAAAGCACCAAACAGTACCAAATTGTGTACAAAGTAAAAAACACAGTTTCAAACTACCATAGCATCAGAGTACCAAAGTACCAAAGATAACCAAAGAGTACCAAATTATGTACAAAACAGTGCCAAATTGTGTACACATGAACAAACATAGTCCAAAGCAACATAGCACCAGAGTACCAAAGTTCCAAAAAGTACCAAATTGTGTTAGCAGTGCCAAAAGTACCAAACTACCAAATAGTACCAGATTGTGTACAGAACAGTAGCAAAGCTAGCCAAACAGTATCAAAATCAATAAAACCAGTTGTGAAAGTTAAGGGATAAATACCTCAAAAGAGGCCTTTCATCTTCATCAACCGAGGGAAGCAAGCATTGATTATGGCCATCAAGTTCTTCCTTTGGCTACATGACCAGAGCATCACGTCGCATCGCTTCCTCAAGTTGATGATGAAGTCCTCCGCATCAAGTCTGACAACACAATATTTGTATTGAGACACTTGCACACCTCGGGGCCTAATTCCATCTGGGAACGGGAGCTGCCACAAATCCTTGGGTGCTTCAACATAATCCTTCAGTAGCACTTCATTGACATCCAAAACAACAAGGTGCCTATTGCTTGCCATTACATCTATCGGCATTGATGTATCCGGTGGTTGTTCATCTAGCCACCAATGGTCCCCTGTTGTAGTACCACTAAACGATATGAGTAGAAGAACACAGCCTTTTCGCAAAAGCAAAGTTAGACATTGGGCACCAATAAAAGGTTACAAAACAATGACAGTAGGACATGACAGTTTACAAACACATTGACACCTTTCAAGAGTAGAGCGGCATGACACAAAACGCATTGACAAAAGCAAAATGGGCTGGTATTTCAAATTAGTCCAGAAGCAAGTACAAAATGCTGTAACATCAGGAGCTAATTTTTGCACGCTTGCGGCTTGAGACCACGACCAACGGGGTGCTTTCTACATTTCATAGCGAAGAGCTCGAAGAGGGTGGCTGAATCATTGCTATCACCTGTTTCTAAGGGCGTTGCATCAGGTGTCTCCTCCGCAGCTCTGTCCTTCCCCACACCTTTTGTATCCTCCATGCCTTTAGGCAACTCTACACCTTCAGCCTCCTCTGCACCTTTAACCTGCTCTACACTTTCAGTAGCTTCCCTCGCCTCTTTGGCCTCCTTCGCGCTTTTAGCCTCCTCTACACCTTCAGCCCCCTCTGCACCTTTAGCCTCCTCAGCACTTTCAGTAGCTTCCCCCGCTGCTTTGGCCTCCTCATTGCTTTTAGCCTCCTCAGTGTCTTTGGGCTCCTCTGTACCTGCAGCCTCCTGTGCACTTTGAGCAGCTTCCGCTGCCCTCTTTCTGTTCTTCCTCCTCTTTCTACCTGCCTTGTCCTTTGCAGGTGTTGATGCCGCAGCCAAAACCTCTGCCTCTAAGAGAACTTCAACTGTCACCTCCTCAGCACTTTCAGTAGCTTCCCCCGCCGCTTTGGCCTCCTCATTGCTTTTAGCCTCCTCAGTGTCTTTGGGCTCCTCTGCACCTGCAACCTCCTGTGCACTTTGAGTAGCTTTCGCTGCCCTCTTTCCGTTCTTCCTCCTCTTTCTACCTGCCTTGTCCTTCGCAAATGTTGATGCCGTAGCCAAAACCTCTGCCTCTGAGAGAACTTCAACTGTCACCTCCTCAACAGCCGGCATCTCTTCATTGTTCTTCTCACCTTGGTCAGTCTCTTGCTTATCAACCTCCTCAATCAGATCACTTCCCCCCTGTTCTTTCTCCTCCGGTCCCTTTTCATCTTTGTCTCTCTCTTGCACTTCCGCTTTTAGTCGATCTTCCCCCATGCTTGAGTCTACAGCAAGCTCAGCCCCTTTCCCTTCCCTTGTGTTGGCATCAAGGTCTTGTAGTATTTTTTGCACTGACTTGTAATGATCTTCTTTAAACATGTAAGTGGCATCTGACTTATTGTGACCAGGGAGATCCTTCCTATCCATTGGGGTGTTATCATGGGTGTCCGCACCGAAAGATTCTCTACCTACATATGCACAAAGATGAAAGACAAGATTAGATCATCAATTCAAACAATATAAACATATAGTGTCCAACACAAACACCCCACTTACTCTTCAATAATGACCTCCCTGACACCCAGGCCTTTGCCTCCGAAGGGATTGCGGTGTTGCAATGTGCCTTCACGCACACATCTCTTGTTCTCAACACAGCTGCAAAACACAATGGATGGTACTGATGCCTGTAGGGAAGCACGAAGGTACCAACCACGTAAGAAGCCTCCAAAGCCTCCCCACAGGCAACACAAGTACCAAACACATGAATTGTGTTGGCAAGGTCCACAACATAAAGCCTTGGAGTCAATGTATATTTCATCCCCCTCTTCACATCAGCACACAACTTATGTACAAATTCTTGATGGTCTTGGGTCTCCAAGCATTCATTGTGGAGCTTCACATACTCCATCTGCAAAACAGACATACTCTATCCACTTATCCACCAAAACAAACAATTAGCAAGGAAGTACACAAGCAGTACAAAAATTGAACCAGAATAGGTACCAAAACAGGTAAATTGTACCATAACAGTTCTAAACAGCACTAAATGGGTACAATTAAGTTTCAACAACTCCCAAGCCAAACCCAAGCAGAATAAAAATAGTACTAAAAAGGGTCAAATTGTACCAAAATAGTTTTAAACAACACTAAATTGGTACATGAAGTACCAAAAACTACCAAAACAGTACTAAAAAAGGTTGGATTGTACCAAAATAGTTTTAAACAACACAAAATTGGTACATGAAGTACCAAAAACTACCAAAACAATACCAAAAATATAGCAAAGCAGTACCAAAATAATATCAAAATAGTAGCAGAATAGTACCAAATAGTACTAAAATAGTACCAAATAGGTTACAAACAGTGCTAAAAAGGTAGCAAATCAGTACCAAAATAGTAGCAAATAGTAGCAAAATAGCACCAAATAGGAAACAAAACAGTACCAAAACAAAACCAAATAGTAGCAAAATAGTACCAAAATAGGTAACAAAACAGTACCAAGACAAATCAAAACAGTACCAGAAGGTTAACAAATCAGTATCAAAATAGTACCAAAAGGTAACTAAACAGTACCAAAACATGTAAATTATGCCAAAACAGTTGTAAAAAGCAATAATTTGGTGCAATTAAGTACCAAAAACACACAAGACTCCCAAAAATACCCAAAAACTTGTCACAGTGAAATTCCAAACTAGTACCAAAATAGTGCAAAAAGTACCAAACGAATCGAAGAAAACAAAAAATACCAAAGATAATACCTAGATAGCACCCAAGACATATTTAGCACTACCATATAAGACCAAATAAAAGCTCAACTTCAGTACCAAAACACTTCAAAAGAGTACCACATGAAGCAAAGAAGCACAAAAAGTGAGATTAGAAGGAAAAAGAAGAAAACATAGAACATGTCTGGGGTCCTCCGCATATAAAGCAAGCAACAATTCCATGAGCTTTAACACTGAGCTAACAAAAATAAGCCATAGTCATGAGAGAAGAAACCAATTTGGACCAAGTATCCAATGAAGGGGTATCCCAAAGAACTTAGGATCCATCTCTTGACCAATTCTCTAGTCTTCCACTTTCCCTTTGCTCTAGCACAAACATCCCCTCTCATATGGTGTGTTGTCCACCATGATTATCAACGTATGCAAGACTGGAGGACTTCCAATTCTCTAGTCTTAAGTGCAAAATCAATCCTACCCAATAGATTACATTCTCTACTCTCTCTCTATGGTGACAACACAAATCACCTCTACTAAAGATTCCCCTCAAATGAACTCGATTGTGTTTCTTGAGCTCTACCTCACTGCCTTACTCTCCTTTAGAACCTTACGCCCCATGGCTTCCATGATCGCCCATACTATTTCTATTTTGGTAAAGCGCACCTATGCTTATTCTCCCGACTTCCAGGTTGTTTTCACCATCTTGGGATCACACTTTGCTATCATACACACATTGTATCTTCCTCTACATTGTGTTTTGGAGGGGCTCATTTTTCTCCTCACATATAGCCAACCCCCTAAGATGAAACACATTCATGTGTTTCATTGCATTCTATGTGCTTCAATCTCCTCGCTCATAAATCATTTTATACCAATTTATATATAACAAAAAATATGATCTAGCATCTTAGCAACCCCGTGGATCAAAGGGGTAGGTAGTATTGCATCCTTCCAAGCCATCTAAACAATTTGATCCATCCACCTGGATCAAAAATTTGCAAACAATCTTGAAATAGCATTAGGGTCTTGCACCATCCACGCAGATTTACTGTGCAATATCCTGTCAACCTCTCCACTCCTATTAGCACTGCTCCCTTCATATGACTCAACACTCTCTATATTTCCATCAAACCTTCATATTCATTCCCATCCTCCCCACTATCAAACCAAAATCCCAAGACTATCTGAGAACTACCATCCAAACATCCCAAATCAACAACTTGTACTCCTTGACATCCCTCGCTTCTTCATTCCACAATTTGCTTATGGCATTCAACACCTCATCTTCCCCAACACACCCTTCAATATCAACATGGGCTTTGAACTACTCAACATCACCAAGATTCACAGACTCATCAAACAAAATAGAGATACCCTCCACGACATCATCCAACAAGGCATCTACAGCACCATCAATACCACCATCCATATCCTCAGGCTCACATAGCTATTAATCCACGTCAGCATTCTCATCACCTGTATCCTAAGAAAAGGAGGGTGGCCACGGAGCAAGCCCATTGCAGCGAGCCAATTTGCAAATTATTTTCAAATCAATACGAGATGCGAGCAGTTTCTTGTCATGTATCCATTGAAAGTGAGCAAGAATGACACATGACATACCAAAAAAAAAAGCAGGCTTACTACATGACATGCCATACCACCTTCAAGACATACCACCTTCAAGACAATGTATTCAAGACACAAAATAAAAGCAGGCTTACTACATCCACCAAAAATGCTACATCCAAACTGTCTTTAAATAAAAGTTCAAATATCACGCTACATCCACCAAAAATGCTAATATATAAAATGTCTTCTGTATCCACCAAAAATGCTACATCGAAACTGTCTTTAAATGTCTTTAAAAAAAAGTTCAAATATCACGCTACATCCACCAAAAATGCTAATATCCAAAATGTCTTTTGTCTTCACAAAAAATGCTAAGATCCAAAATGTCTTTAGTCTTCTTCAAACTGCAAAAAAGTAAGAAATTAATGAACATTGCATTTATAGAGGATTATGGGGTATTAACAGTGCCTTGTCTTATTAATTTGGGAATTACCTTTGTAGAATATGGCTCCAATAGCTTATTATATATGCGATGGTCCTTTTCAAAGATAATAACATTACGTTCCATGACCGCTGCAATAAGTCCAAGAGTTCCAGTCCCAGCAAACAAGTCAACAATAGTATCCCCTGTCTTTGAAAAGAGAGATACTATGTACTTGCATAGCCTCTGCCCTCTTTGGCAACCACCTCTCCAAGGCTTTCCCTTTCGTTTTACCATATCCTCTTCAGGAACACTACATAAACAGAGAGATGAGAGACCCAAAAACCTAAACCCTAAATACATAGACATTGTTTTTAATCACAGATCCAGAGTCGATCCCTTACATATCTTGAATGAGGTCTTGTTCCAGATCTAATTCACTACCAAGATTTTGCTCTTCCACCTTATCTCCATACATCCGTAAATACTGCCTTGGTGTACTTGAGCGTACAAAAACAGATAGAATAAGACATGCAACCTGTAATGAAATCCATTCAAATAGTAGTGAATTCCTTAGGCTATAAGTTGAAATAGACATAGACATAAGAATTTTTGTAGAAGAGAAGTGTGCAGCTACCTTTGTTACAAGTTGTCCCATCTTCTTTCCCACTGGTGGAGTGCATTTGACCACTTGTCGATGAAAGACCACAAATCCTCTAGATGTTGCCTCATGCTCTATCTTCACTCCTTCTTCCATTGTATAAAGGCATGTTATGAAGCCATGATCATTAAGACAAAAGTCTACAAATTGAAAAGTTGCCTCATATAGACTTTCGCTAACCACATTCCAAGGTGGCACTCTGTGTCCCAAACAACCCTCAACAACGAGGTTTGAGGGGAAGTCTACAAACACCATCTCCACACAATAGTCAGTCCTTTTCCCATGGACTTTTCCTTTATTACAAAGCACATTCATGGCTTCCAAAACATGTTTGAATAGAGGGGATGGCCCTTCTATGTTCTTACAGTCCCTTGCAAGGTCCTCGATGGAGGTATTGAATGCATATACCATGCCTGCGAATTCCCACAATGCAAGAAGAAACACAGAAGAAGATTGATTGGTAAGAGAAAAATATTTATCACCCCAATAAACATACACTACTGTTAACGGCATGATATCACCTTTCAAAGGTGCTGGTTGGATCATAGACGAGGCTACATGTACATTGCCCGAAGTACTTGTTGTTTGATGTACTTCTCTTTGTCTCCTATTTGCATCCAATGCTTGACTCACTATATCCCTCCCTAGGTTAACTGGTAGAGGGTGCATTCTAGATGTAGAGGCTATAGATGTGGCATGAGAGCTCGTAGAGCAGCCACGTACTGCAGTCAATGGTATACTCTGCACAAAGACAACTTATGGTTATAAATTACATCATCAAAAAACTTTATCATCGTGCAAAAATCAGAGACAACTTATGGTTACCTCATCAGAACCCTCCACTATGGTCATCTTAGCCAATATAGCTAAGTGTTGATCATGTAATTGAATTTCTTCATCTGGCACAACAAACCTCTCCATGTCTAGCCACCAGGGGCATCTTGTCTTTTCAACACTTGATAGAGGCTAACCAAGCATTTCAAAAATAGATAACAT
The DNA here is from genome assembly GCF_041138505.1 of Cibotium barometz. Taxonomy (NCBI): domain Eukaryota; kingdom Viridiplantae; phylum Streptophyta; class Polypodiopsida; order Cyatheales; family Cibotiaceae; genus Cibotium; species Cibotium barometz. The sequence continues at coordinate 50,021,523 of NC_141046.1, read as the reverse complement.
ACGTTTTATCATCATACATACATTTTATCATCATGACCATGATTACAGAAAACACTTACTCTCCCAAGGTGCAGATCCGCATATATATATCGTGGAGTATCCTCGCAAATCCATAACAACACAAGAGGTGGTATGGCCTGTACTACACCACTATCCACCTCTTTCAGCAGCCATCTAAATTCCAAATGGAAAGGAAAACTAAAGTCAATAGGCTATATAAGAAGCATAAGGAGAAGAAATAAAATTGACCAAGTTTTTTTTTTACCTATAAACAACTCGATGTGTTGCAGAGCGTAGCCCTTTTTGTGTGTCCATATCATTGCTAAATTTTATATCCCCCTGATGAACTCTGAAAGCTTTTTTGAAATACTTTCGTCGATGAAAGACGACATAGTTTATAAAGGAATTAATGGAAGGTAAGGAGATTCTATCACAATTTTCAATCTCCTCCAGAAGCTTGGAGCCATAAGAACTTATTTGTAGCCAGAACACAAATGAATGTAGCCACTCTCTAGCTTTTGCTTTGTCTTTAGGCAAGTACTCTATCTCTCGAATGCTAGCTTGTGAATTATCCAACATTCGAACTAAGAATGCCTTATCTTCATCCCTAACTTGTGCAGCCCCAATCATGTTCAGTTTCTCTTCTGTCGCAATATGGGTCCCTGTTGCATGCCAAGGAAGTGACAAAACAGCACGCCAAAAGTATTCTCCATTGGCAGGGTCTGCTATGCGGGCAAACTTTCCCACCCTATTCTTATACAGAATTTCTACCTCTCTTATCACCTTAGCCCTTCCGTCTACATCCATGCCCTTAGCCTTGACCTCGATTTTCATCTCCATATCGTCCTACAGAGTCCATTTAATTACAAAATTACTCTTGCATACATTAAACATATTTCGCATAATTAAGTAGATCTTGCACACCTTTAATATCTTGCATACCTTAAACACAAGCCATGCCAATATATTTATTGGAACAGAAAACCAGCTTTTTTTGCCACGAGTGGGGCACTTTTTCATTTCATTCTCCATCCAAGCCTTGTCCTCATCATCGAGCTCTGCAAGGAGGGTAGTCTTATCGGACTCACCAATTCTCCTTATTTGGAAGAGCCTATCCCCAAAAGTTGTTGGTACAAAGGCATAGTCATGCATCCTAGTACAACCAATGCAGAGAGTTGAAGCAACATCATGCAATCAATGCCAAGAGCAAAAAAGAGAAAAATAATAAAACATATACTTATTCAATCTGGAAAGAGAAAACATCAGCTCTCCAACGTCAGCCTTCTCGAATTGTAGAAAGTCACAGGCCACCAGACAATGCTTAGAGATGTCATTTGGAAATTCTGAGTAAAAAGAAAGAAGATGATAAAATTATATTAGATGCATACATAAAATTGTATAAATAGATAAAAACATTTCAAATCACCCTCACCTTGAGCAATCAAATCCATCCAAGATTTATAGCGGTTGTTTCCATCCAGTACATGTATCATTTTACCCTGGATGAACGGTCCCCATTCTGGCATATTTCTGAGAGACTCTTCAAAAGTTCCATTCACATCCCTCCATGTTGAACTCCATGACAATGTTGTTTCTTCAGTCAGAGGAGTCTCCTCTCCATCCAAATCAAACATGGACACCGTGAACGCCCCCTTGCTTTCAAGATACCCACCAAGGTTCTTGAATGCTCGACCAAGGTTCTTATCAGTACTGGGGCATAGTCTCCTTATGGCCTCTGTTGGAAGAAGCCTACACAAGGGGATCTTGGGGGGGGGTGCTGAATCTAACTCTAATTCGATCGATGAATGCAGTTGGAGTAGAGGTTTTAAGGATCTTTCCGAAAATTTCTGCTTTGATGCTCTCTGTTTTTCTTGTCTCAGTTGTCAATGTGTCTCCACCTTCTTCTTCTTCATTATCATCCTCTCTATCATTCCCATCTTCTTGTCTATCATCACCCTCTCTCTCATCCTCCTGTCTATCATCCTCTCTATCATCATGCTCTCTCTCATCCTCCTCTCTATCATCCTCTCTATCATCCTCTCTGTCATCATCCTCTCTCTCATCCTCCTGTCTATCTTCCTCTCTATCATCATCCTCTCTCTCATCCTCTTGTCTCTCATCCTCTCTATCATTCTGTCTCTCATCCTCTTCTTGTCTGTCATCCCTGTCTCTCTCATTCTCATGTCTATCATTCTCCATCAACACTTGGCCTTGACTCTGAACTTCCTCATCAAACAATCCTCGAGACACCCTCTCGGTTGTTCTTGCCTGTAATTTTTTGGAGCGTTTAGAAGGAGGTAGTAAGGAATCCATACCAGCAAAACAACAATCTTTTTGAGAACAAGAAGATCTAGTCACATAACGTTGGGAGTTGGTGTCCATTTTCAAAGATATAACTCTTCCCACAAAAAGTAAAGTAAACTACACGAATTATTCTAGGTAGTATAATCATGGGTTGGCATGGGTTGGCACAAAGTATACGGATTATTTAAGGTTGTATAATCATGGGTTGGCAGGGTTGGCGCAAAATATTCAAGGTTGAAAATAATCTCGGGTTGGCACAAAGTATACGGATTATTCAAGGCTGTAAATTCCTAATCATTAATAACAAAGTGCTCGAAAAAACCTTTTCCCAAAAAGGATTTCATTCCTCTGCAACGGCTGGAAGGAAAGGTACACTCGTGCAACTATCTTCTACAACCATTTTCTACGACTATCCTCTGCAGCTATCGTCTTCTACAACTATCTTCTACTCTATTCTCTGCAGCTGTCGTCTACAACTATCCTCTTCTACAATTATCACCTGCAAATATCCTCTGCGTGTTTGCAAGCATGTAAGTCCCCCTCTCTCTATCTCTCTGTGCTTGTAATAATGTACTGCTGTTGATTACAATCTGGATTTTTTTATTTAATGGCCAATGTAAAAACTCCTTCTCTACAATGACTATGATGGCATAGTCATGGCTCTGCAGATGAAGTCTCGAGATAGCTCTGTAGTGGCCATGTTTAGCTCTACAGTGGCCATATTGAGGATCAAAACATGTCTATGTAGGGCCTCCAGGATCAAGTGCGCTGAGCGCACTTGATCCTGGAAGCTCTACAATGACAAGGATGGCATAGTCATGGCTCTGCACATGCAAGTCTCGAGATAGCTTTGCAGTGGCCATGTTTAGCTCTCTGCTTGTAATAATGTACTGCTATTGATTACAATCTGGATTTTAATGGCCAATGTAAAAACTCATTCTCTACAATGACTATGATGGCATAGTCATGGCTCTGCAGATGAAGTCTCGAGATAGCTCTGTAGTGGCCATGTTTAGCTCTACAGTGGCCATATTGAGGATCAAAACATGTCTATGTAGGGCCTCCAGGATCAAGTGCGCTGAGCGCACTTGATCCTGGAAGCTCTACAATGACTATGATGGCATAGTCATGGCTCTGCACATGCAAGTCTCGAGATAGCTTTGCAGTGGCCATGTTTAGCTCTACAGTGGCCATATTGAGGTGTAAATTTTCTGCTGGATCAAGACATGTTTATGTAGGTCCATGTTGACATGTTTATGTAGGTCCATGTTTATGTAGGTCTGTCTATGTAAGGCCTCTAGGATCAAGTGCGCTGAGCGCACTTGATCCTGGAAGCTCTACAATGGCTCTGCAGATGAAGCCTCCAGATAGCTTTGCAGTGGCCATGTTTAGCTCTACAGTAAGTAGCCATGTTGAGGTGTCTATGTAAGGTGTAAATTTTTTTACTGGATCAAGACATGTCTATGTAGGGCCTCCAGGATCAAGTGCGCTGAGCGCACTTGATCCAGGAAGCTCTACAATAACCATGTTAGCTCTGCAGATAAAGCATAAGCCAATGTTTAGCTCTACAGTGGCCATGTTGAGGTCTAAATTTTTTGATGGGCATGTTGAGCACTTATTTTTAATAAAAACATAGACATCTTTTGCTAATGTGGATGCCTCCATGGATAGACAAGACATGCCTGTGTAGGGCCTCCAGGATCAAGTGCGCTGAGCGCACTTGATCCAGGAAGCTCTACAATAACCATGTTAGCTCTGCAGATAAAGCATAAGCCAATGTTTAGCTCTACAGTGGCCATGTTGAGGTCTAAATTTTTTGATGGGCATGTTGAGCCCTTATTTTTAATAAAAACATAGACATCTTTTGCTAATGTGGATGCCTCCATGGATAGACAAGACATGCCTGTGTAGGGCCTCCAGGATCAAGTGCGCTCAGCGCACTTGATCCTTAAAGCTCTACAATAACCATGTTAGCTCTGCAGATAAAGCATAAGCCAATGTTTAGCTCTACAGTGGCCATGTTGAGGTCTAAATTTTTTGATGGGCATGTTGAGCCCTTATTTTTAATAAAAACATAGACATCTTTTGCTAATGTGGATGCCTCCATGGATAGACAAGACATGCCTGTGTAGGGGCCTCCTAGATCAAGTGCGCTCAGTGCACTTGATCCTTAAAGCTCTACAATGACCATCTTGTGCCAGTACGTGGCCATCTTTAGCTATACAATGAAGAGGAGGAGCCAGTAGACATTCATGGTCTTGGCCGCACACACAAAATACAAACGCAAGGAAAAAACGCACATTTAAAAAACGTAAAAGAACATACTCTCTTTCGGGCAGGTGATGCTCGGGCAGGTGATGCCCTTTGTCGTGAGGGTGAGAGTTGCAACATGAGCGCAGCAGACATCTTCATCTTCAACGTTACTGTGCAACGTTACTTCAGCGATATATTTAGGGAGTACAACGTTACTGTGCAGATATATTTAGGGAGTAGAATGTGGATGCCCTTTTATAGAGGTATTCCAGTCGTGGTCTTCCAATAGATTACAGTCGTGTGCATAAAAAGTCGTGTAAATATTTCTAAAAGGACTTCTTCTAAAAGTCTAAAAAGTCTAAACCACTGCTTAAACCACATTTGACCACTAAAAAGTCGTGTGAATATATATTATTGTGCTTACTTGAACATTAAACCACTAAAAATTAAACCACTGTAGTACAAGGAAAAATGTGCAAATTATACTTCAAAATCGTACTGGGAAAATTACAAAACAAAATCCTTCTGGGAAAATTGCAGTACAAAATTACAAAAACAAAATCCTACTGGGGAAAATTACAAAACAAAAACGTACTGGGCAAATTTAGTTGGAGTCCTACTGGGAAAATTACAGGGCAAAATCGGCAAAATCCTACTAGAAAAATTGCAGGACAAAATCCTAAATTTATGTGGGGAAATTTATGCATCCCCATCTTCCTCACTGTCATCTTCTTCACTGTCATCCCTATCTTCCTTATTGTCATCTTTCTCACCGTGGGAGTCGGGGATGTTCTCTGCATCTGCATCATAGCCTGTGCCTGTGTCTGCCTCGGGCATTTCACTGGGCATTTCTTTATGTTCTGCTTCCTCTTCCTGCTCGGGCATTTCTTCAGGCATTTCTTCATCTTCCTCCTCTTCCTCCTCTTCCTCCTCTTGTATTTCCTCTTCCTCTTCTTCTTCCTCGAAAGGAAAATTGTACCAGTCCACCCGAGAATATTCTGTGGTGGAATCGCTATCTGCGATTCCATCATGGCAGCTCTCATACCATTCAGCGGGTGGGGTATCTGGCTCCTCTGGAGCCATTTCACTATTTTCACTAATTTCACTATTTTCTTCTTCAGAGGTATCACCCTCTGAAAATGTTGAGAAAACTAGAGATAGTAATATATAAATAGAAAGACAGAGCAGCTCCATTGTATCTTAAGAGGAGGGTGGTCTGAGAGTAGCTTGAGGGTGAACTAATAAGAAGCAATGGCAACCTAATAAGAAGCAATGGCAAAACAGTGCATGAGAAATAACATATAAAGAGAAGAAGGAGTTTTACCATGAGTTGATTGATTGCAACATCTATTTTTTTTTTTGTGATGGGTTGATAGTCTAGAAATAGTCTGTTTTAGTAGTCTTTCAAACTAGTGAGTAAATATACTAAAAAATAGCTTTTCCAGCTTGTCCTTTCATTAGACTTTCATTCCAAAGGAAGCCTATGCCTTTTTCTCACGTAGTCGTTTTATTAGCTTTAGTGTAATGTATATAGTATTACTTTGTTTTGAATATTAATGGATATGTGTGCTCACATTATACTTTCTTTTGGAATGTATTCCTGAAATGTAGGGATTCTGAGTCAGATGTTCAGATTTTTCTACACAAAGTTGGAGGCCCTCTTTTTAGACTGTCATTTTCACATGGGAAATTTTTATTATCAGCCGAATTAATGAAAGAAAAACTAGGTGCAGAACATGAAATTTTTATTGAAGGTCTATTGCAAACTGATGATGGTTTTGAGAGCATAGGGACAATTCCCTTGTACCATGGGATTGGTGAACATGGGTATTATATCTTAGATAATACCCTGTCATCATTTTATGTTGCAAAAGTAGCCATTACATCAACACCACTCCCTACCCCTGGGGATATTCCTTCTGGATCTGGCAGCAAGACCTCACCTATGTGAGTGACATTTCAACTTTTGAAACATGGTAAAATATAGTGAGGTTATCTTTCTTGTTTCAATTGTTGACTTTGGATTGTTGATTTTTTTCCTAGTGACTTGGATGAAGAGGACATGGAAAAGGTGGTGCATGCAGATAATTTAATTGACATTGAGGAAGGTGATCCTGCATTTGACACTCCAGTATCTGCCTTCCAAATTGTTCGTACTTTGCCGCCCAATGACATATTCCATAATATTATAAATCAATGCACATTCAAAGGAAAAGTCAAGGAGCTCCCTAAGAAGTATGAAGAAAATTGCATTTATGAGCTTTTAGATGGGAAGGGCATGGAGGGTATGGAGCACAAATATGAAGGAAATGCATGGACAAAACCCCAGACACAAACAAGAACTAATAAATCTTTTATTTTGAGAAAGAGTTTTTGTGGGGGTACCTTCCAGTGTATGAATGAAAGATGCACTTATCGATTTCGAAACAAATCACCGAATAGGCTCCATTGGAATGGCCAATTATTGAAATCCCCAAATGAAGGATGTTTGGCTTTGGGAAGTTATGGAAACTTAGAGTGTTTCTTTTGTAAGCATGTTCCAATGTGCATAAAAACATGTTCAGTGTCTGCCTACTATTTTATGCCTAAAGATCACTCCCATAGTAGATTGTTCCTTCACTATGGGAAACATACACACACAATTGCTAGAGGCATGTGTCGAGCATCTATGCGAAACATTAAAGCCTTAGTAGCTCGTGTTGTTCAGATGGACCATAATGCGGGTCCACGAAAGGTACAAATGATTGTTGCCAGGGAGTTGGTTTTGAAGGCTTTCACTGACGATGATAAAGTGATTGGAGAGTTTATGTCAGAGAGGGAACTCCAGGAGATGTCTCAAGAGCTAATATCTTTAATAAATCTCAAAAAGTAAGTTCTTCTCTATTGAATATATATATATATATATATATATATATATATATGTAATTTCTTAACCAACTTGGTAAATGTAGGGTGAAGCAGATGGTAATGCAAAGTCGAAAGACAAGTCGAGCACTAGGTGATGGATTTGAGGCTATCCTAGAGTTAAAAAGAAAATGCCACTTTCAGTTCTTCCACGGATCAAGGTTTCCCTTGCAAGCAACCAAAAGTGATGAGAGGTGCTATCTTTTCAAGATGTCCACAACTGGCCCTAGCTCTGGCATTGATATTGTCAATAGAATGGATGCTGCGGGGGATCGAGACCTTCGACATTCATGGGTTTGTTTTGATCATGTACACCGAGTGGAGAATGATTGGCACACAATGGGTGCACATGTGTATGATCACGCGTATGTTTTAATTTTTATTCTCTTTTCAAAATGAAATGACTGCTCGACTGAGTTGTTACAATACAATAATCTTCCAAATACTCTTCTTGCAGGATTGGAGAGCTACTCACAATTGCAACTTGTGAGTTTAGAGAGGAGGATGAGACAGCACAGATAATGTTTTGGGAAAATTTGAATGCAGTTATGATCGACCATACTGGGAAATCAACAAACTTTTTTGGCTTCATGGCCGACGAAGCAGGTGCAAATTGGAATGCTATTAGGTCAGTATATAACAATGGAGATGAGATGGTAGGAAAGGAGAGATCTTGCCTTTTTCATTGGAAGGACAATCTTCGAGTGCATACACAAAAGTATATATATGCTCAACATATGGAAAAACACAATGAAATGTGTGAGAGGTGGAGGACTGCACCAACCAAAGAGGATGCTTTAGTGCAATTCCGTAAGATACGTGCATGGTGGGCAACAGGAAAGGCAGCAGACAGAAACATTCCCAAGCTAGATAGTTGGCTTAGTTGGTGGCACTATAGAGCAAGTCGTTGGGGTCATTTTATTATTAAGGTATGTTATGTATGTTTTTTTTTCTATGAACTTAATTCAATAGCAGTAATTAAAAAACCTACTGGTTTGGGTTTATCTTTGTGCAATGGGTTTTCAATGAACAGGATGGTGAGCCTATTGTAAATGCTCTGGTACCACGGACGAACCTCTCTGAAGCCAAGCATGCTAGTTGGCTAGCAGGAGAAGGATACAAACATAAAATTAGTTTGTACGATGCATGTGTTTCAGATCTCATCAATGCTTACTTCCAGTGTGCTCGTCAAATGGCTTTTATGGAAGGAAAATATATAGGTGGAGGGCCTGACCTAGAGATATTAATTGAGAGAGCTCTTTCCAGACAAACTTCAAGCCCTTCTCCAGCTGCTACTTCAAGGGCAATTGATGATGCAGTGATGGGCACTCCAATGTTTACAAACAGGATAAATTTCAAGGGTGAGAAAAAGACTATTCGAGCTAAACGTCCACTTCATGAGGTCCATGAGGGGAATGTAGGGAGCTCTAGCCACCGACCAGAGTTTGTTTATGTGACAGTGAATAAGCATGAAAAAGGGCAAGCATCAATAAATCCAGAAGAAGGTGACGTAGCACTTCAATCATTAGAGCAAGATATTCATCAGACAAAGTGGGCATTGCGCAGGATTCCGATCTTCAATAGAGTAGAATGTAACCATTGGGTAGGAGGAAAAAAATGTAGCAGAAAGCTACGAGGCGAAGAAGTGGCACCATGCTTTTGGAGTGATTGTCAATTATCTTCTTGGAGGAAAGAAAAGTACTGCTATTTCTGTAATAATGATGTTCGACACACTTGGAAGCCTACAAAGACAATCTTACATCCACCTGCAAGTGTTCCTAATGTTTGGCCAATAGCAACAGGTACACACTTGAAAGTCAGGGAAGCTCATGATTTAGTAAAAGCTGGATTTGAGATTGGTGTACAGATTCCAAATAGTTTGCTTCAAGAGAGTGAACAAAACAAGCAAAAAATTCTTGAGGAAGATAAGCAAAAATACCCCTATCGAAAAGGTATATCGAAAGCTGCATATGCACAGATCAGTGCTGCGTTAGATATGAATGTAGAAATTATGGGAGGACATGTTCAAATGGAAGGGCAGAAGGAAATATTTAAAGTGAGGGAAATCCAGAACAAAGAAGCCCTACCCATTGAAGTAACCATTCAGAACCACCCAATATGTTCGTGTGCAGAATTCAATGATAGGTTGGTCAAAAGAAAACCATATCTTGCCTGCAAACATATCTACTTTGTTTTCCTGATGATTCTTGGATAGGATGTGAACAATAATATGCATATCCATCAGCCAAAGATTCCTAATTATATTTTGAAAGAGATGCTCACAAGATCTCAGAGGAGAGGAGCTCAGAGGAGCCACCCACAACAATTATAGGATATACTTATAATGTTTTGAGAATATTTTGAGAATATCAATTAAACTTTTTGTACTCTGTGCGCTATATAAATAACACACTTATATTGATTGATTTAATTAAGTTCAGTGTTATGTCAATGTTTTCAATCATTTAATAATTAATTAATAATTAAGTTCAGTGTTATGTCAATGTTTTAGAGAGCAGCACAAGCACAAATCTGCTCGCTTGAAGGGGATAATCTATTTTTGTATTCTATGTGATTTTTGCTCTTATTTTTGTATTCTGTGTGATTTTTGCTCTCGGCTCGCTGCTCTCGGCTCGCTTTATTGACGCACCCTAAGAAAAGGCAACTCCGAGAGAAAACCCTCCTCACACTCTATCTCATAATTAAATAAACTTGTATACCCCACACCGGCATCTTCTCACAAATCCAATTTCAACCCAAGCTCCTGTGACATCTCTAGCTCACTAGACTCATAAACATCTAGGCGATCTTCTACGACTTTGCCAGCATTAAATACCTTCAATTTTGGGCCCACATCCATACAACATGTACTCTCTTTAAACTCATAAGCATGCTTCTCCACTACCTTGACACCCTCTAACACCCCACTCTTATAGTGACTCACAACGAGCATACTAATCCCAACACAATTCACATAAAACAAATCAATACATCAGCTCTACTTAGCCTAGCATGTGGCATTCTCAAGCCATATTTCCTTTTTATCTTCCTCTCTTGGTACAAAGTAGTCTTCACAGCTTCACCAAAGGGAAGAGCATCCTTTAGGTCCACTTTCTCTCTAATCCTCTTCATCAGCCCTTCAACAAACCTGTCTCTTTTGCAGAAAGTTAGGAGGAATCTGATTTTCTCCCAAAGTCTTCAGCATCTTCCCCCAAGCAGCTTCAAACCTGTCAGCAAAATCTACCACTTCCTCATCCTCTCCTTGGTTCAACCTAGTCAGCACTTTCCACAAGTCTTCTAGGATCTCTACCCTTCCATACTTTCTCATCAAAGCTTCTCTCAAGCCATCCCAACTTGCTCTATTAGCATATGAGGCATCATATTCAAACCACTCTAAGGTAGCATCCTGTAACAATAGACTTACCATCTTCGACATGTAGGAACTCTCATCTCTATTGTTCCTCAAAGCCACCAACTCAACACTTCTCAAAAACTAAAGAACATCCTCTCCCATCTAACCTCTGAACACATCATATCCAAGATAAGCAATTGGCCCTCAGTTAATCAACTTGTGGACACTACCCTATTGACCAAAGCCCTTAGTTAAAGATTTCATCCTCACTGGGGGGGGCACCAAAGTTCTCTGGGTCATGGACTCTATACACCACCAAGAAGCACACAAGAAGAGAACACTATGGGATCAAAACTATGGGACTCCAGCATTCCAGCTCTAAGGGCACTAACTAGACCAACAACTGTCCCTAGTCCTCTGTATCCTTTGGACACCTCAAAACTCTTCAAAACCCTCCCAACCTCCCTATCTAGTCCAGTTGATTGTTTTAGATGTCCTCCCAGGTCAACTCTCACCTTAAAAATCTCAAATCTTTCCCCAAAGAGCCTCTCCTAACCACAGCTGACCAGATTCCACTCTTGCTAACTCAGAACCCTTTGATTCTGCCACCAAAATGCTCCACTTGTCCCTAGATAGAAAACTATCCTCTAGGATCCCTAAATGTCATCTAGCAACAGCTGACCATTGAAACTCAATCCGAGGAACTCCCTAGATCTCCTACTGACCCTCTTCTAACTCCTCTTTGATTGGGCTCAGCTGACTTCTCCCTCGGGAATCTACCATAGAATTTACTACTTCCAAAGTTTTCACTAAAATAGAATCTTGTCCTCTGTGTCCGTAGACTGCGCCCTCAGACTGCCCTCACCAAGGAAATCACTTTACATGCTTTCTGCTCACTACAAATGGCACACAGTTGCGTCACAACCAGGTGTCCTTTTGAGGCTTTCTAGAACTGACTCATCTCATGTAGACTTACTCTTCTCTATGTCAGCACCTCTAGGCCCTCTAGACATTCAAATCAATCAAGGATCCATCATAATTAACCCTGAGTTGACAGAGCAAACTCACCTATTGCCTCAAAAATACCTTTAACTTATTAGTCTTGTGTCTACTGGACTGGACTGAGCTAGAACAATCCGAACCCATATGCTCCTCTTGGAAACGATGATAATGAAATGGGCAGAGTCGAAGACTAGAGCTTTCGGACCTCTGGGTTCAGGAATGTGTCCAAGCATGTTAGGGTTAGAGTTTCTCAAAAGCACAATGTTGAGGGGGATCCCAAGGAAGATCTATATTCTTATATTACCATTGTTGATGTGCCTACCACCACTAGGTTCAGAAGTCTGGGCACTCAGGTTGTAGAGTAGGAATAAACAATATAAAATATGCAGCCTTCTAGAAGCACCCATACAGTTTGAAATCAACAATGTGCCCAAGTTGAGGAGGATGATAAGGAGCATCTAACATGGTCCCTATCTCCGGGGGGTGATTAACTCCACTCTACCAACAACAACATCAAGGAAGAATGAGGGTTAGAGTCATCGGATTGGGAATCCGGGCGTGCTAGGTGTTGGGGCCGAAAAACCACCAAGCTGGATAACCTATAGGATTCTTCCTTAGCCCTAAAAGATGTATAAGATCTCACTTCAAGCCCCTGTAATCATCTCCTATTTCAAAATGCAAGAAACTATTATTTTTTGTTGTTTTGGCTTCGAGAGAGGAAATGTTCTAGAGAGAGGTAATGTTCTTAGAGAGAGGAAATATTCTAGAGAGAGGTAATTCAAAATTAAGATATTTCTAGATACAAAGTTTCTCCTAATATCTAAGATGAATTCCCCTGAAACAGAAGTTCAAAAACAATTTTCCAATGTACATTAGGAAATAATTGAATATGTGTATTAAAGGCCTTAGCCTAAGGATCCACATTTTCAAAAAAAAATGGATTAAGGTCCAAATAAGGTTCCAAAGGGCCAATAGGATTAATCCAAGTGTTGGGATGATAAAAATGTAAATAATAAAATAAAATACTCTAAAATTTTTAGATTAAAGTCTAAATAAGGTTCTAAAGGGCCAATAGGATTAATCCAAGTGTTGGGATGACAAAAATGCAAATAATAAAATAAAATAGTAAATGCTCACATAAGATGAAGAGTTGACTGAGTACAGGGTTTATTAGTTAAAAAATAAGGTTTATTAGTTTAAAAAAATGAAATATTTTAGTAAAATGATGAATTTTTGACACCTCAGTAAAAGGAGGGAGAGCCCCATCAAGAAGGTGCCTTTTTTATCATCATTACTTGGCTTTTTTAATTAAAAAAAGTGAGATATTTTTATCTCTCCTCTCTCCTAGTGTCCAAACTCGATCAAAAAGGGAGCCAAACTAATCCAAATCTTGTCCAAAAACGGGTCAAACTGAAGCTGTGTAAGATTCCTCCTCAGCCTGAATAATGAATAAGCTTTACTTCAATCCCCTATAATCATTCCCTATTTCTGAATACAAGAAAATATTATTTTTCCTTGTTTTTGCCTAGTGAGATAAAAATTTCTAGAGAGTGGTATTTCAATATTGAGATATTTTTGGATATATAAATTTTACAAATATCAAAAACATGTTTCCCTAAAACAAAAAATCAAAATAAATTTTCCTAGGTGCATTAGAAATCAATTAAAAATGAATTAAAAGACCTTAGTTGCCTAAGGGTCAAGATTTTTTGAAATTTTTGGATTATGATCCAATTAAGGTTCCTCTAGACCAATAAGATTAATCCAAGTGTTGGGATGAGATAAATCCAATGAATAAAAGAAAATACCCCAAAAAAATGAGTAAATGCGCACATAAGATGAAGAGTACAAGATTTATTAGTTAAAATTTATGAAATATTACTAAAAAAATGAGATATTTTGGAGTAATCATTCATTTTTGACACCTTGGTGAAGGAAAGGGGGAGCCTTCAAGGAGGCGCCTATTCCACACATGTGAAGGAGTTTTAAACTTGAAAATATTAATATATTTTTATCTCTCCTCTCTCCTAGATCAAACCAAATCAAAAAGGGAGCCAAACTGGTCCAAATCTTGTCCAAATTCAGCCAAATTGAAGCTAGAAAATTCTAGAAATTAGTTGGACTCAGTTAGTGGCCTCGCTCACCTATAAATAGACCCTCATTCTTTTGTATTCTCATCTGTGAACTAGACCATACAAGTATTACTCTAAAATAAGCATATTTTCTATTATCCTCTAAAAATCCTCTACAATTTGGAGAAATTGGAGCTTCTCTCTCTCTCTCTCTTCAGCCTTCTTGGAGTCTTCTTCAACATATTAAACCAATTGATTGGTTGGGAGCCTCTCCTAAGACTAAAGAATCAAGCAAAACAAGAGGTAAAGTGTGACTTTATGATTTTTTTTCTTAAGCTCTAAATGTTTTTCACTTCTCAACCCCTCTCAAGCTTGAGAAGTATTCAATTGAATGATTCTTCAATGCAAATGAAGCTCTCTAATGAATTTTGGTGATTAAACACATAAAGTTTACATTTATGCTTAAATTAAAATGTTTTTTTAACCATATCTCTCTCTCGCCCAAAGAATGGTCATTCCTATGAACAATTCTATATTCAAATGATGCTTCGCATGGAGCAATTCTTAATTCTAAAAGTAAACTCTATGCTTGTTAAATTAGAAGCCAAATAAGTGACTTTTTAATGCTTTTATATTACTTAAATTATGATAAACTTAGGAATCAATTTCATAATTGAATATTGATCCAAATGATAGTTATTCTATCATATTGTATTACTAAACCTTATGCTTTTCAAAATTATTGAGAATTATCAGTAAAAGGAGCAGCGGAGCTATGGTAAAATTTCTGGAGAATTAACACATAAATCATTTTCATACATAATATGAAAAGAGGGCTTCCTACCATATTCAAAGATTAGTCATCCTAGGTTAATTGATTAATTCTCATCTCATAACCATGGAAAATTTAATTTTTAATGCTTATGCATAAATAGTTAATTAGGAGAAAAGAGGAATTTCTAGTAATTTATTTTTTATGATAAAAGTGAAATTCCCATGAAAATGGAAGTCCATGTATTCCAATGGAGAAAGAGAAAAATTTGAATACCAAAATAATGGATATTTTATTATAGAAGAATTTTAGTTAAATTTATTTTTATACATAAATGAATTTAAATGATGAAAGAGGAATTCTCACCATATTTGGCATTCAATCATTTAAATGAGAAAAGTGGAATTTCTAGTATAATGGAATTAATGGAGATTTTTATCTAATTTTTAAGAGAAAATTTAGTTTTTTTTAATGCATAGATAAACTTAAATGATGAAAGAGGAATTCCCACCATATTTGGAATTCAATCATTTAAATGAGAAAAGTACAATTTCTAGCATAATGGAATTAATGGATATTTTTATGCTATTTCTAAGAGAAATTTTAGTTAAAATTAATTTATGCACATATAAATTTAAATGATAAAAGAAAAATTTTCATCATATTTTGAATTTAATCATTTAAATAAAAAAAGAAGAATTCTTGTTATATTTAGAATATTCAATATTTTTATGAAAGAAAATAAGAATTTTAGATAGATTTATTTTATGATAAAAGAGAAATTCTCATGATAATTGAGGTTCAAGAAATTAAATGGAAAAAAGAGAAATTTTTAGTATAATTCAATTTATGATTATTTATCAAAAGTGGAAATATGGGTAGAATTGATTTTTGTAAATCCCATGAATTCTTTTATTCAAAAGAGGAATATTGAATATAATTCATTTGAGAAATTGAGAAAGAATATGGAGATAGTCATCGAGAAAAAGAACCTTTATCTAGGCCAAGCAATTGGAATAAACTTAGAAAAAGTCCCATTATCAGTATCGAAGTAGAAAAAGCTACTAAATGGGATGTGATAGGATGTGAATGGATGTGATAAGATGTAAATGGGATGTGATAGGATGTGAATGGATGTGATAAGATGTAAATGGGATGCAATAGGATGTGAATGGATGTGATAAGATGTAAATGGGATGTGATAAGATGTACATGGGATGTGATAAGATGTGTAATAAAAATGAATGTGGATGAGATGTGAAGTAAATGGATGTGGGTGTATATGTGAAAGAATGGATGTGGATATGTATGTGGATGTGTATGTGAAAGAATGGATGTGTATGTGAAAGAATGGATGTGGATGTGTATGTCAAAAAAGTGATGTGATGTAAAGGGATGTGGATGTGAATGAATGAGATGTGATGTAAAGGGATGTGGATGTGAATGAATGAGATGTGATGTAAATTGGGATAGATGTGAATGGATGATATATGATGTGAATAAATGTGATGTGATGTGATAAGATGTACATGGGATGTGATAAGATGTGGTGTAATGAAAATGAATGTGGATGAGATGTGAAGTAAACGGATGTGGATGTGTATGTGAAAGAATGGATGTGGATATGTATGTGAAAGGATGAATGTGGATGTGTATGTGAAAGAATGAATGTGGATGTGTATGTCAAAAAAGTGATGTGATGTAAAGGGATGTGGATGTGAATGAATGAATGGATGATATGTGATGTGAATGAATGTGATGTGATGTGATGTGATGTGAATTGGGATAGATGTGGATAAATGAGATGTGATGAGAATGGATGAAGGACGATGGGAATACATATGATTGGAACTAGATTAAGTAATGTGGATTGATGTGGAACAATGTGGAAAGACGAGAGTTCATTATAGAAACTGTATTTATGACCTATATTTAAATGATTGTTTTATGTCAAGAATGCTGTGGAAGCATTTTTTATCGCCTTGTGAATGAGGTCGTGGAGACCTAATTGATAAAGTTGCAACAGCAGCAGCTGATGGGGAGTCCACGGAGGATGTCTCTCGTAGCACAGTCGGCCGAGGTCTTGATCTCGATTTAAGTGGTGAGCTTTCGGTGGATGAGGGACCAAGGAAGCGACCTATGAGTGAAGCGCTAGGTGACCTCCTACGAAGGATCTTGGAGGGTGCTGACCATACAATCCTCAGGCTCTGGGTCGCCGAAGATACCCACACGTGCGTCAAGAAAGATATTAGAACAAGGATTAAGAGTTGTTTTCTGAATTCGGGCATGGATCTGGTTGATTGACCTTGCTGGTCCTGCTCAACGGATAAGTCCATGGCTCTTTTATATGGATGTGTTGGTTGATCTTGATGATCTTCAACGGATAAGTCCATGGCTCTTTTATATGGATGTGTTGGTTGATCTTGATGATCTTCAACGGAGAGTCCATCTGGATTTTTACAAGTGAATATATTACCGGTTACTATGAGCTAGGAACTATCGAAAAGACCCCTGAGTGGACAGGTGGTGAGCGTTCTAGTTGCCAATGATGCCATAGGTACACCGATAAAGGAATGATTGGAAACAAGAATTCAACCAAATATTTTGGAGGATTATGATCAGTGATACTATGATTTCATTAAAAGATTGTTTTAAAAGTTAGCTGAATCTGTGAAACAAGCAATTTCATATTGGGTGTGTAAGTGGTGTGACTATCTTGAAGTTTGTTATGAAGTGTCGGCTAGGGGGCCTGGGAACTCTTTTTCCTAGTACCCGAGACAAAACATAACCAAATTCCTAAACGGATCCTATCACTATAGTGGTTGGGTGGCTGGCTAACCCATGGGACTGGATGGGGTTAGGCTGGACTAATGGATCCCTTAAAAAAGACTCAATTCAGTTATGATACGATAGATGAAGTAAATCCTGGACAGTCCTTGTTCTAACGGCTATGCCTCTCGATGAGGAAAAAAGCATTGGTCTCTATGATCCAAGTGCAAGTCTTTTCTTTGATCTAACCATGTGTCTTACGAGTTCGGTCGGATTAGTTTGGTTAGTGATGACCTTGACTACGTTAGAATAAAAATATCTTGGAGGAATCGCATGTGCTTTCTGGGCGAGGGAAGTTCTTCCGGGTTTGGTTTTGGAAGAACCGAGGGATTAGTCTCTTGTCCGGATATCCGTGGGCAAGGCCTCAAAAATATTAAGATATTTTTATCTCTCCTCTCTCAAACCAAATCAAAAACGGAGACAAACTGGTCCAAATCTTATCCAAATTCAGTCAAACTCAAGCTAGAAAATTCTAGAAATTAGTTGGACTCAGTTAGTGGCCTCCCTCACCTATAAATAGATCCTCATTCTTTTGTATTCTCATCTGTGAACTAGACCATACAAGTATTACTCTAAAATAAGCATATTTTCTATTATCCTCTAAAAATCCTCTACAATTTGGAGAGATTGGAGCTTCTCTCTCTCTCTTCAACCTTCTTGGAGTCTTCTTCAACATACTAAACCAATTGATTGGTTGGGGGCCTCTCCTAAGACTAAAGAATCAAGCAAAACAAGAGGTAAAGTACGACTTTATGATTTTTTTCTTAATTTCTAAATGTTTTTCACTTCTCAACCCCTCTCAAGCTTGAGAAGTATTCAATTGAATGATTCTTCAATGCAAATGAAGCTCTCTAATGAATTTTAGTGATTAAACACATAAAGTTTACATTTATGCTTAAATTAAAATATTTTTTTAAGCATATCTCTCTCTCCCTCAAAGAATGGTCATTCCTATGACCAATTCTATATTCAAATGATGCTTCTCATGGAGTAATTCTTAATTCTAAAAGTAAACTCTATGCTTGTCAAATTAGAAGCCAAAGAAGTGACTTTTTAATGCTTTTATTTTTAATGCTTTTATATCACTTAAATTATGATAAACTTAGGAATCAAGTCCATAATTGGATATTGATCCAAATGATAGTTATTCTATCATATTGTATTACTAAACCGTATGCTTTTCAAAATTATTGAGAATTATCAATAATAGGAGCAGCGGAGCTATGGTAAAATTTCTGGAGAATTAACACATAAATCATTTTCATACATAATATGAAAAGAGGGATTCCTACCATATTCTAGGATTAGTCATCCTAGGTTAATTGATTAATTCTCATCATGACCATGGAAAATTTGATTTTTAATGCTTATGCATAAATAGTTAATTAGAAAAAAAAAGAGGAATTTCTAGTAATTCATTTTTTATGATAAAAGTAAAATTCCCATGACATTGGAAGTCCATGTATTCCAATGGAGAAAGAGAAAAATTTGAATACCAAAATAATGGATATTTTATCAAAGAAGAATTTTAGTTAAATTTATTTTTATACATAAATGAATTAAAATGATGAAAGAGAAATTCTCACCATATTTGGAATTCAATCATTTAAATGAGAAAAGTGAAGTTTCTAGTATAATGGAATTAATGGAAATTTTTATCTAATTTTTAAGAGAAAATTTTGTTATTTTTTTAATGCATAGATAAACTTAAATGATGAAAGAGGAATTCCCACCATATTTGGAATTCAATCATTTAAATGAGAAAAATGGAATTTCTAGCATAATGGTATTAATGGATATTTTTATATAATTTTTAAGAGAAGTTTTAGTTAAAATTTATTTTATGCATGTATAAATTTAAATGATGAAAGAGGAATTGCCATCATATTTTGAATTCAATCATTTAAATGAAAAAAGAAGAATTCTTGGTATATTTGGAATATTTAATATTTTTATCAAAGAAAAGAGGAATTTTAGATAGATTTATTTTATGATAAAAGAGGAATTTCCATGACATTGGAATGCAAATAATTAAATGCAAAAAGAGGAATTCCCATGATAATTGAGGTCCAAGAAATTAAATGGGAAAAAGAAAATTTTTTAGTATAATTCAATTTATGATTATTTATCAAAAGTGAGAATATGGGTAGAATTGATTTTTGTAGATCCCATGAATTTTTTATTCAAAAGAGGAATATTGAATATAATTCATTTGAGAAATTGAGAAAGAATATGGAAATAGTCATCGAGAAAAAGAACCTTTATCTATGCAGCAATTGTAGAAATTGAGAAAAAGTCCCATTATCAGTATCGAAGTAGAAAAAGTTACTAAATGGGATGTGATAGGATGTGAATGGATGTGATAAGATGTAAATAGGATGTGATAGGATGTGAATGGATGTGAATGGGATGTGATAGCATGTGAATGGATGTGAATGGATGTAAATGGTGAAAAGATGCAGGGGGAAGAGAGCTTGAGCTCTTGCAAGCACACACACACACTCACAAAACCCTAATAGAGAACACACAATATGAAAGGTACTCAACCAATACATACACGGGTTCTCTATAGTGTGAACCCGACTAAATGAGCTGGCGCTATAACTATGCCAGTCTCTAGAATGGCTGTCACACAGCCTGTCATCCCACTGGCCGCATATCTCCCATGATCTCACCAACCATGCCAGTGGTGTAAATGTGGGGCCTATCCCCCAGGCGGGTCATCAGTCCACCGCCTCACTAGACGAGCTCGATATCTCAACACTCCCCCTCGAGCTCAACTCCATCTCATGTACACCAAGCGAAGCCCTGAATCTGCGGAGCTTCTATGTACCCAATGCTTTGGTGAAGATGTCAGCTACCTGATCCTCTGTGCTGACATAAACAAGATCAAGGTCTCTTGCCAAGACCTTCTCTCTGACGAAGTGGTAGTGAACCTCTATGTGCTTCGTACGAGCATGAAAGACTGGGTTCCTGGCCAACTGTATACTGCTAATGTTGTCACAGAAAATGACAACTTGTCTATCCACTGATAGACCCAAATCTGCAAGTAGCTTTCTCAACCAAGCTACCTCACATGCTACCATAGCAGCTCCTCTGTACTCGGCCTTTGTACTCGATAGAGCAACCGTAGGCTGCTTCTTGCTGCTCCAAGTCACAGCAGCACTCCCCAAAGAAAACATGAATCCACTGGTAGATCTTCTATCTGAGATACTACCAGCCCAATCAGCATCTGTGTACCCATGTACACATATCTCTGTCCCAGTCTCATAGAATAGTCCACAATGCAAAGTAGACTTCACATACCTCAGTATGCGTCTCACTGCATCCAAATGCGGTTTCCGTGGAACCTGCATAAACTGACTCACCAACCCAACAGCATAGCTCAAATCTGGTCTGGTGATCGTCATGTAGATCAAACTTCCTACTATGCGTCTGTACATAGTAGGATCCTCCAAGATCTCTCCTGAATCTGCACTCAACTTGCCATTCTGATCCAATGGCACAGAAATAGGCTTACAACCTATCATACCATACTTGGACAACATGTCCAAGCCATACTGTCTCTCCAATAATCCAATACCATGTGGTGACCTAATCACCTCAATGCCCAAGAAATATCTGAGCTCCCCCAGATCCTTCATCTCAAACTTTTGTCTAAGCAGGATCTTTACATCAAAGATCTCTGCATCATGGTCCCCCATAATGATCAAGTCATCTAGATAGATGACAACAAGCACAACTCCTCTATCACCATGTCTCACATACAGCGAGAAATCTGCATTGGCTACATGAAAGCCAATAGTGACAAGATATTCAGATATCTTGTCAGACCATGCTCTTGGTGCTTGCTTTAAGCCATACAAGGCTTTCTTCAACCTGCAAACATACTCGGGGTGACCCACATCCTCATAACTAGGTGGCTGCAACATATACACCTCTTCTTGCAAATCCCCATGCAAGAATGCATTCTTTACATCCATCTGATGTAAAGACCATTGCTTTGACGCAGCCACTGCTATCACAACTCTCACCGTTGCCATCTTGGCAACTGGGCTGAAAGTTTCCTCATAATCAATCCCATATGTCTGCGCATATCCTTTGGCTACCAATCTAGCCTTGTACCTGTTTATGCTTCCATCACTGTTATGTTTAAATTTGTATACCTACTTGCATCCAATGGCTTTCTTGCCTTCAGGCAATTGCACATAGTCCCAAGTTTCATTTCCATATAGTGCATCCATCTCCTCATCCATAGCTTTCTCCCAACACACATTTCCAACAGCCTCATCAATGCATGTGGGCTCTACAACCTGCACAACCTTTGCCATATATGCATAGTGATGTGCCACATAACCATCATATGTAAATCTCTGCACAGGGTTCTTCACTCTCCCTGATCTTCGCAGCTTTTCATTCATGGCTTCCATAGCCTTCTTTACACCAGGTGTTCTCATAGCTGGGATCCCAAGCTCCTCATCAAGGCTCATATCTGAGCCACTAGACTCTCCATCAACATGAGAATGCCCTGCAGAAATGTCAGGCATACCAAGGGGCT
The DNA here is from genome assembly GCF_041138505.1 of Cibotium barometz. Classification (NCBI taxonomy): domain Eukaryota; kingdom Viridiplantae; phylum Streptophyta; class Polypodiopsida; order Cyatheales; family Cibotiaceae; genus Cibotium; species Cibotium barometz. The sequence continues at coordinate 49,999,477 of NC_141046.1, read as the reverse complement.
CAACCACTTTCTCTTTTCCTTTACGTGATGTAGTAATCACATTTGCAGGACTGGTATTATGACGCAGCCTGCCACTCCATGGTCTATCAACAGACCCACTAGATGAGGACTCTCCTGGTCCACTCAAAGACTGTGATTGCTGACCTGCATTCTATGCAACCACACTTCCACTCACATCAGCCCCAACAGCTTCTTTTTCAGCAGCATACCAGCTGCTCATCTCATCAAACACAACATCCCTACTTACCCTCAACTCACGTGTAGTAGGGTTATAACACCTGTATCCCTTTTGCTCAAGGGAGTATCCAATAAACACACGTTTTTCAGCTTTTGGATCCAGCCTAGTTCTCAGCTCATCTGGCACATGCACATATGCAATGCATCCAAAGACTTTAAGATGAGATAAATCTGGTTTTGTGCTAGTAAACCTCTCCTCTGGAGTTACATCATGTATGGCTGCAGTTGGAGTCCTGTTCATGATGTATACTGCTGTAGAAACAGCCTCAGCCCAATAGCAATGCGGCATATTTTTCTCTTCCATCAATGCTCGCGCAATCTCAACAATGTGCCTGTTTTTCCGCTCAGCAACTCCATTTTGTTGCGGAGTGTATCTGCATGTATACTATCTCCGAATACCATTCTTCTTCAAATATTCAGAGAACTCATTGGAGAAGTACTCTCCCCCTCCATCTGACCTTAGGCACTTTACATATTTCCCTGTTTGCTTTTCAACCAAAACTCTAAAATTCTAAAAGTGAGTGAACACCTCACTCTTCTCCTTCATGAAATATACCCACACTTTCCTTGTGTGGTCATCAATGAAAGTCACATAATACCTGCAGCCTCCCATAGATATGGTCTTCGTAGGACCCCATACATGTGAATGCACAACATCTAGTGCATTTCTGCTCACATATCTGTTACGTGGAAACACATGCTTTGTTTGCTTTCCAAATTGGCATGCTTCACAGATTTTATGCATACCTTCCACTTTAAATTTTGGTTGCCCTGTCACAATTTCTTTTGTCTGCATAGACTTCAATCTTTGCACATTCACATGTCCAATTCTTTTATGCCATATGTCTGTGTCTGCAACAATTCCTGAACCATTTGCAAACATCACAGCACTCATCTCAGGCATGTCTACATCCAACGTAAACATTCTGCCCACTCTGTTGCCTTTTGCAACCAACCTGCACTTGTCTTTGAAGTCTTCGACATAACAACCATCGAACCTGCAACCCCTGCTCAATCATCTGGCCAACTGAAACCAGATTCTTTGTTATGTTCGGTACATGAAGTACATCTGCAAGATACTTCACTTTGCCATCCTGCATAGACAATGGCACATCTCCAACGTGGGCAATTGGATGAGCAGTGTCATCCCCTGTTTCCACAAAACCTGGTCTTTTCGGGTTTTTCATCTCCTTGAACCACTCCCCATGACTCGTCACTTCGAAGCGCCTGAATCCACATACCACTTTTTGTGCTGCATCAACATTTTCAGACATGGCATTCACAACATGCTGCATAACAAACAACCTTGAGGATGCATAGTTGTTTTGCTGCACTTTCCCATTTTGCATGTCAGCCTGCTTCTTATAACATTCTGACTGCACATGTCCAGGCTTACCACAATAATAGCATTCACGTGCATCATTATATTGCCTTTGCCAATTTCCACGGCCTCTTTGACTCCCCCTGCCTCTGAATTTGCCTCTTCCACCTGCGTGTTGTTGTTGTTGTTGATTCTGGGACTGTTGTTGTTGCTGCTGCCCTGCTGGCCATAATTCTGATTACCTGTTCGGCCACCTCCTTGACCGCGTCCACGGCCTCCTCTACCTCGTCCTCTTCCTGAACTCGTGTAGAAGGCCTGTTGCTCTGAACTGTTTTTGCTTTGTGAAGACTGTTGGTCTTCACCCAAGTTCTTCTCTTCGATAATCAGCATAGACACCAAATCTGTAAAGTTGGGAATGTTTTCGCGAGTCTGAATAGACATCTTAAACGCCTTGTATTGTGGCCCGAGACCACGTAGACAGACTTCCACCTTGTCATCATCATCTACTGACACACCAATAGATGCAAGGGATTCCACAATACCCTTTATCTTCAGCGCATAGTCATTCACAGACATGCTCTTTTTCTCCACAGTATGAAGTTCATTCTTCAACTGTATCTTGCGTGCCTTGGTATTTGTTTCATAAAGCTTTACCAAGGTGTCCCACGCCTCCTTGGGGGACTTGGCATCCTGAATGTGCCTAATCATGGTGTCCTGTATACTAATGGATAGCCAATACATAACCTTCCTAGCTCCTTGGTTCCAGTCTTTAAACTCTTTCACATCTGCAGCAGTCGGATTTATATCCGGTATCTCCGGTGCCTCTTCATGCTCACCTTCTATGTAGTCCCAATAGCCTTTTCCCATCAGGAAATTCGTCAACCTGAACCTCCAAGCATGGAAGTTATTCTTGTCAAGCTTCTCAGCCACAATCTGAGTTATCCCATCATTTGACATCTTGCCAAACACACAGTTTTACCAGAAACTGCACTCTGGTTTTTCTACACAAACTGCTGTATTTTCTGCACAGCGGTACTGTAGTACTCTCAAATGTCACAACCAGTGACTTCAATGTGCATACATACACCCAATGGCAACTGTAGACCTCTTTGCAGTACCCACAGTGTCTGCACAGTCAATCTGTCTTCTTGCAGTTCTTAAAACAGAGTTCTGCAAAGAATCAATGACTTACCGCAGTGCTCGAAATCGCCTGTTTTCTGAAAAACGGAGGTCCAAACGCGCCCGAAACGCGTTTTCGGCCCAAAAATTTTAGTCCAATAGGACTGTATAGTTGCCCTATAGCTTTACTCCCACGAAGAAAGCTCCTCAATCAGAGACCGTTTGCCGGTGCCTCCCATAGAGCTCCCGACAAGGGTGTAGTCACCAACACAATAGGGTAGAGTAGTTGAAGCTCTTACCCTCGTACCGCTTCCTATGGTTCTCTTGCTTTGCAGCTCAGCCCTTGGCTCTAATACCATGAAAAGATGCAGGGGGAAGAGAGCTTGAGCTCTTGCAAGCACACACACACACTCACAAAACCCTAATAGAGAACACACAATATGAAAGGTACTCAACCAATACATACACGGGTTCTCTATAGTGTGAACCCGACTAAATGAGCTGGCGCCATAACTATGCCAGTCTCTAGAATGACTGTCCTCACACAGCCTGTCATCCCACTGGCCGCATATCTCCCATGATCTCACCAACCATGCCAGTGGTGTAAATGTGGGGCCTATCCCCCAGGCGGGTCATCAGTCCACCGCCTCACTAGACGAGCTCGATATCTCAACAAATGGGATGCGATAGGATGTGAATGGATGTGATAAGATGTAAATGGGATGCGATAGGATGTGAATGGATGTGATAAGATGTAAATGGGATGTAATAAGATGTAAATGGGATGTGATAGGATGTGGTGTAATGAAAATGAATGTGGATGTGGTGTAATGAAAATAAATGTGGATGAGATGTAAAGTAAACGGATGTGGATGTGTATGTGAAAGAATGGATGTGGATATGTATGTGAAAGAATGGATGTGGATGTGTATGTGAAAGAATGGATGTGGATGTGTATGTGCAAGAATGTGATGTGACGTAAAGGGATGTGGATGTGATTGAATGAGATGTGATGTAAATTGGGATAGATGCGAATGGATGATATGTGATGTGAATGAAAGTGATGTGAATCGGGATAGATGTGGATGTATTCAGATGTGATGAGAATGGATGAAGGACAATGGGAATACATATGATTGGAGCTGGATTAAGTAATGTGGATTGATGTGGAACAATGTGGAAAGACGAGAGTTCATTATAGAAACTATATTAATGACCTGTTTTTAAATGACCGTTTTATGTCAAGAATGTTGGGGAAGCATTTTTGATCGTCTTGTCAATGAGGTCATGGAGACCTAACTGCTGATAAAGTTGTAATAGCTGACGGATAGTCAACAGAGGACGTCTCGCGTAGCAGCACGGTCGGCCGAGGTCTTGACCGGGCAAGGTCTTGACCAGCCTCGGTTTCATTTAAATGGTGAGCTTCTGGTAAGGTGGATGAGGAACCAAGGAAGCGGCCTATGAGTGAAGTGCTAGGTGACCTGCGAAGGATCCTAGAGGGTGCTGACCATACGGTGTTCGGGCTCTGGATCACCAAAGATACCCACACGTGCATCGAGGAAGATATTGGAACAAGGAGTAAGAGTTGTTTTCTGAATTCGGGCATGGATCTGTTTGATTAACCTTGTTGAACCTCAACGGATAAGTCCATGGCTCTTTTATATGGACCTGTTGGTTGATCTTACTGATCTTCAGTGGAGAGTTCATCTGGATTTTATAAGTGAATATATTGCTGGGTACTTTGAGCTAGGAACTATCGAAAAGGCCCCTGAGTGGACAGGTGGTGAGCGTTCTGGTTGCCAATGATGCCATAGGTACACCGATGAAGGAATGATTGGAAACTAGAATTCAACCGGATACTTTGGAGGATTATGATCAGTGATACTATGATTTTATTAAAAGATTGTTTTAAAAGTTAGTTGAATTTGTGAACAGGAAATTTCATATTGGGTGTGTAAGTGGTGTGACTATCTTGAAGTTTGCATGAAGCGCCAGCTAGGGGGCCTGGAAACTCTTTTCCCTGGTACCTGGGACAAAACATAACCAAATTCCTAAACAGATTCTATCACTAGAGTGGTTGGGCGGTTGGCTAACCCATGGGACTGGATGGAGTTAAGCTGGACTGATGGATCCCTAAAATGAGACTTAATTCTATTATGATACGATAGATGAAGTAAATCCCGGACACTCCTTGTTCTATGGAAAAGAATCAACAGTTGTGTCTCTTGATGAGGAAAAAAGCGTTGGTCTCTATGATCCAAGTGTAAGTCTTTTCCTTGATTTGACCATGTGTCTTACAGACTCGGTCGGATCAGTTTGGTTAGTGATGACCTTGACTACATTAGAATAAAAATATCCTGGAGGAATCTCTCGTGCTTTCTGGGTGAGGGAAGTTTTTTCGTGTTCGGTTTTGGAAGAACCAAGGGATTAGTCTCTTGTCCAGATATCCGTGGGGGCGAGGACCCGAGTGAGAGGTTTTATCCTGAGCAAGAAGTGCTACTTCCGCTACTAGCACCCCCGAATTTGTTGCACGAAGTGGGTAGGGATCTTTCAAGCCAGAAGCCTCTAGAACCCAGTTGGACTTGGTTAGTGGCCTCCCTCACCTATAAATAGACCCTCATTCCTTTGTATTATCATCTTTGAGTAACTACATGCTGGTATTATCTTCAATTTAGCATAATTCTATTATCCCTCTATTTTGCCTCTTCTTTTGGGAGCTTTGGAGCTTCTTTGTTCTCCATCCTCTCTTGGAGACTACCCTCCCCCTCTTGGTGGCCAAGGACTTGCTTGTGGGCTTCACTTCTTACCAAAGAATCAAGCCAAAATCAAGGGTAAGCTCTAATTTAATGGTTTTTTTCTATTTTCCTCAATGATTTTCTTCTTCTCAACCGCTCTAAAGCTTGAGAAGCTTTCAATACAATGGTTTTGTCTTGAAATCAAGTTTTCCAATGATTCATAATGTTTTTTTAGATTAATGCTAATCTTTATGCTTAATTATAATGTTTCCTTTAAGAAAATATCTCTTTTGGAAAGATTAATCATCTTTACGATTAGATCCTTCTTAGAAGGATGATTCTCAATGATATTATCTAAAAGAAGAGTTCCTATCATATTTCCATTACAAGTATTCATTTTAAAATATAAAATTGAACATTCTCAGTAAATTGCGTCCAGAAAAAAGATAAATCTTATTTTTATGCATATTTTTAATAAAGCAAAAAGAGGAATTCCTGTCATATTCTAGGTATAGATATTTTATGCTAAAAGAATGATTTTTATCATATTTATGGAAAATACTTTTATAGTATTTATACATATTTATTTAATTAGAGAAAAGAGAAATTTTTGATATATTTATTTTCATGCATAAAAATTTATATGCAAAAAGAGGAATTCCCATGATATTTGAGATTCAAACATTTAAATGTTAAAAGATGATTTTTTGGTATATTCCAAGATATGGATATTTTTATTTATTTAAAAGAAGAATTTTCATTATATTTTAAGTAGAAAAATGCATAAATTAATTTTGATGTTAAAAGAGAAATTTTCTCCATAATTTCATGTAGGAAATTTTGGTATATTAAGGTTGAGTATCAAATTGATGAAAAGAATATTTTAGATATTTCTATGTGGATAAATTAATAAAATGATATATACTCACAATTCGATTGTTAGAAGAAGAGTTATTTTTATTAAATCCCGTTATTCTCGAATAGAACTATTTTTTTTAATTCTATTGTGGCCAAGAAGAAATGAATTTTCATAAAGTTAGAATTTTTCCTTACGGTTGGAAGTCACCGTTTGTTTTTCAATTAATTAGAAGAAAAATCCTTAGGAGTCAAAGTTAGGATTAAACCAAGTAATTTATGGTATAGACCACGACCATGAGTATGGTGGGACAGTAAGATACTTGCCCATCTCTATAATCTAAATCAAGCAAAACCTCGTGACCAATTCCAAATCTTTGATACTATGAAGAATAGCCTACCGACGGCGGCCGGCTGAATTAGAGAAGTTTTCCTTAGACCGAAATCATCAAGAAATGAGTTCGGAATTCATTGAAACTGATGGGTAGATTACCCTATTATGAGATTCGTGATTTTCATTAAGAAAGTGGTTTGTAAGAAAAATGGTTTTGTGGAATCAAACTCAAAAATGGAAAATTCTTACTTGCATAGAAACTCTGTTTTTTTTTAAAGGACTATTTTATGCCAGAATGCTGGAGGAAGCATTTGGCTTATGATTTAACTTAGGAGAGATTCATTGCAACAGCTGGTGGAGAGTCATCAACAGACGTCGCTCGTGGGGCGGCAAAGCCTGCCAAGATCTTGACCAGCCTTGGTATGGTTAAAATGGTGTGCTTCCGGTACAATGGGCAAGGACCGACGAAGCGATCCCTGAGTGAAGCGCTAGGACACCTAAGTAGGATCCTAGAGGGTTCTGACCAGGTGATGCACGGGCTCGCGGGTCGCTAGGACACCCATGTATATGTCGAGGAAGATATGGATGGACTGGAAAGGAATTATCTATGTGAACTAGAATTTAAGATTAGATCTCGTTGGTTGACTAGCTGGCCTTCAACAGAGAGTCCGGATGATATTTTGTAAAACAATGGACTAGATATTTTGGAGGATTATGATCAGTAATACTATGGTTTCATTAAAATATTGCTTTGAAGACAGCCAAATCTGTGAAAAAGGCAATTTCATATTAGGTGTGTAAGTGGTGTGACTACCTTGAATTTTGCTTGAAGCGCCAGCTAGGGGGCCTGGGAACTCTTTTCCTTGGTACCCGGGACAAAACATAACTAATTTTTTTATAAAGATATCCTACCAATACAGTGGTTGGGCGGTTGTCTTGGCGGTTGTCTAACTCGTGGGCCAGTTGGGGTGGGTTGGATCGGTGGATTCCTACAATACAGTCAGATATGTCAAGTTAGGCTAGTTAGAATAAGTCCCTAGAAGATTCTTGTTATATGGGAAAGAATCAGCGGGGGCGGTGCCTGTGCCTCACTTAAGGGAAAAAAGTGGTGATTTCTATGAACCAAGTGCAAGTCTCTTCCTTGATCTGGCCATGTGACCTACGGGCTCGGTTGGATCAGTTGGATAGTTAAGGCCTTGACCCATTAGATAAATCTCCCGTTAGATGATTTTCTTGGTGGAATCGCCCGTGCCTTCCGGGTGAGGGAAGTTTTTCTGGGTTCGGTTTTGGAGAAACCATCGGGTTAGTCTCTTGTCTAGACATTCATGGGCAAGGCCCCAAGTGGGAATACATGCCCTGCATGAGAGGTTGTTTCTTTTGTTGCCAATGCCCCAGAGGAGGCCGCGCGGAGGGGGTAGGGGTCTCACAGCTGGTATCGAGCTTTGTTGAAAGCTTAAGAAGGAAAAATAAAATTTATCAGAAATTTATATTAAAAAACTCAAAAAGAGCATTTACATATTATATTCTCATTCCTTAAGCTTCATTAATGAAGACTTTTAATTGATGAATTTGATTTTATAGATGGATGTTCTGTGTTTATCTGGTATTCTTGATCTTACTCAATCTCAGGATATGACTGCTTTCGCCTTTGAGAATATCCTCCTACGACTCGAACGAGCAGATCAAGACTCGCAAATCATTTCGAGGAATTATACTCAATCTCAGGATATGACTGCTTTCACCTTTGAGAAAATCCTCCTACGACTCGAACGAGCAGATCAAGACTCGCAAATCCTTTTGAGGAATTATAATTTTCAGACCCGGCTGAGAGATGACAGCATAGATGAATTTGATTTTATAGATGGATGTTCCATGTTTATCTGGTATTCTTGATCTTAATCTCAGGATATGACTGCTTTCGCCTTTGAGAATATCCTCCTACGACTCGAACGAGCAGATCAAGACTCGCAAATCATTTCGAGGAATTATATTTTTCAGACCCGGCTGAGAGATGACAGCATAAGTGGCATGTAGAGCAATATGTCCATGCCTCTTGCAACCAGCGCGCCTGATGCTGAGGAAGAATATCTCTTTAGTCACCATGGTCCTATTGAGGCTAAAGGTGTTTCGCGGTGTTATCTTGTATCACCCCACACCTCAAGATTTTAGGCTTTCTTGTCATATTTATAGACTTCTTAGAGGTTTTATTCTGAGTAGTAAGATTGTAGCACCTTTAGCGGCGGCGATAAGGGAACAATTGTATCGTGGGTGCCAGTAGCCCAGTATCGCCATCTCATGCTTATACCACGAAGGTTTTGATTTTCTGGAGCCATGTTTCTCTATGTATATATTGCAAACCTTATGTAAATGATGAATGTTTGTGAAAAATTTCCATTTATCTAAGTGAATTGACTATCAGACATCGAGTTTAAAGAAATAAGAGGCGTATGTCGTAGATCTGTAATAAGATCGATTATCTTGTTCAAAGTAATTATTTTTGAACTTCTTAAGTCTTAGGATCTTGATGTGACGAAATCAAATAGAAATTTAACGATGTATCGTTTTGGCATAATCATGAGACGTGCGAACCGTGGTGGTAGATAGCCAGATCCTCCACCGATGAGAAAGAGCTTGACCCCGATGTTCGCAAAGCCCTTCACAAATCTCAGTCAAGTCCCTTCAAGGGTGAAGGGAAAAACTTGGGCGAGGCTGTGGGGAAAAGTGGATCGAAGCAATGGAACAATACTTCGATGTCACTAGATACAATGAGAAAAGTAAAGTGGCTCTTGCAAGGCTAAAGATAGTAGAAACAGCCAGAGTAGCATTGAGAAACCACTATGAGACAAACCATCTGGATCGGAATACCCAGACATGGAATGATCTCAAGATATACCTAAGGAAGAGATTATGTCCTCCCGGTTTCTTGGAAACTAAGATGAATGAATTCTTGGAGTTAACCCAAGGGAGCAAAACTATTGAAGAGTATCTATCACCAGGCATTCGCTCTTCTCCTCAAAGTACTCACCACCGCTAGACGAAGAGCAACTCATGGTTCATTTGAGGAATGAACAAAACTTTGGACACCCTAGTAAAGAATGCCAAGCTAGTTTCCATGGCTGAAGTAGTAAGGATGGTGAAGGACTTTGCCAAGGACTTTATTGTTAAGGTCCCACCAAAGCCAGCTCCCTCATCCTTTAAAAGGTTCCAAACACTGGGAAGTTCTTCCAACCTTCCGCCTCTCCAAAGAGACATCAAGGTCCCAATCAAAACCAAGAGACAAGAAGTTTCAGAAATAAAGGAAGACCTTTTCCTCAAAGCTCTTTTTCAGGAACTCCGACTCTTTCTAGAATGCATAGGGAAGAGCTTCGAAGTGAAAACAGGTGTTTCGGTTGTCAAGGGTTTGGGCACGAGCTCAAGGATTTCCCAACTCCTATGGGACAAGGAAGCCAAGATCCCAGAGTTCAGAGACCGAAGTTCAGAGACCGACTCTTTCATATCAGTCCAATCAGGTTTCCCCTTGCCAAAATCAGGGCAACCCCAAAAGAGTGCTAGCTCAGCCTGCAGCCTCAACGCAAAGTAGTCTCAGAACTCCCTCCCAAAATTGGGGAAACCAAAGAGAGAGAGTTCCACCTCTCAGACTGCAGCAGCTAGAGCCATCACAATTGCTGAGGAAGTGGAGGAAGAAAAAGGATAGACCTATGCCACCATTGAGCATCAAGGGCCGAATCGTCAATTCTCAATCCTCCAGAATCCAGCACAGTACAAGGGTAAGCAATTCAAGATTTTGATTGATTCAGGCAGTACACATTCTCTTATTTCCCCAGGATGTTTGTGTAAGTTAGTCCTAAATCAAAAATTAGGGAAACCTATGCAAGTGGAATTGGCGAGTGGAAAGATTCTTTTCACACACCTTGAGACATACTATATTTAGTTTAATCTAGATGGGAACGTAACAGATTGCCAGCTCAGAGTCCTACCCTTGGGAATCTATGATGGAATCCTTGGAATGGATTGGCTCCATAAGAATCAGGTTGGCATTCACTGTCACAATGGAACCATTTCTTTCCTCGACCTGCATTGGGAATCGAGTCCAAGGAACTGGAATTTTTGGATCCCCAGTTTTGTAATTAGTCAAAGCTTCTAAATTGTTGAAGGGACTCAAAAAGAGGCAAGCTGTGTATGTCATTAAAATGAATCTAGTGGACAGAAAATGCAAGGCTACAGAACTAGAATGGCTAAGTGAATACGCTGATGTATTCCTAGAAGAGCTGACTGAGATGCCTCCGACTCATGAAGTAGATCATGAGATAGAGATAACCCTCGGAGCTCAGCCAGTAGCCCAGCGTGCATACAAAATGCTAGTTCCAGAAGCCATAGAACTTAAGGAGCAATTAAGACAATTTCTAGAGCAAGGATTCGTAAGACCCAGTGTTTTACCTTGGGGTGCACATATTCTCTTTCAAAAAAAGAAAGATGGAACGTTAAGACTCTGTATTGATTACAGAGAATTAAATCAGTTAATAATTAAAAATAAGTATCCTATCTCTAGGATCAATGAACTTCTGGATCGGTTAAGTAAAACCCAAATGTTCACAAAGATAGATCTCAAATCTAGGTATTACCAAATCAGAATCAAGGAACAAGATATCCATGCCATTTGGATTAACTAATGTCCCAATGACGTTTATCGCCTCATGCACAGGACATTCTCAAAGAATACTTGGATGAATTTGTTCTTGTCTTCTTTGATGACATCCTCGTATACTCTAATAATGCAGCAGATTATGAAGATCATGTATGTGAGATGTATGTGAGGTTCTGGAGATCTTAAGGAAGCACCAACTCTTTGCAAAGAAGAGAAAGTGCACTTTCTCTGTTGACTATGTAGAATACTTGGGATTCATAGTATCTAAAGATGGGATTTCTCTTGACCGCACTAAAATCCAAGCAGTTGTGGAGTGGCTAGAGCCCAAAACAGTGAAAGAAGTCAGAGGATTCTTGGGACAAACCGGATGGTAGAGAATCTTTATACCCAGGTATGCTCAGATAGCATCCCCTTTGACTAACCCTCTCAAGAAGAGCATCCTACTTTAGTGGACTTCTATGTGTCAAAGTGCTTTTGACAAGCTGAAGATAGCCTTAGTATTCAACCTTGTCCTAAAATTGCCAGATTTTTCCTTAACCTTTGAGGTAGTGACATATGCCAATGGTTTTGCCCTAGGAGGTGCTCTAGCCACTAGGACTCAAAAAGGATGTACTTGATCATGTGTGGCAATGCTTAATGTGTCAAAGAGTCAAGGCAGAGAGAGAGTCAAGATGCCAAGAAAGCTACATCCCTTGGACATTCCACAAATGAAGTGGGAATGTATCAGTATGGATTTTGTTACTGGATTACCGTTAATCCAATCAAGTTACAACTCCATTTTTGTGGTAGTTGACAGATTGACCAAGGTTGCTCATTCGATTTTAGTAATAGAAACCTACTTTGCAGTGGATGTTGCCATAGTCTTCCTCAACAAGGAGATTTTCAGACTGCATGGCTTACCCAGAAGAATAGTAAGCGACAGAGATTCTAAGTTCACATCAAGGTTCTGGACTACATTCTTCTTCGAAGCAGTAGAAACTTCCTTGGATCTTAGTATAGCTTATCATCTAGAGATAGATGGTCAGTCTGAAAGAGTAAACCAAGTAATTGAAGATATTCTTTGGTCATGCTGTGGGGGGGGCAAGGAACCCAAAAAGTGGCTAAGCTACTTACATCTAATGGAGTTTGCTTACAATGCCTCTTATCATCAAAGTATCGGGATGAGCCCATTCAAAGCTCTGTATGGACAAGATTACCTCACGCCATTAACATGGTCCCCGATCCATTCATAGGGTTGAGATATCTAGACAGATGCTTAATGATATGGAGTAGCAAATGCAGGCAATCTGTAAAGATATCAAGGCTGCCCAAGATAGACAAAAGCAGTATGGTGACAAGAAGAGATTGGAGAGAGTGTTTGAAGAAGAAGATATGGTTTCTATTCATGTACGGCCCAAGAGAAGTTCTTTATCTCTAGGGAAGTACAAAAAGCTATCTCCAAGATACTGTGGGCCGTATGCCATTACTAAGAAAATAGGAGATCTAGTTTATGAACTTCTTCTGCCTCCCCATCTCAAGGTACATAATGTATTCCATGTCAGTTTACTTAAAAAGTATGTACCCAGCCTGAGTCACGTGCTTCATGGATGAACAGTTGATTTCTCTGACTCAAGGCTAGATGGTACTCCAACTTGAAGAAATCCTTGACGTTTGGAAGAAGGTTCTCAGGAGTAGAGTCCTCAGAAAATTTTTGGTTAAGTGAAAGTTCTATCCTTTAGAGGACGCCACTTGGGAGAAATAAGAAGAGCTGATAAAGGACTATCCCCACTTTGGGAGATGAGGACATCTCGCGTTTTTCAAGTGGGAGAGGATGTAAGATTCCTCCTGAGCCCTAAAAGATGTATAAGCTCTCACCTCAGTCTCCTGTAATCATCCCCTATTTCAGAATGCAAGAAACTATTGTTTTTCCTTGTTTTGGCTTACAGAGAGAGGTAATTCAGAATTGAGATATTTCTTGATACAAAGTTTCTCCTAATATCTAAGATGAATTTCCTTGAAACAAAAGTTCAAAAAGAATTTTCCAATGTACATTAGGAATTAATTGAATATGTGTATTAAAGGCCTTAGCCTAAGTGTCCACATTTTTAGAAATTTTTGGATTAAGATCCAAATATGGTTCCAAAGGGCCAATAGGATTAATCCAAGTGTTCGGATGACAAAAATGCAAAGAATAAAATAAAATACCCTGAAAAATAAGTAAATGCTCACATAAGATGAAGAGTTAACTGAGTACAAGGTTTATTAGTTTAAAAATAAGATTTATTAGTAAAAATAATAAGATATTTTAGTAAAATGATGACTTTTGACACCTCAGTAAGGAGGGAGAGCCCCATCAAGTAGGTGCCTTTTTTATCATCATTACTTGGCTTTTTTAATTCAAAAAAATGAGATATTTTTATCTCTCCTCTCTCTTGGTGCAGACTGGATCAAAAAGGGAGCCAAACTGATCCAAATCTTGCCCAAATTGGGTCAAACTGAAGTTGGAAGCATCTAGAACCCAGTTGGACTTGGTTAGTGGCCTCCCTCACCTATAAATAGACCCTCATTCCTTTGTATTATCATCTTTGCGTAACTACATGCTAGTATTATCTTCAATTTAGCATAATTCTATTATCCCTCTATTTTGCCTCTTCTTTTGGGAGCTTTGGAGCTTCTCTATTCTCCATCCTCTCTTGGAGATTACCTTCCCCCTCTTGGTGGCCAAGGACTTGCTTGTGGGTTTCACTTCTTTCCAAAGAATCAAGCCAAAATCAAGGGTAAGCTCTAATTTAATGGTTTTTTTCTGTTCCTCTCAATGATTTTCTTCTTCTTAACCCCTCTAAATCTTTAGAAGCTTTCAATGGAATGGTTTTCTCTTGAAATTAAGTTTTCCAATGATTCATAATGTTTAATTAAATTAACGCTAGTCTTTATGCTTAATTATAATGTTTCTTTTAAGAAAATATCTCTTTCGAAAAGATTTATCATCTTTATTATTAGATCCTTCTTAGAAGGATGAATCTCAATGATAATCTCTTTATTTTAATCAAAACTCTAGGCTTGATAAGCTAGAGAGAGAGATTAGATATTTTCATGATTTTTAATCTAGTAAAAATGATGGTTAATTCTTTTTAGCTTGATTATGAGTAAGAAAAATCATATTAACTCATTCTAAATTGAAAGAGGGTTATGCTAACATTTTTAGAAATGAGGAATGGTTGTTTTAGAATAATCAAGAGATTTATTCATAATTATGCTTATGATTATGATTATAATTATGTTATGTATGCATAATTTAATTTTAGTCTAAAAGAAGAGTTCTATCATATTTCCATTACAAGTATTCATTTTAAAATATAAAATTGAACATTCTCAGTAAGTACAGCAAAGCTACGATAAAATTTTAAAAGATAAATCTTATTTTTATGCAAAATTTTAATAAAGCAAAAAGAGGAATCCCTATCATATTCTAGGTATAGATATTTTATGCTAAAAGAATGATTTTTATCATATTTATGGAAAATACTTTTATAGTATTTATGCATATTTATTTAATTAGAGAAAAGAGAAATTTTTGATAGATTTATTTTCATGCATAAAAATTTATATGCGAAAAGAGGAATTCCCATGATATTTAAGACTCAAACATTTAAATGTTAAAAGAGAAATTTTTCATATATTCCAAGATATGGATATTTTTATTTATTTAAAAGAAGAATTTTCATTGTATTTTAAGGAGAAAAATGCATAAATTAATTATGATGTTAAAAGTGAAGTTTTCTCCATAATTTCATGTAGGAAATTTAAATTTGTTATATTAATGTTGAGGATCAAATTGATGAAAAGAATATTTTAGAAATTTCTATGTGGATAAATTAATAAAATGATATATACTCATAATTAGATTATTAGAAGACGATTTATTTTTATAAAATCTCATTATTCTCAAAAAGAACTATTTTTTTTAATTCTATTGTGGCTAGGAAGGAATGAATTTTCTTAAAGTTGGATTTTTCCCTTACGGTTGGAAGTCACCATTTATTTTTAAGTTAATTAGAAGAAAAATCCTTAGGAATCAACGTTAGGATTAAATCGAGTAATTTATGGTTAGACCACAAACATGAGTATGGTGGGACACTAAGATACTTGCCCATCTCTCAAATCTGAATCAAGCAAAACCTCGTGACCAATTCCAAATCTTCGATACGAAGATTAGACTACTGGCTGAATTAGAGAAGTTTTCCTTAGACCGAAATCATCAAGAAATGAGTTGGGAACTCATTGAAATTGATGGGTAGATTACCCTGTTATGAGATTCGTGACTTTCATTAAGAAAGTCTCGTTTGTGAGAAAAATGGTTTTGTGGAATCAAACGCAAAAATGGGAAATTCTTACTTGCATAGAGACTCTGTTTTTTTTAAAGGATTGTTTTACGCTAGAATGCTCTGGAGGAAGCATTTGGATTACGATTTAACTAAGGAATTCGTTGCAGCTGGCGGGGAGTCCTCAAAGGACGTCGATAGCGCGACAAATCCTACCGAGGTCTTCACCAGCCTCAGTATGGTTAAAATGGTGCGCTTCCGGTACGATGGGTGAGGATCGACAAAGCGATCCCTCAGTGAAGTGCTAGGACACCTAAGTAGGATCCTAGAGGGTTCTGACCAGGTGATGCACTGGCTCGCGGTTTCTAGGACACCCATGCATATGTCGAGGAAGATATGGATGGACTGGAAAGGAATTATCTATGTGAACTAGAATTTAAGATTGGATCTTGTTGGTTGACTAGCTGGTTTTCAACAAGGAGTCCAGATGATATTTTATAAAACAATGGACTGGATATTTTGGAGGATTATGATCAGTATTGCTAGGGTTTCATTAAAAGATTGCTTTAAAGACAGCCAAATCTATGAAAAAGGCAATTGCATATTGGGTGTGTAAGTGGTGTGACTACCTTGAATTTTGCTTGAAGCGTCGGCTAGGGTTTCATTAAAAGATTGCTTTAAAGACAGCCAAATCTATGAAAAAGGCAACTTCATATTGGGTGTGTAAGTGGTGTGACTACCTTGAATTTTGCTTGAAGCGTCGGCTAGGGGACCTGGGAACTCTTTTCCTTGGTACCCGGGAGAAAATATAACCAAATTTTTATATAAAAGGATCCCACCAATATAGTGGTTTCAAGAGCGGTTGGCTAACCCATGGGTCAGTTGGGGTTAGGCTGGATCGGTGGATTCCTGCGATATAGTCAGATACCTCAAGTTACGCTAGTTAGAATAAGTCCCTAGAAGATTCTTGTTCTGTGGGAAAGAATCAGTGGGCGACTATGCCTTGCTTAAGGAGGGAAAAAGTGATGATTTCTATGAACCAAGTGCAAGTCTCTTCCTTGATCTGGGCATGCAACCTACGAGTTTGATTGGATCAGATTGGCTAGTTAAGGCCATGACCCATTAGATAAATCTCTCATTAGATGATTTTCCTGGTGGAATCGCCCGTACCTTCCGAGCGAGGGAAGTTTTTTCGGGTTCGATATCGGAGAAACCGCCGGGCTAGTCTCTTGTCCGAACATTCATGGGGGCGAGGCCCCGAGTGGGAATCCCTTCTTTACACGAGAGGTTGTTGCTTCTGTTGCCAGCACCCTAGAGGAGGCCATGCGGAGGGGGCAGGGGTCTCACATAACTAGAGAGCCGAAATGCCACTAGAATGTTATAGTCGTATCCCAATCCGGCACATTTAACACTATGGTCTAGCCAATTAATTAGGCCATTATGGATGTAAATCAGCCATGCTTAGAGCACAAGGGCATCTTTGTACTATTTCGTAATTGCACATTATGCTGTATAAAGATGTAATCAAATTTTGTACATATGGCTTTTTAGTTAGCCAATGTATTGTTAATAAAATTTGGATCATTCTATATATCCGTATTGTCTATCATTATATATATCCATCTTGTCTATTATTCCGTAAATCTGTCTTTTAAGTCTTCTTTGTTAATGTTTATAATCGGATAATATGCACAAGTTGATCTGTCTTGTATAACCGTTTCTGTTGTGCAATCTCTTGTAAATTGATAGACTATTTTTTATATCTTCTGATGTATGTTTCTATATCAAACTGATGTTTTGCTGCATGCATAACCAGAGACACTCGGTAGATTGATCGGTCCCACGACAACACTTACTTTGCAAGTATGTAGGATGAAGCTTCATAAATCAAAGCTACAATTCTAAGTAATTTTCGCACACCTTAAACCAAGTGAAGGTCCAAGGTCATCACAGTTGAGCCTCTCATGAAGAAATCAGCCCTCATGATGGTGGTGAATGGTGAAGGTAGTGAAGCATATTGTAAGATCCTTGTCCCCACCGCGCACCAAATTCAGGGGTGCTAGCAGCGGAAGTAGCACTTCTTGCATGGGGCAGGGTTCCACACTCGGGGCCTCACCCACAGATATCCGGACAAGAGACTAATCCATTGGTTTTTCCAAAACCGAACCCGAAAAAACTTCCTTTGCCCGAAAAGCACAGGCGATTCCACCAAGATAACTTTTCCCTAACGTAGTCAAAAGCCTTACGCTTTTTTCCTCATTGTTTGAGAATCACAGCCGTTGATTATTTTCCGTAGAACAATTTTTGTTTGAAATTTACTTCATCTATCGAACTAAACAGAAATTGAGTCTCGATTTACGGATCCATCAATCCAGTCTAACCCTATCCAGTCCCATGGGTTAGCCAACCGCCGAACCACTGTAGTGATGGGATCCAATTTAGGAATTTGGTTAGGTTTTGTCCCGCTTACAAGGAAAAAGAGTTCCCAAGTCCCCTAGCCAGATATTCATGCAAACATAAAACTAGTCACACCACTTACACACCCAATATGAAATTGCCTTTTTCTCAGCATCAGCTATCTTTAAAACAATCCTTTAATGAAACCATTGTCACTGATCATAATCCTCAAAATCTCTGGTTGAATCCTTATTTCCAATCATTCCTTCATCGCTGTACTTATGGCATCATTGGCAACTAAAATGCTCACCACCTGTTCACACAGGGGCCTTTTCGATAGTTCCTAGCTCATAGTAACCGACAATATATTCACATAACAAAATGGAATCTCCGTGGAAGATCAGCAAGATCAACCAACAGATCCATATAAAAGAGTCATGGACTCATCCGTTGAGGACCTGCAAGGTCAATCAACTAGATCCATGCCCGATTTCAGAAAACAACTCTTACTCCTTGATTCAATATCTTCCACGATGTATGTGTGGGTATCTTCGGCGACCCAGAGCCCGAGCACCGTATGGTCAGCATCCTCTAGGATCCTTCGCAGGTCACCTAGCGCTTCACTCATAGGCCGCTTCTTTGGTCCCTAATCCACTGTACCGGAAGCTCACCATTTAAATCGAATCGAGGCTTGTCAAGAATTGAGCCGACCATGCTACACGAGATGTCCTCCATTGACTCTCCGTCAGTTGTTGCAACTTTATCAGTTAGGTCTCCACGACCTTAATCACAAGACGGTCAAAATTCTTCCCCAGTATTCTTGACATAAAACAGTCATTTACAAACAGGTCACAAATACAGTTTCTATAATGAACTCTCGTCTTTCCACATTATCCCTCATCATCAGTCCACATTACTTATTCCACATTCCATTCATATGTGTACTTATTATCATCCAATCAAATCATTTTCCTTCTCATCACCTCCGATTCATTCACATCACATATCATTTATTCACATCCCAATTCACATGTCATCATATCTCAGCCATTCTCACTCATATCGACGTAACATCATTTCACATACACATTCGCATTCATTATTCTACATACACATCCACATTCGTACATCCACATCCATACATCCACTTTCACATCTGCATTCATACATACACATCCATATCCACATCCATACATCCACATCCACATTCATACATCCACATCCACATCCACATCCATACATCCATTTCCACATCCACATCCATACATCCACATTCATACATCCATATCCACATCCACATCCATACATCCATTTCCACATCCACATTCACTTCCATACATCCATTTTCATATCCACATTCATACATCCATATCCACATCCACATTCCCATTCACATTCATAAATCCACATCCACATCCACATTCACATTCATACATCCACACATCCCCATTCACATTCATCCACATCCATGTTCATACATCCACATCCACATTCACATCCACATCCACATCTACATTCATACATCCACACATCCCCATTCACATTCATACATCCACATCCACATCCACATCCATACATCCATTTTCACATCCACATCCACATCCATACATCAGTCTACATTAACCTACATCATTCACACATCAAACCACTTTATCCATTCACATCCGATTCACATGCCGTCATTCATTCACATCCTTTATCATTCATTCATATCACGATTCACATTCCTTCACATCCTATACCATTCATTCACATCCTAATTCACAGGACATCACATCCATTCATCCATTTTCATTTATCTGATTCATATCACTTCCATCCATCCATTTACATCTATCTGATTCCTATCACATCTCATCACATCTATTTATAGAATGTAAGAGAATTCTAATTTTTTGATATAAACATTCTTTACGCATCTAATTAGGCATAAAGACAACTTTAGTAGGAATAACACTTTTATCTAATTCATATCACTTCCATCCATCCATTTACATCTATCTGATTCCTATCACATCTCATCACATCTATTTATAGAATGTAAGAGAATTCTAATTTTTTGATATAAAGATTCTTTACGCATCTAATTAGGCATAAAGACAACTTTAGTAGGAATAACACTTTTATAAAAATCCTTTTATGCATCTATTTAGGCATAAATTCAATTTTAAGGAAAATAACACTTTTGCATTAAAAATAAACCTTTTATGCATTTTACTATGCATAAATTCCATTTTAATGAGAATAACACTTTCAAAATAAAAATAAATCTTTTATGCATTTTAGTATGCATAAATTTCATTTTAATGAGAATAACACTTTCAAAATAAAAAATAAATCTTTTATGCATTTATCTATGCATAAATTCAATTTCAATGAAAATAATACTTTCAAAATAAAAATAAATCTTTTAGGCATATTTCTATGCATAAAATCAAAATTGATGAAAATAACTCTTTTGAATTAAAAATAAAATTCTTTATGCATTTATTTATGCATAAAATCAAAATTGATGAAAATAACTCTTTTGAAATAAAAATAGATTTCTTTATGCATCTTTCTATGCATAAAATCAAAATTGATGAGAATAAAACTTTTGGATTAAAATAAATTCTTTATGCATCTTTCCATGCATAAATCCAATTTAGTAGGAATTACACTTTTAGAATAAAAGAATTTCTTTTATGCATCTAATTTATGCATAAAATCCATTTATGATAAAAATCACACTTTTAATCTTTAAAAAAATCTTTTATGCTATGTTTATGCATACAAATCATTTATGATAAAAATCACTCTTTTAATATAAAAGAATTTCTTTTATGCATCCATTTATGCATAAAAATCATTTATGATGAAAATCACACTTTTAATATAAAATTATCTTTTATGCATATGTTTTTGCATACAATCATTTATGATGAAAATCACACTTTTAATATAAAAATTATCTTTTATGCATATATTTTTACATACAATCATTTATGATTTAATATAAAAGAATTTCTTTTATGCATCCATTTATGCATAAAAATCATTTATGATGAATATAACACTTTTATAGTCAAATTAACAATTTCAATATGCTTCCTTCTATGCATAGAGTTTAATTCTAAAGAAAGTAACACTTTTTAATTAAAATATTTTTAGTATGCATTTTTCTATACCTAGGATGAAAAATAACACTTTAAGAATATATATACGATGGGAATTACTCTTTTTGAATAAAAAAATAAAACTTATTTTACACAATTTGAGAAAATTTTTCCATAACCTCCTTTGTATGGCTGACCATTTTTCAATTTTTAACTCTCTAAAATTAATTAGAATTTCACCAAGAGTATTTAAATCGTTCTAATGTAAACATTTTCTACTTATTTAAGAGAAACATTATGAAAAACTTGATTTTATTCATTAATCAGTCATCTAGGATAAAGAATGGTTGGATTTACTAAAGAAGAGAGGGGAATGCCTTTTTTTCAATGAGGCATAACATCATATTCATTTTAGAGAAGATAAAAATCATAAAAACCATAAAATGAAATAGAAAAGAGAAGAATCTCCAACTTACAAGGAGATTTTGAGAGCTTTCCTTTGGCTTGATGATTTGAGGGATCTACTCTTGTTTGGAACAAGAGTGGCCACCAATATTTAGAAGAGGGAAAGGTCAAAAACTAATGAATTATGAGTAAATTCACAGTTTTTGGCTCTTGGGAGAAGCAGGGTAACAGTGCAAAAACACTTTTAAGCTTCAACAAAGGGGGAGGCTTCTGTTTATAGGAAAAAGTGAGCCTCTAACCAAGCAAACTGATTCTAGAATTTTCCAGATCAGTTTGGTCAATTTTTTACCATTTTTGGGTCAGTTTAGTCCACTTTTTAGATCTAGTTGAAACAGGAGAGAGGAGAGATAAAAATATCTCATTATTTGTTGGGAGTTTAAAACTCTCCCACACATGTGAAATAGGTGCCTCCTTCATGAGGGAAATTCCCCCATACTGAGGTGTCAAAAATGCATCATTTCTTCTAAATATCTCTCTTTTTTAACTATTTTAATCTTGTCCTTAGTCAACTCTTTATCTTATATGAGTATTTACTCATTTTTGGAAGATTTTCCTTTTATTCTTCCATTTATCTCCTCCCTACATTTGGATGAATCTTATTGGTCCATAAGAACCTTAATTTAAAATTTCAAAAAAATATTGACCCCTAGGATAAGGCCTCTTGAACAGATTATACTTGATTTCTAATGCACCTTCTGAAAATCTTTTCGAACTTCTATTTCGGGAGAACTTATTTAAATACAAAGAGATATTTTTCCATCCAAAAATATCCAAAATTTGAATAATCTCTCTCTAGAACATTTTCTCTCTCTAGGCCAAAATAGGTAGAAACAAGATCTTTTATATTTCTTGAAGAGGGATTTGACTATAGGGGAAGATACTGGACATCTTTTATATTTTGTTCATCTTTTATATTTCTGAAGAGGGATTTGACTACAGGGGAAGATACCTCGTCCTTAGGTAAATTTTGAGATCAGTCCAGGTTTGGGTATTTCGGTCGAGACGGTTCGTCTCGCAGTGGTTTCACCGTGCCACTCTAGCTGTCTCCACTATCTTTAGCCTTGTAAGAGCCATTTTGCTCTTCTCATTGTACCCGGTGACATCGAAATATTCTTCCATTGATTCGATCCACTTCTCCACAACCTCGCCCAAGTTTTTCCCTTCACCCTTGAAAGGTCCAGGCTGCGAACTATGAAGAGTTTTACGAACATCTAGGTCGAGCTCGTCTTCATCGAGTTGGGGGTTAACATTTCTACCACGACGACCTCGATCCATGTTCCTATCAATACGAAAATTCTTGTTAAGTCTTTTTACTTATGATTCAATCCGATTTTCGATTCAACTGATTTCGAGGTTCTCTAAATAGGTCGGCTCCCCATAGAATCAAGGGATAAAGATACTCATATAGAATGCATTATCAGTTTAAGAATATCTCATTCATATCTTTAACACAATAATGGTCCATCAGACTAATTTTTTCCATTTGAATAGTCCTCCATGGGGATTTCAATTTTTCATATTTTTAATTTATCATCCCTTAACTTGATCCACTGGACAAAAGTTAATAGTAGCAATCTGCCAGCACAATCCACTAATCTCATAGTGATTGGCTGAAGTCATTAACGTCGTTCCAGTTAAGAACATCATCACAGGGACTCGTCCCATTCATCCTCATTGCGGTTTTGCTCAGCTTATTACATTTCAACCAAATTTCCGGGATCATCATTTTTCAATGAGAATCCAAATCAACTCATCAGTTCTCAACCAGAATTTAAAAATCATATCAACCACATTCGAATTCATCATCTGGATAGCATTAATGCTTATAATTTCAAGTCTTAGATTTACTCGTATATACTGCCAATAAAGAGCTGCAGTTATACCCTCGGTATATACGAGTAGTCATGGTTCTTGGAACTATAAGGTAAATACCATCATGTCTAGGCCTCAAGCAAGTCAGGGATTCCATACAATTGTTGTACTTCCATCTGAAGACCCAATTACCAATTTATTACGAGTTTCAGTTTGAATATCAAATTGTATGAATTTTATCACACAATTACAACCTTTTAGTGCTTCTTGATAAATTTTTGACATATTTGGCTTCTCGGTTGATCCTCATTAGCCAAATAGCTCTGATACCAACTATAAGATCCCTGTACCCACCGCGCAACAAATTCAGGGGTGCTACCAGTGGAAGTAGCACTTCTTGCGCGGAGCAGGGTCCCACACTCGGGGCCTCACCCACGGATATCCGGACAAGAGACTAATCCATCGGTTTTTCCAAAACTCAACCCGGAAAAACTTTCTTGCCCGGAAAGCATGGGCAATTCCACCAGGATAACTTTTTCCTAACGTAGTCAAAAGCCTTAACTAACTGAGCTCATCTGACCGAACCTGTAAGTCCCATAGTCAGATTAGGGTAAAAGACTATACTTGGATCATAGAGACTAACGCTTTTTCCTCATTCAGAGGCACAACCATTGATTCTTTTCCATAGAACAATTTTTTGTCTGGAATTTCCTTCATCTATCGAACTAAATAGAAATTGAGTCTCGATTTACGGATCCATCAGCCCAACCTAACCCCACCTAGCCCCATGGGTTAGCTAACCGCCCAACCACTGTAGTGATGGGATCCAATTAGGAATTTAGTTAGGTTTTGTCCCGCGTACCAGGGAAAAGAGTTCCCAGGCCCCCTAGCCGGATGTTCATGCAAACATAAAACTAGTCACATCACTTACACACCCAATATGAAATTGCCTTTTTCTCAGCATCAACTATCTTTAAAACAATCCTTTAATGAAACCATTGTGTCACTGACCACAATCCTCAAAATCTCTGGTTGAATCCTTATTTCTAATCATTCCTTCATTGGTGTACTTATGGCATCATTGGCAACTAGAACGCTCACCACCTGTTCACACAGGGGCCTTTTCGATAGTTCCTAGCTCATAGTAACCGACAATATATTCACATAACAAAATGAAATCTCCGTGGAAGATCAGCAAGATCAACCAACAGATCCATATAAAAGAGTCATCATGGACTCATCCATTGAGGACCTGCAAGGTTAATCAACCAGATCCATGCTCGGTTTTAGAAAACAACTCTTACTCCTTGATTTAATATCGTCCACGATGCACGTGTGGGTATCTTCGGCGACCCAGAGCCCGAGCACCGTATGGTCAGCACCCTCTAGGATCCTTCGCAGGTCACCTAGCGCTTCACTCATAGGCCGCTTCCTTGGTCCCTCATCCACCGTACCGAAAGCTCACCATTTAAATCGAACCGAAGACCTCGGCCGACCATGCTACACAAGACGTCCTCCATTGACTCTCCGTCAGCTGTTGTAACTTTATCAGTTAGGTCTCCACAACCTTAATCACAAGACGGTCAAAATGCTTCCCCAGTATTCTTGACATAAAACAGTCATTTACAAACAGGTCACAAATACAGTTTCTATAATGAACTCTCGTCTTTCCACATTATCCCTCATCAATCCACATTACTTATTCCACATTCCATTCATATGTGTACTCGTGGTCATCCAATCATGTCATTTTCCATCTCATCACCTCCGATTCATTCACATCACATCATTTATTCACATCCTAATTCACATGTCATCACATCTCATCCATTCACTCATATCGACGTCACATCATTTCACATACACATTCGCATTCATTATTCTACATACACATCCACATTCGTACATCCACATCCATACATCCACTTCCACATTTGCATTCATACATATACATCCATATTCACATCCATACATCCACATCCACATCCATACATCCATTTCCACATCCACATCCATACATCCATTTTCACATCCACATTCATATATCCATATCCACATCCACATCCATACATCCATTTTCACATCCACATTCACATCCATACATCCATTTTCACATCCACATTCATACTTCCATATCCACATCCACATTCATACATCCATATCCACATCCACATTCATACATCCACATCCCCATTCACATTCATACATCCACATCCACATCCACATTCACATCCACATCCATATCTACATTCATACATCCACACATCCACATCCATGTTCATACATTCACATCCACATTCACATCCACATCCATGTTCATACATTCACATCCACATTCACATCCCCATTCACATTCATACATCCACACCCACATCCACATCCACATCCACATCCATACATCCACATCATCCATACATCAATCTACATTAACCTACATCATTCACACATCAAACCACATCATCCATTCACATCTAATTCACATGTCGTCATTCATTCACATCTCTTATCAATCATTCATATCACGATTTACATTCGTTCAAATCCTATATCATTCATTCACATCCTAATTCATAGGACATCACATCCATTCATCCATTTTCATTTATCTGATTCATTTATCTAAGTATGGTGGGATAGTAAGATACTTGCCCATCTCTATAATCTAAATCAAGCAAAACCTCGTGACCAATTCCAAATCTTTGATACTACGAAGAATAGCCTATAGACGGCAGCCGGCTGAATTAGAGAAGTTTTCCTTAGACCGAAATCATCAAGAAATGAGTTCGGGTAGATTACCCTATTATGAGATTCGTGATTTTCATTAAGAAAGTCTGGTTTGTGAGAAAAATGGTTTTGTGGAATCAAACTCAAAAATGGAAAATTCTTACTTGCATAGAAACTCTGTTTTTTTGAAAAGGACTATTTTATGCTAGAATGCTGGAGGAAGCATTTGGCTTATGATTTAACTTAGGAGAGATTCATTGCAACAGTCTGCTGGTGGAGAGTCAGACGTCGCTTATGTATATATTGCAAACCTTATGTAAATGATGAATGTTTGTGAAAAATTTCCATTTATCTAAGTGAATTGACTATCAGACATCGAGTTTAAAGAAATAAGATCTGTTTCCTCAGGCGTATGTCGTAGATCTTTAATAAGATAGATTATCTTGTTTAAAGTAATTATTTTTGAACTTCTTAAGTCTTAGGATCTTGATGTGACGAAATCAAATAGAAATTTAACGATGTATCGTTTTGGCATAATCATGAGACGTGCGAACCGTGGTGGTAGATAGCCAGATCCTCCACCGATGAGAACGAGCTTGACCCCGATGTTCGCAAAGCCCTTCACAAATCTCAGCCAAGTCCCTTCAAGGGTGAAGGGGAAAACTTGGGCGAGGCTGTGGGGAAAAGTGGATCGAAGCAATGGAATAAGACTTCGATGTCACTAGATACAATGAGAAAAGTAAAGTGGCTCTTGCAAGGCTAAAGATAGTAGAAACAGCCAAAGTAGCATTGAGAAACCACTATGAGACAAACCATCTGGATCGGAATACCCAGACATGGAATGATCTCAAGATATAACTAAGGAAGAGATTATGTCCTCCCGGTTTCTTGGAAACTAAGATGAATGAATTCTTGGAGTTAACCCAAGGGAGCAAAACTATTGAAGAGTATCTATCACCAGGCATTCGCTCTTCTCCTCAAGTACTCACCACCTCTAGACGAAGAGCAACTCATGGTTCATTCGAGGAATGAACAAAACTTTGGACACCCTAGTAAAGAATGCCAAGCCAGTTTCCATGGCTGAAGTAGTAAGGATGGTGAAGGACTTTGCCAAGGACTTTATTGTTAAGGTCCCACCAAAGCCAGCTCCCTCATCCTTTAAAAGGTTCCAAACACTGGGAAGTTCTTCCAACCTTCCGCCTCTCCAAAGAGACACCAAGGTCCCAATCAAAACCAAGAGACAAGAAGTTTCAGAAATAAAGGAAGACCTTTTCCTCAAAGCTCTTTTTCAGGAACTCCGACTCTTTCTAGAATGCATAGGGAAGAGCTTCGAAGTGAAAACAGGTGTTTCGGTTATCAA
Source organism: Cibotium barometz (assembly GCF_041138505.1). Classification (NCBI taxonomy): domain Eukaryota; kingdom Viridiplantae; phylum Streptophyta; class Polypodiopsida; order Cyatheales; family Cibotiaceae; genus Cibotium; species Cibotium barometz. The sequence goes on along the minus strand of NC_141046.1, from coordinate 49,972,077 downwards.
GGGTTTGGGCACGAGCTCAAGGATTTCCCCCTTCTATGGGACAAGGAAGCCAAGATCCCAGAGTTCAGAGACCGAAGTTCAGAGACCGACTCTTTTATATCAGTCCAATCAGGTTTCCCCTTGCCAAAATCAGGGCAACCCCAGAAGAGTGCTAGCTCAGCCTGCAGCCTCAATGCAAAGTAGTCTCAGAACTCCCTCCCAAAATTGGGGAAACCAAAGAGAGAGAGAGTTCCACCTCTCAGACTACAGCAGCTAGAGCCATCACAATAGCTGAGGAAGTGGAGGAAGAAAAAGGATAGACCTATGCCGCCATTGAGCATCAAGGGCCGAATCATCAATTCTCAATCCTCCAAAATCCAGCACAGTACAAGGGTAAGAAATTCAAGCTTTTGATTGATTCAGGCAGTACACATTCTTTTATTTCCTCAGGATGTTTGTGTAAGTTAGTCCTAAATCAAAAAATAGGGAAACCTATGCAAGTGGAATTGGCGAGTGGAATTTCAAAGATTCTTTTCACACACCTTGAGACATACTATATTTAGTTTAATCTAGATGGGAACGTAACAGATTGCCAGCTCAGAGTCCTACCCTTGGGAATCTATGATGGAATCCTTGGAATGGATTGGCTCATATGAATGGGAATCGAGTCCAAGGAACTAGAATTTTTGGATCCCCAGTTTTGTAATTAGTCAAAGCTTATAAATTGTTGAAGGGACTCAAAAAGAGGCAAGCTGTGTATGTCATTAAAATGAATCTAGTGGACAGAAAATGCAAGGCTACGAAACTAGAATGGCTAAGTGAGTACGCTGATGTATTCCTAGAAGAGCTGACTGAGATGCCTCCGACTCATGAAGTAGATCATGAGATAGAGATAACCCTCGGAGCTCAGCCAGTAGCCCAGCGTGCATACAAAATGCTAGTTCCAGAAGCCATAGAACTTAAGGAGCAATTAAGATAATTTCTAGAGCAAGGATCAGGGATTTCATTAACATCTTCACAATTTCGTGATCACGTTAACAAAACCTATTGTTAACATATTAAAACTTGTGATCACATTGTATATTCACATGACCTGAGCAATGACCTGCCAGAACCCACTAGTCCCGTAACACCTCCGGGCTTTTAGCTTTCCCGGCGGGCTCGTCGGGAAACCAGATATCCCGGCGGGCCCGTCGGGAAAACCAAAGAAACCCGGCGGGGTTATGTTCTGTATATAAACACTGCCCGACACCCATCGTGGAACTTTTGGGGAGATAGTCCTTGTTTTGGGGGCGTGATATCTCTCCTCAAAGTACTTGTAGAGCTCTCGAGTTGCTAGAAGTGTCCTCTTGGGAAGAACGTCCTTATCTTAGGGGCTGTCGTCTTTCCTAGTAGGCACTCCTAAGGCTATTGAGCCACTTGTCTCCTTAGTTCTTTGAATTGGGGGCAGGGTGTGGTTCGTAGCTAATACTTGCAAAAATTTAGGGATAAATTTGGAGTCATTCAGCTTTGCATTTGAGCTACGTAGGTAATCGACCTCATTCTGCTTTATGAATGGTTGGATGGAGCCAAGAGTCCTGCTTAGGGGCTTGTATTGGTTCTTGATACTTGATATAGTTTAGAGTAGACAAGGGTCTATTGTCCTATACTAGAGTATTGGGCAAGCATAGATCTTTGATTTTTTTTGTGAATGTTAGAGAAGGTCTATTGTTCTATACTAGAGTATTGGGCAAGCATAGATCTTTGATTGTGTAAAGTATCCTTAATTGGGTACAAAAGGCATCCTTCATTGGGGGTGCAATGTGCATGATAGTTTCGAAGTAGTTTTGTAGTAAGACCTTGCAAGATAGTTTGAAGTAGTTTTGTGTTATGTGATGATCTTTTGTATTTGTCAAAATAGTTTCGAAGTACTTTGTCTGCTAATGTATGTTTTGTAATACGTGAGTGACTTTGTTGTTTTTTCATTTGTGTATTCATTGTTATATGCTTGGTTGAATAGGTTATTTGTTCAGATGGAGGACAATGTTGGATCCAGTGATACCTCTAATAGAGTCCAAATTTCAAATAGCAGGAAAAAAAAGGCACCTGGGATAGAGTGGCAATATGCAATTAACGTTGGTGATCAATTCATAGATTGGGAGTGTAAGCTATGCCATGCAGTAAAATCAGGTGGGGCGCCTCGACTAAGAGAACACTTTTTAGGCGAACCGAAGAAAAAGTCATGTACCCACCCCTCTGCACCTGTAGTAGTGGCCAAACGCATAAGAGAAGAAATTCAAAAGAAAGATTCAAGAAAACATGACACTCCTACCGTTAATGTATCAAGGCAGCAAGAACACTGTTGTTCTAATCATCAAACTCCCGCTACATCGCCTACTTGTACCCCGAATGGCAATGTGCAACCAGAAAGTAATCTACCCAGTGCATCTTCCTGCAAGCGAAACTTTGACGTAGGAAATATACCCATGCGTCAAACTTCATTGCAAGAAAGCCTACATCAAGGTCGACTCGATAATGCACAACTCGCCCTTGTTGAAGCGATTTACTTTTCTGGGAGTGCTATGATGATGGTGGACAGTGAGCATTGGAAGAGAGCATGGAAGAAAATTGGTGAGTTTGGACCAGGGTTTTCACTGCCTATGTATCATGCTGTGCGAAATGATCTATTAGAGAAATGTTATGCGCAAGTAAAAGAACATGTACAAAGAATAATTCTTAGCAATATAGAGCTTTCTGGATGTAGTATAGTAAGTGATGGATGGTCTAATGTACAAAGAAAACCATTAATTAATATAATGGTTATTTCACCTAGAGGTGAGACTTTCATCCGTGCCGTGGATTCAGCTGGTTCAATCAAAACTGGGGCTTACATTGCTCAAGTCATTAGCTCTGTGATAGAGGAAGTGGGTGCCAAAAATGTAGTCCAAGTCGTCATGGACAATGCAAAAAATTACAAAAATGCATCCGAAATCCTACGACGACAATATCCACATGTTTTTCCGGTAGGCTGTAATACTCATAGTTTGAATCTTGTATTAAAAGATTGGTATAAAATTGATGATACCAAATGGTTTGCCTCAATCGTCGACACTGCTTGCCAGCTTGTGAGATTCATGCTCAAGAGACAGAGAGTGTTAGATATTTTTCGACCTCCCATGTCAGTTATGTTAAAGCTTCCAGCGGGAGACTAGGTTTTGCACTCACTTTTACACTTTTGAGTCTCTTCTTAGAAATAAAGATGCAGTTTGCGAAACATTTACATGCATGGCATTTCATGACTGGGAGAACACAACTTGAAAAAGTGAAAGAGAAAATCAAAGTCTTGAAGGCAACGCTTACGAGAAGAAGTTGGTGGAACAGTGTGATGGATGCATACCATGTAATGATGCCTGTTATGTATGCCGTACGAAGTCTTGATCAAAGAGCGCCTAATCTCGGGAAAGCATGGATGCAATGGTGGACTATCTAGCAGAGTTTGGAGTGTCCTGAGAAATTAGAGCATTCGGTGGTGGAAAAGCAATGACGTGTACCATGCTTCAGTAGACAAAGAAAAGTTCTATTGAAGTACTTTCATGCTAGATGGATTGGAGCACATTCACCACTACACAATGCTGTTTACATGTTAGATCCTGAATATTGGAATATGGATTTGATGTCCAACGTTGAGGTGGTGCAAGATTTTAATAAAGTGGTAAACACTTTCTATAATAATGTTGATGATCGTGTAAAGTGCATAAAGGAGATGACCTCATTTTGATTGAAAGAGGGTTTATTTTCCAACTCCCTTGTTCAACAAATGGCTAAAGAGCAACCTGCATGGAAGTGGTGGATGATGAATGGTGGTGAGCATTATGCTTTATTGCGCAACCTTGCGATGAAGGTTCTAAGTCAGTGCTCTTCAAACTCAGGCTCAGAAAGAAACTGGAGCATGTACAAATATATTCACAGTACTAGTCGCAATCGACTTCTTGCAAATCAAGCAGATAAACTTGTTTACATGTATTGCAATGAAAAGATCTTGCGAGACATTGAAAGCGAAGAGTATGAAGAAGATATGCCCAGATGGATGTACAATTGTGAGGATGATGTAGTAGACGAGGACTTTGATGATGCACGTTGTGCACCACCCTTGAGATAGAAGACAATTTAGACATTGACTTAGATGAGCTTAATTTAGCAGACGAGAGAGTAAACGGTGAAAGAATCTTGGAGCAAGATATTGACAGAGGAAGAAGTCATTTCATTAATTTCATAAAAAGTACTTGTACAAATGATTGTATTTGGAGAAATTATCAATACAAAAGTAGGATTTGTCTTTCTTAGCTTTCATCTTGAAATAAATTACGAATTGCACTAGGAGTTGCATCTAAAGGTCCTGGTGGTTTATATTCGCTAGCCATGCCGAACACTGTATAAATACCTTGATTTATTGGGACACTGCATAATGCACATGTGGAAGTATTTTGCATTTGCCTCACTAAACATATTAAGTGGTAGTAGTGTCCACAGGGTAGTATATACTGGCCGCTCCACCCATCGAATACTTTGTAACATACAGGACATTGGGGGGTGGAGGAACTAGTAGCCTCAGAAATTGGACATACTGACTAGTCTAGGAAGGGGGGTGGCCCAAGGACTCACTGAGTCTCTTCCAACAAGAGCACTCACATATGGCCTCAGTGACTCATACCGTACAAATTTTTAAAATTATGGACAAATATGACGGAGCAACAGACCCTGTTCAATTCATTCAAATGTTTGAACAGAGATGTGAAGCCTTTGGAAATCCCAACTGCCACACTAAGGTACATGCATTGAACTTATGCTTAGAGGAAAAATCTTGTCGATGGTTCATCGTATTGATGCCGGTGATCAAGACCAACTTCAAAACCTTGAAATTAGCCTTTATACATGGCTTTTCCAGACAAGGTGATCGGTGGAGTGCAGTGACAGAACTCCCTACAAGATCAGGATGTATCAAAAAATGAGAGATGTGGTTTCCTTGGCGCACAGGAGCAATACGTGAAGAGATGCTCTGTACATCTTGGCTGATCTTTGTGAGCTGCTCTTGAATCCCTCTATTGGCCAGGGGAGGAGTTGACGCTTGAGATAATCGCTCAGCTTCTTTCTCCTTCTCTGCTAGCTGTGCCCCTAAGCTTTCTTTGACCTTGTTTAACTCCAATCCAGCGCCCTCCACCATGAGAGCAAGTTCTTCCCTTGTGAATGTCACTGTCTCTTCATGTATGTCGTGGGTGTTGACAGTGGCCTCTCTGGAGGCGAAGTCCACTAGAGTTTCTAGGATAAATTGTGCATATAGCATCTTAGCAAAATAGAGTGGAGCATCGGCGTTATGGAGAGGACGACCGTACACCTCTAAGAAAATGCGCTCGGCATTAGTTTTGATATCATTGTGAGTGCAACGTGAAATCTTCCATCTTCCCTTCTTAATCTCGCCATCTGGACATGGCCATATTTCCTTTATCATCTCTGTGGTTACGCGTTTGTTTATGTCTTTCCATTGGGCATAAGTAGGATTTGTCCATTTCGACAACCTGCATGCTGTTTTTGTAGCTTTGCGAGCTGTCAGGCCATGTGCAAGGGCCTTCATTCGCTCATATGCCTTCTTGGCTAACTCTTGATGCTCGTTTGCTTGCGCCTCTGCCATATTTGCATGAACATAAATGACTTTAGGATTTTAATGAACTGTAAAGATCAACGTAAGATAAATTGACCATTACCCTCAAAAACTTAAAGTTTAACACCACGAGAGGAGATATGTATTGCAAAGACTCAATGAGAAATAGCCACTTGACTCCAAAAATACTTCAAACAATGCGCGCACATCAAATTTTGAAGAGAAAACATAAACTTAAACACCACAAGAGGAGAGAGATATTGCAAAGACTCAATGAGATAATATTTCAAACAATGGACACATCAAATTTTGAAGAGAGAAACAAAGTGCCATTCCTAAAACTTAATCTCCTGATACTGTATCATTACAAAATTGGGGTGAATGACAGCGATAGCTCTACAAGAGGACGTTGTGCCTTCGTTGGGTCAGTATTTAGTGATCTAAGAAATTCAACTACTTGCAAAATTGATTTTCGCTCATCGCGATTAGGCAGAAACATCCAATTTTTGACTCTATACATAATAGTATCCATGATGGTAACTTTGTCATGGGAACTATTATCCATCCACAACTCTTGTACTTTCTGCCAAAAGTCAGATAAAGTTTGTAATAAATATCCCAAGGCAAAAACATCAGATGTGCAGGAGTGTATGCATCTGCCAAAAACGGATCATAAAGCTCCGGGGCTATCCACGGCCGTTTATTGCGCTCTCTGTCTGCGTAGGAGACCGCCTGTGCCACATTCTCAGGGTTCTTGTCTGCTTCAAATACAAAATTGAGAGACACCCGTTTTTTGGGCGCTCTCAGCAGTAACCCCCAATCGATAATACCTATGCGTGGCTTCAACTCTTTTGTAAAATCCAACACTACATTGAATGGATGTAGGTCGGTATGTACAATTTCTGCCAGATGTGCTGCCGCTAGGCCTTCCACCAGGGCATGCATAATATGTGGCATGGTTATTACTATTTGTTTTATTTTAGAAAGTTCTAGATGACTTAAAGGAATATTATCGGGCGGGGGTTGTCTCCATCCTCGATCCAAACGAAAAATTGCTCTAGTGAACTCACTGAATCTGAAGGGAACCTTCAGAAGAGTATCACCAAGCGAGCCGCCATTATAGTACGGGAAAATAGTGATCCAAGGAGATTCTTTTGTGAAGGCAATACACCTGACAATCGATGGGTGTAGAACCTGCATGCCCTGCTCTGCCTGGAAGCTCTCGAACTTGGCGTTGCCTTCTCCTTTGTAGTGCTTTCCACAAAAAGTAATGTGCTCCGGCAAAAATGATATACCTTTAACTGTATACTCTTTTACTGTGCCAAAAACACCAGAGCCTATTGTTCGCCCTTCGAACAGCGCCTCGTGCGGGATGCCAATGAGGTGTGTGCACATAGAATTGTAGATGGTACGATTAATGACACCTGTACCACTTGCATCTGCCTGGCTGGACGTTGCAGCGACGTCCTGGACAATGCGCACTCTTTTGGGGAGGGACTCTGCATCCAGCGCCTTCATGCGCTTGCTCTTGGCTCTTTGCTCGCTCCATACAATGTCCCATAACTGTAGACGTTACATATTAGCTTCAGGCAGGGCAGCATCTCTAAGATCACTGCATGCTACACGCATGCTCCCCAAAATGGTTCATGTTATATGTTGATGGTTGAAATCTGCTATCTTCTGTCTATCAAGCAACTCAGCGTTGCCTCCGCTTCGAAGCCGCCGACGCTGTGCATTTTTCCATATCTGGTCTATTAGATCTCGCATGAGTATCTCAGACTCATTGATCTTTTTGACGACATCATCAGCACATTGTGACACTGTGATGGCTGCTTCAATGCGAATTGCTCATAGAACGATTTTACGCTCTTCAGGGGAAAGCATGTTGGTCGTCTTCAATCTAGCAAATATCACTAAACACAAAAAAACAGAATATCAAACATTACTGAAATCAACATCAAGCAAACGTGAGAGAACAGCAACAAGTGTATCATTACTTATCAATGTTCAAACAAAAACGAAATATCAAATAATTTTAATGAACTCAACATCATCCAATACATCATCAAACGTGAGAGAACAGCAACAAGTGTATCATTACTTATCAATGATCAAACAAAAATGGAATATCAAACAATATTACTGAACTCAACATCATGCAATACATTATCGAACGTGAGACAACCGCAACAAGTGCATTATTACTTATCAAGTGTATACATTATCGAACGAGAGAGGGAGAGGAAGAGAGAGAGGTGTGATAGATAGAGAGAGAGGAAACATTAGATGACATTTTTAATAGTTTTGTGAGTTCCTAAAGAGAGAAAAATAATGTTTTGTAATCCTAAAGCACTCCTCATCTACACACCTATCGTGATAGAGAGAGAGATGTGAAGTGTATCATGAGAGAGAGAGAGAGAGAGAGAGAGAGAGAGAGAGAGAGAGAATTGTGAAGTGTATCATGAGAGAGAGAGAGAGAGAGAGAGAGAGAGGAGGAAGAGAGTTGTGACAGATAGAGAGAAGAAACATTAGATGACATTTTTAATGTTTTTGTGATGTCCTAAAGAGGAAAATAATGTACTGTTTTAATTTTTAAGTAAATAGAGAGAGAAAAAAGAAATTATTAGGAATTATGTATATTTTAAGAGAAAAAAAAAGAAATCCTTATCTACACATCTATCGTGTTGTGAAGTGTATCATGAGAGAGAGAGAGAGAGAAAGAGTTGTGAAGAATAAAAAAATAAAACTTATTTTACACAATTTGAGAAAATTTTTCCATAACCTCCTTTGTATGGCTGACCATTTTTCAATTTTTAACTCTCTAAAATTAATTAGAATTTCACAAAGAGTATTTAAATCATTCTAATGTAAACATTTTCTACTTATTTAGGAGAAACATTATGAAAAAAATGATTTTATCCATCATCTAGGATAAAGAATGGTTGGATTTACTAAAAAAGAGAGGGGAATGCCTTTTTTTCAATGAGGCATAACATCATATTCATTTTAGAGAAGACAAAAATCATAAAAACCATAAAATGAAATAGAAAAGAGAAGAATCTCCAACTTACAAGGAGAATTTGAGAGCTTTCCTTTGGCTTGATGGTTTGAGGGATCTACTCTTGTTTGGAACAAGAGTGGCCACCAATCTTTAGAAGAGGAAAAGGTCAAAAACTAATGAATTATGAGTAAATTCACAGTTTTTGGCAGAAGCAGGGTAATAGTGCAAAAAACACTATTAAGCTTCAACAAAGGAGGAGGCTTCTGTTTATAGGAAAAAGTGAGCCTCTAACCAAGCAAACTGATTCTAGAATTTTCCAGATCAGTTTGGTCAAATTTTTACCATTTTTGGGTCAATTTAGTCCACTTTTTAGAACTAGTTGAAACAGGAGAGAGGAGAGATAAAAATATCTCATTATTTGTTGGGAGTTTAAAACTCTCCCACACATGTGAAATAGGTGCCTCCTTCATGAGGGGAATCCCCCCATACTGAGGTGTCAAAAATGCATCATTTCTTCTAAATATCTCTCTTTTTTAACTATTAACCTTGTCCTTAGTCAACTCTTCATCTTATATGAGTATTTACTTATTTTTGGGAGATTTTCCTTTTATTCTTCCATTTATCTCCTCCCTACATTTGGATGAATCTTATTGGTCCATAGGAACCTTAATTTAAAATTTCAAAAAAATATTGACCCCTAGGATAAGGCCTCTTGAACAGATTATACTTGATTTCTAATGAACCTTCTGAAAATCTTTTCGAACTTCTGTTTCGGGAGAACTTATTTAAATACAAAGAGATATTTTTCCATCCAAAAATATCCAAAATTTGAGTAATCTCTCTCTAGAACATTTTCTCTCTCTAAGAAGAAACAAGATCTTTTATATTTCTTGAAGAGGGATTTGACTACAGGGGAAGATACTGGACATCTTTTATATTTCGTTCATCTTTTATATTTTTGAAGAGGGATTTGACTACAGGGGAAGATACCTCGTCCTTAGGTAAATTTTGAGATCAGTCCAGGTTTGGGTATTTCGTTCGAGACGGTTTGTCTCGGAGTGGTTTCACCGTGCCACTCTAGCTGTCTCCACTATCTTTAGCCTTGCAAGAGCCATTTCGCTCTTCTCATTGTACTCGGTGACATCGAAATATTCTTCCATTGATTCGATCCACTTCTCCACAACCTCGCCCAAGTTTTTCCCTTCACCCTTGAAAGGTCCAGGCTGCGAACTATGAAGAGTTTTACGAACATCTAGGTCGAGCTCGTCTTCATCGAGTTGGGAGTTAACATTTCTACCACGACGACCTCGATCCATGTTCCTATCAATACAAAAATTCTTGTTAAGTCTCTTTACTTATGATTCAATCCGATTTTCGATTCAACTGATTTCGAGGTTCTCTAAATAGGTCGGCTCCCCACAGAATCAAGGGATAAAGATACTCATATAGAATGCATTATCAGTTTAAGAATATCTCATTCATATCTTTAACACAATAATGGTCCATCAGACTAATTTTTTCCATCTGAACAGTCCTCCATGGGGATTTCAATTTTTTAGATTTTTAATTTATCATCCCTTAACTTGATCCACTGGACAAAAGTTAATAGTAGCAATCTGCCAGCACAATCCACTAATCTCATAGTGATTGGCTGAAGTCATTAACGTCATTCCAGTTAAGAACATCATCACAGGGACTCGTCCCATTCATCCTCATTGCGGTTTTGCTTAGCTTATTACATTTCAACCAAATTTTAGGGATCATCATTTTTCAATGAGAATCCAAATCAACTCATCAGTTCTCAACCAGAATTTAAAAATCATATCGACCACATTCGAATTCATCATCTGGATAGCATTAATGCTTATAATTTCAAGTCTTAGATTTACTCGTATATACTGCCAATAAAGAGCTGCAGTTATACCCTCGGTATATACGAGTAGTCATGGTTCTTGGAACTATAAGGTAAATACCATCATGTCTAGGCCTCAAGCAAGTCAGGGATTCCATACAATTGTTGTACTTCCATCTGAAGACCCAATTACCAATTTATTACGAGTTTCAGTTTGAATATCAAATTGTATGAATTTTATCACACAATTACAACCTGTCAAAAGCCTTAACTAACTGAGCTCATCTGACCGAACCTGTAAGTCCCATAGTCAGATTAGGGTAAAAGACTATACTTGGATCATAGAGACTAACGCTTTTTTCCTCATTGAGAGGCATAGCCGTTGATTCTTTTCCATAGAACAATTTTTTGTCCGAAATTTACTTCATCTATCGAACTAAATAGAAATTGAGTCTCGATTTACAGATCCATCAGTCCAACCTAACCCCATCCAGCCCCATGGGTTAGCTAACCGCCCAACCACTGTAGTGATGGGATCCAATTAGGAATTTGGTTAGGTTTTGTCCCGAGTACCAGAGAAAAGAGTTCCGAGGCCCCCTAGCCGGATATTCATGTAAACATAAAACTAGTCACATCACTTACACACCCAATATGAAATTGCCTTTTTCTCAGTATCAGCTATCTTTAAAACAATCCTTTAATGAAACCATTGTGTCACTGATCACAATCCTCAAAATCTTTGGTTGAATCCTTATTTCCAATCATTCCTTCATTGGTGTACTTATGGCATCATTGGCAACTAGAACGCTCACCACCTGTTCACACAAGGGCCTTTTCGATAGTTCCTAGCTCATAGTAACCGACAATATATTCATATAACAAAATGGAATCTCCATGGAAGATCAGCAAGATCAACTAATAGATCCATATAAAAGAGTCATGGACTCATCCATTGAGGACCTGCAAGGTTAATCAACCAAATCCATGCTCGGTTTTAGAAAACAACTCTTACTCCTTGATTCAATATCGTCCACGATGCACGTGTGGGTATCTTCGACGACCCAGAGCCCGAGCACCGTATGGTCAGCACCCTCTAGGATCCTTCGCAGGTCACCTAACGCTTCACTCATAGGCCGCTTCCTTGGTCCCTCATCACCGTACCGAAAGCTCACCATTTAAATCGAGCCGAGGCTAGTCAAGACCTCGGCCGACCATGCTACGTGAGACGTCCTCCATTGACTCTTCGTCAGCTGTTGTAACTTTATCAGTTAGGTCTCCACAACCTTAATCACAAGACGGTCAAAATGCTTCCCCAGTATTCTTGACATAAAACAGTCATTTACAAACAGGTCACAAATACAGTTTCTATAATGAACTCTCGTCTTACCACATTATCCCTCATCAATCCACATTACTTATTCCACATTCCATTCATATGTGTACTCGTTGTCATCCAATCACATCATTTTCCATCTCATCACCTCTGATTCATTCACATCACATCATTTATTCACATCCTAATTCACATGTCATCACATCTCATCCATTCACTCATATCGACGTCACATCATTTCACATACACATTCGCATTCATTATTCTACATACACATCCACATTCGTACATCCACATCCATACATCCACTTCCACATCTGCATTCATACATACACATCCATATTCACATCCATACATCCACATCCACATCCATACATCCATTTCCACATCCACATCCACATCCATTTTCACATCCACATTCATATATCCATATCCACATCCATAAATCCATTTCCACATCCACATTCACATCCATACATCCATTTTCACATCCACATTCATACTTCCATATCCACATCCACATTCATACATCCACATCCCCATTCACATTCATACATCACATCCACATCCACATCCACATCTACATTCATACATCCACACATCCACATCCATGTTCATACATTCACATCCACATGCACATCTACATTCATACATCCACACATCCCCATTCACATTCATACATCCACATCCACATCCATACATCCACATACATCCATACATCCACATCATCCATACATCCACATCATCCATACATCAATCTACATTTACCTACATCATTCACACATCAAACCACATCATCCATTCACATCTGATTCACATGTCGTCATTCATTCACATCCCTTATCATTCATTCATATCAGGATTTACATTCCTTCACATCCTATATCATTCATTCACATCCTAATTCATAGGACATCACATCCATTCATCCATTTTCATTTATCTGATTCATATCACTTCCATCCATCCATTTACATCTATCTTATTCCTATCACATCTCATCACATCTATTTATAGAATGTAAGAGAATTCTAATTTTTTGATATAAAGATTCTTTACGTATCTAATTAGGCATAAAGATAACTTTAGTAGGAATAACACTTTTATAAAAATCCTTTTATGCATCTATTTAGGCATAAATTCAATTGTAAGGAAAATAACACTTTCGAATTAAAAATAAACCTTTTATGCATTTTACTATGCATGAATTCCATTTTAAACAAATTAACACTTTCAAAAAAAATAAATCTTTTATGCATTTTACTATGCATAAATTCCATTTTAATGAGAATAACACTTTCAAAATAAAAATAAATCTCTTATGCATTTATCTATGCATAAATTCAATTTCAATGAAAATAATACTTTTAAAATAAAAATAAATCTTTTAGGCATCTTTCTATGCATAAAATCAAAATTGATGAAAATAACTCTTTTGAATTAAAAAGAAAATTCTTTATGCATTTATTTATGCATAAAATCAAAATTGATGAAAATAACTCTTTTGAAATAAAAATAGATTTCTTTATGAATCTTTCTATGCATAAAATCAAAATTGATGAGAATAACACTTTTGGATTAAAATAAATTCTTTATGCATCTTTCCATGCATAAATCCAATTTAGTAGGAATTATAGTTTTAGAATAAAAGGGTTTCTCTTATGCATCTAGTTTATGCATAAATTCCATTTATGATGAAAATTATACTTTTAATATAAAAAAAATCTTTTATGCATACAAATCATTTATGATGAAAATCACTCTTTTAATATAAAAGAATTTCTTTTATGCATCCATTTATGCATTTCTTTTATGCATCCATTTATGCATAAAAATCATTTATGATGAAAATCACACTTTTAATATAAAAATTATCTTTTATGCATATGTTTTTGCATACAAATCATTTATGATAAAAATCACTCTTTTAAAATAAAAAAAATTCTTTTATGCATCCATTTATGCATAAAAATCATTTATGATGAAAATCACACTTTTAATATAAAATTATCTTTTATGCATATGTTTTTCAATACAATCATTTATGATGAAAATCACTCTTTTAATATAAAAGAATTTCTTTTATGCATAAAAATCATTTATGATGAAAATCACACTTTTAATATAAAAATTATCTTTTATGCATATGTTTTTGCATACAATCATTTATGATGAAAATCACTCTTTTACTATAAAAGAATTTCTTTTATGCATCCATTTATGCATAAAAATCATTTATGATGAATATAACACTTTTATAATTAAATTAACAATTTCAATATACTTCCTTCTATGCATAGAGTTTAACTCTAAAGGAAGTAACACTTTTTTGATAAAATATTTTTAGTATGCATTTTTCTATACCTAGGATAAAAAATAACACTTTAAGAATACATATACGATGGGAATTACTCTTTTTGAATAAAAAATAAAACTAATTTTTTAGAAAATTTTGCCATAACCTCCTTTGTATGGCTGACCATTTTTTAATTTTTAACTCTCTAAATTTAATTAGAATTTTACCAAGAGTATTCAAATCATTCTAATGTAAACATTTTCTACTTATTTTAGAGAAATATTATGAAAAACTTGATTTTATCCATTAATCAGTCATCTAGGATAAAGAATGGTTGGATTTACTAAAGAAGAGAGGGGAATGCCTTTTTTCAATGAGGCATAATATCATATTCATTTTAGAGAAGACAAAAATCATAAAAACCATAAAAATCATAAAATCATAAAAATCATAAAAACCATAAAACAAGGAGAATTTGAGAGCTTTCCTTTGGCTTGATGGTCTGAGGGATCTACTCTTGTTTGGAACAAGAGTGACCACCAATCTTTAGAAGAGGGAAAGGTCAAAAACTAATGTATTATGAGTAAATTCACAGTTTTTGGCTCTTTGGAGAAGCAGGGTAACAGTGCAAAAAACACTATTAAGCTTCAACAAAGGAGGAGGCTTCTATTTATAGGAAAAGGTGAGCCTCTAACCAAGCAAACTGATTCTAGAGTTTTCCAGATCAGTTTGGTCAATTTTTGACCATTTTTGGGTCAGTTTAGTCCACTTTTTAGATCTAGTTGAAACAGGAGAGAGGAGAGATAAAAATATCTCATTATTTGTTGGGAGTTTAAAACTCTCCCACACGTGATATAGGTGCCTCCTTCATGAGGGGAATTCTCCCATACTGAGGTGTCAAAAATGTATCATTTCTTCTAAATATCTCTCTTTTTTAACGATTAACCTTGTCCTTAGTCAACTCTTCATCTTATGTGAGTATTTACTCATTTTTGGAGGATTTTCCTTTTATTCTTCCATTTATCTCCTCCCTACATTTGGATGAATCTTATTGGTACACGTTGAATAATGTGGAGATTTTTTGAATATTCTATAGTTTCTCCATAGATGGGAGCCTAGCTTGTTCATAGAATGAAGCATCTCTACACATCATTTCGAAGGCTTCCCTAGTAGTTGGAGTCCAGAAGAGGTACTTATCTACCCTCTCTATGTCTACAATATTATCATCCTCCTTGAGATTCTATGCAATGATTGTCTTCCCCAGTAGTTGGAGTCCAGAAGAGGTACTTATCTACCCTCTCTATGTCTACAATATTATCATCCTCCTTGAGATTCTATGCAATGATTGTGAGGCAGTAGTCCTCCCTAAGGTTTAAGGTTGCCTGTAGATCCATTGTCAAAAGGTTGTTGCAAGATCAGGGTGTCCCTATGACAATGCTTGGAGAGCAAATATGGAGTGACCAAGGTACTTCAAATGAGATCAAGAAACTAATATAAAATACACATAGACTCAAATTAACCCAATATAATTTAAACTAATATAAATTAGTCTAATTAATCAAATAAATCAAAAATATGATAAAATGATAAAAATGATCTTTCCATACTTAGAGTGATCCAGTTTTTTTTTTCATAGATGCAAAATTACAAGCACACCAATCCCTATAGGTTAAAAATGTAATTTTACTAATTAGGTTATTAATATTTATAGGCCTTCTGATAGCTTGGAAGAAATTTAGAAAAGAAATCATTAAAAATCCAACCATTGGATTTCTAGTTTTAACTAATCACCACATTGTACTAATGTCTCACTATCTACCACTCTTTTTATCTACAAGATTGAGCATTTTAAGTGGTAGTTATTGTGGGTGCAAAAAGTGGCATATACGATAACACGTTAAAGACCTTGAAATATTTAAAGAAAATAGACAAATAGCTTAAAACTTTCTCAAAAAATTAAGTTAAGCTCTATATTATGTGAAGATCTAAGATCCAAAGTGGGAATCCATATAAGTTTATACGTAAAAGATATTAGCATTTTATTGACTTAGTCCAAATTTGGGACAGAGTGTATACATTGACTTTGTACCTAAGGAAATGAGAACTTCAACTATCTAATGCTTAATCAGATTATGCAACTATATTCTCAACTTTGCATGTGATTTTTCAAAAACAAGAACTTGAAAGGAAATTCCTTTGTTAGCTAGAAGAGATTGGCCACTAAAGGTAAACAAATGCCTATGTTGGTTCATGAAAAAACGGCCTATTTGCATTGTGGTGATTATATATTAATACATAGAAATAAATCAAGAAATGGCATAAAATAACATGTTCAAAGGGTCTTAATGGTGGAAATAACATTAATTCCATGACTTTCATACAAATCACCACAATGTGATCGAGCTGTGTTTATCCATGAAGAAACGACATGTTCGCATTGTGATGATTCTATCTTAATACACAAAAATAAGTGAAGAAATGACCTAAAATAACGTGTTCAAAGTGTCTTAATGGTGTAAATAACATTTATTGCATTCATACAAATCACCATAATGCGATAGGGCTTTGTTTGTCTACGAAGAAATGGCATGTTGATTCTATCATAATACACAAAAATAACTCATGAAGTGGCCTAAAATAATGTGTTCAAAGGGTATTAATTGTGAAAATAACATTAATTCCATGACTTTCATATAAATCATCACAATGTTATAGGTCTATGTTTTCGTCCATGAAGAAACGGCTTGTTCAGGTTGTTGTGATTTTATCTTAATACGCAGAAATAACCTAAAATGATTTTTGGGAAATCAAAACAGAACGGATTGGCATCAACAGAACTATAATGGTGCAAATAGCTTTAAAAATTTATGGAGTTACTCAGAAGAAACGAGGAAAAAACTTAGAGAACAAATGGCTCAGAAGAATGTAGGCAAACTGAGAACAAATGCTCTTATCGTTTTTATATGCATGAGCATTAAATGCACCACTGTCACGTATTAGAGGCGGCTTTAAATGATGACACGCATACACTATTTATCGTTGATGCATGCAGTTGTACACATAAAAATTCAGCCATGTCATCATTCAGTCGCCTCTCACACATGTACACTTATTAGCAATGTGAACATGTATGCAGTCGTACCATTAGGGAAAATTTGGACTCTCAACTGGGCCTCATAAGGCCTCTCTCTCTCTTCTGCAAATCAAGGGAAAGTGCCAAAGTTAATGTTATAATATTTGCTCTCTCTCTCTCTCTCCTCTTTGGATCTTCCTTAACAGTTTTTTATAAAGATCCCCTATTACTTTATCAAAATATTTGTTTCCACCTGTAATATTACTCAAATCCTATGTAATAACTCCATCTTTTGCATTTACTTACTGCGATGCAATTCATGAGCTTTTCACTCATTCTTTCTTTCATTTTGAGCTTTGCACTCATTCTTTCTTTCATTCAATGAGTCCCCTTCCCCTTAATCATCATTCATTCTTCTTGTCGATCATTTCATATCGACACAATGATCATCCTCCTCTCCACCGTTTTTTAAATTCTTTTGTATACTATGTAATGTGGGTTATTATTATGGTGCCATTTTTTGCTATACTCCTCCATGGATCCATCATACTCAGAGTTACATGGCAATCCACTTGGAGACGTGGGGTCAAGGAACTCAAACAACCTGGTAATAAAAAAAGAATAATGGTGTTTCATTTTTTCTTCGAGAAACTCTTTACTTACATCTTGTAGACTCAACATGAATGTATCTTCTACTAATTCAAGTTATTTATTGTGGATGTTTCTCTTTCATTTCTCATTTGGTAGAGAGAATCATGTAGCGTGGTTGGAAACACAAGTGAGAGACGGAAGCAAGTGGAGACCACAATGAAGGAGCGTCTCACAATCAGCCCATGTTCATCACAAAAACATTGTCATACAAGCAGCCATATGAAATTAACTCTATATAGTTCACTTTGTTTGATCTCTAGTGAATTTCAATATCCTACTCCCTCTGTGTATCTCCTATAACTAACACCCCACCGACTCATGAAAACGTAAGGAGCACACGTCCCCTTGATTCTCATATGCCTCCTCATGTTGTAGTGAGTCACACATGCATCATGATGAGTCGGGGATTAATCTCCCAGTTACTTTGCTAAAAGTAAAAAAATTAGTTCACCTTTCTTTATCTACAGGTGAATTTCAATATACAATGTCAATATCCTACTCCCTCCATGTATCCCCTAATTCACACCCCTGACTCACGAGACAACACGAGAAGCACACATCCCCTTAGTGCTAATGTGCCTCCTCTCATTGTAGTGAGTCACGCACACATCATGATGAGTGGGGGATTAATCTCCTAATTACTTCGTTAAAATTTAAACTTTTAGTTCACTTTTCTTGATCTACAATGAATTTCAATATACAATGTCAATATCCTACTCCTCCCTCCATGTTTCCCCTAACTCATAGAGCCCCGACTCATGAAAACGTGAGGAGTATGTGTCCCCTTGGTGTGCTGACATGCCTCCTCACGTTGTGTGAGTCACGCATACATCATGATGATTTGGGGATTAATCTCCTGGTTACTTTCTTAAAATTAAATTTTTTAGCTCAATGTAAGAAAAGATATACGCAAAACAAAAGACACATTACATCATTTTATTTCAATCATTTCAAGCAACATATTTTTTTTGGAAACAATAGTTATATATATATATATAATTCCAAAAATAGCTTTACATCAAAACCCAGTTACAATCTCATATCTGCAAACTCTTCATATCCATATTACGAACTCTATAGATCATCAGGATCAAATGGTGAAGGTGGAGATGATGGAGTGTGGGGCTGGGGCTAGGGCTAGGGGTTCTGCTGCTGCATCGTTGATTAGGCTCTCGATTGTCTGAACCCAAAACTCCTCTACGTCCTGGTTCATAGTCCTCCAAGTTTGCAACCTATATGAAATCAACAAGGCATAAGTTAAGTCTGCATAAAAAGTATTGAAAATGATGTAGGAATTTTGTAACTTTGTAGAACACATACATGTCCTGGTAACCCCGATATCAACAAGGCATAAGTTAAGTCTGCATAAAAATTATTGAAATGATGTAGGAATATTGCAACTTTGTAGAACACATACATGTCTAGTAACCCTATTAGCATATGAACCATTATCTTCGCATTCAAGAATACCCTCCATCCACATGTGTTCCTATTAGGTTGTAGGGGCACTCAAATTTCCTCAATTTTGTAATCCACGAATACATCTTGTGTAAGCGCCTCGAGTCCCATGGCCAATTTCTCTAGGCACCTAAATATGCAATGTAGTTAAAGTAAGGTCAACATACCTACAAAGTTTATACTAAAGATGAACGAAATTAAACAAACACTTAATTTCGTATTGTTCCATGGCACCTTTCATTTGAGTTGGCTAGTAGGAATTTCCTCTACATCATGTCCGCAATCACGAGAATCTAGTGGCTCCTATAAGTTTGAGTGAATCTGTAAGACCCATCTCACTGAACCTAAAACATTACATTACTCGTATGGTATTTATTAACACTTACCCCTCATTGTAACCCAATGTAATGAGTTGAGTAGAGTCTAAATTCACCCATCAAAACCACTAAAGTATGCCTAAGTAAGAATAGCTATCCAAAAGTAGAGCTGTCAGATCATTGATAATAGGGAATCTACAAAATCAACTTCATTCTATTGCAGTAATGGCATGTCAGCTACAATATTATTGCACAAACAAACAATATACAGATCAACGCCCTACACATTACATTACTCATATGGTATTTATTAATTGACACTTACCCCTCGTTGTTGTAACCCAATATAATGAGTCAAACAGAGTCTAAATTCACCCATCAAAACCACTGAAGTATGCCTAGGTAGGAATAGCTATTTGAAAGCAGAGCTATCTTCAATAACAGGGAATCTACAATATACACTTCATTTTGTTGTGGTAATGGCATGTTGGCTACAATATTATTGCACAAACAAAAAATATATAGATCAGCACCCTAGACAATAACAAAAAAAAGCCCTTACAACTCGAAAAAAAGATAACTTACCAAAGAATAGAAAGCATGATGATGTCGTTCACCTCCCTCAAAGAGTTCAACAACACTAGAGTGTTGTTGGCATCAAGAATTAACCACCGCCTTTTCTAATACATACTGAAGGTGGTGTACCAGATGGGGACAAGAATAGGGATTGCTCGATAGTTGGATCTATGCAGCTCTACACAAAGCCTCATATAGTGTCCCACAAGAAGAAACTCCACTGTAGTATGCCTCTACTCGGCATGCACTATCACCCTCCTCCGCCTGCTAGACCAGATTGACTGTTGGGGCTCACATCCCTGGAAGAATTGAGATAAGTATCCCTTTTGTGCTAGGGTCCTTCAAAAACTTCATCAATTGTAACCTCTTTGGCGAGGTCTTCATTAAAGAGGAAGCATCTCAAGGATAGTCTTCATTTTTAGGTCTCGAATTGGAAGAATATCGGGACTTAATCGTACCTGTACCTAGTATGCCTAGGGATCTTAATTCTCTATCAAAAATAGTCACACAATGTGCATGTGCTACCATGTAGGCACAGTCTTGGAAAAATTCTACAAAAAGTCTTTAATTATAGAGACTGAAGGTAGCCCAGTGACGACACTTGCCATTTGACGTTCAAGCTAATGTCCTCACAGATTTATCTCACAACCCTCCAGAATGGAAATTTTACAATATCCGATTATGTGTTATTTTGTTCCCGCTTTCTCTCTCTGAGGACATATGTATACTTTTGTATCCTCCTCCATCTTCGTGCTTGCATCATCATCCTTGTTGATTTACCGCTCCTTTGCAAAGTTGTTATTCCAGAGCAAGGTGATTTACCGCTCCTTTGCAAAGTTGTTATTCCAGAGCAAGGTGTGGATTGTCAACCCTATAAGCAATAGACTTTGTGCAAGCCATCTTTGAAACTCCCAAGAAGAATAAAAGTAATGAGAAACATAAGCAAGCAGAAGAACAAGAAGAACAAAAGTAAGGAGAAATGTAAGCAAGCAGAAAAACAAGAAGGAAAAAGTGTGAGGGAGGCACTAGTCTCGGGGGAGGGGTGCTCGAAATATTAATGTGTGAGAATATATGGATATGTACAATATAAGCATGCGAGAATTAAATTCAAAACATGATTAGTCTTTTTTATCATGGCCTTGCCCGCATGTGGCACATTCTCATGTACGGCTTGAACATATGGTGATGAGGAGGATCTATACAATCATGCACATTTAATGCAAGGATCTTGATGGATACACATGTGTACTCATATTGGACACATTTTGTGCATGCATGCCTCTAGGCTATATATGTATATATATATATATATATATATATATATATATATATATATATATATATATATATATATATACACACACACACAACGCGAGGGGGCACCCCCTCCCCATGAGAGAGGGTTCCCCTTTGTGCTCTAGTGAGTTGGTCACACCCAACTCACAAGGAGGCATGTCCACCCTTGCTGGCAACCACTGCCCCCTTAGAATTGTGGTGAGTTGGGTCCATCGAACTCACCACATTTGACGGCGAGGAGTACGTCCACCCCCACGACCTATGCCCCCTTGTGTTATGGTGAGTTGGGTGATGTTGTTTGTGTTATCTATTGTGCAGTTAGGCTTATTTTGTCTTACTACTTTTGTTTCAGATAGAGAAGTATGGAAGAGCAAACCAACTGGTGCAGACATGCTCTCATCATTCCTCGACAGCCTAGACCTTCCGAGCAAGGCGTCCGACATTGCAACAATGTTCAGCTGTGTGATGTTCCTCTCGGTGAAATTATTGTGTCGGCATAGAAGAAAATTGTTGAGAAAGAGCAAGAATTTCATAATCCCAATTCAGCGAGTGAAGTGATTATTAATTCTGCAAAGTTTATGCATATCAATGATTTCAAAATATCTGACTCCCATGGTTTTAGTTAGAAGGTTAATAGGGATCTTCACAAGGTGAGACGGACTTTCAAGATGGTGGTGGATAGGATTTTCCCCATCCATTGGTGTGTATGAATATGGTCTCCTCTGCTTCTTACACATTGTGCTGGAGGTTGAGGTGGAAAAAGATGAAGATGAACCTGTCGAAGTAGAGGAAGAAATTGATGAGGTCAAGGAGGAAATGGAGAGCCAAATGTTTGATATTGACCGGCTCAAGTGTGAAACTTTGCCATTTTCTCAAGAAGAGTGCAATGTGTCATCATCTCACTAAGGAAGTGGATGTTGTCCCCACTATAGCTCTTCCTATAGGAGGCTGCCATTATGTTTTGGTATCTGATCTTCAAGAACTTTTTGATTTTAGGGAATACTATTGTCTTGGGATAATTGCCCAAAATCTTGAAGAGGAGGTATATTTTGTTTTTTATGAAAACAAGATGATAAATATATATCCCTTGACCTCCATAGAGATGATCAATTTCATTCGGCCTCGAATGCATTATCAATGATATTTCAGGATATTGCTAGCTATGAGGAAGTGTGTCTCCCCACAAAAGAATTTCAAAAGATTGAAGAGAGACTCAACATTTCAAACTTGGGAAGGAATTTGGAGTAAGGAGGGTCCTCCAGGGGGAAAGAGAAGGCAACCAACATCAACCTCTAGCACGATACTCTACTTACTAGTGTGATGAAAATTAGAAGGTGATTGTTCATCATCCCCATCCCTAGCACATAATTTTTTTTATATCCTTTCAAGGTGACTCTAAACTCTATGAAGTCCTTTTTTTGCAATTATTTATCTTTGAGGATGATTTTCTCCATCGTAGTAAAGGTAAACATAACAATGGGTTTGGAAAGGACTCGAGACTTGCGCCAAAGTATATAAAGTTGGTCAAGTTTCCATAGGTTGTTATTTTCTACAAGAAGTTCTTCAAAGACAACACAACTTTTCCTTTGTTTTTCAAGAACTTGTCAAGATATCTTGGGGGCTATCCAGTTAGGTGGAATAGTGACAGAGTAATATTTTTGGAGAAGCAAATAGC
This sequence comes from Cibotium barometz, assembly GCF_041138505.1. Classification (NCBI taxonomy): domain Eukaryota; kingdom Viridiplantae; phylum Streptophyta; class Polypodiopsida; order Cyatheales; family Cibotiaceae; genus Cibotium; species Cibotium barometz. The sequence goes on along the minus strand of NC_141046.1, from coordinate 49,948,935 downwards.
TCTATGAATCTTTAGCCAAGGACTAGCCACCCATGCACTGAGAAGTTCATACAACTTGTCATACATAGCATGTGCACTATCGGCTGGTGTCAAGGATCCCAAGGTGCTAGCAACGGATTATGGAAAGCACGAGTTGCTTTAGAAATTGAAGGCAAAGGTTTAATCAAAGGAAGAAACTTGAGGGAAATTCAGATGATCAACCTTCTTCAAAAAGGATTAAGCTTGATGACGATGATGCTACAAATAAACGCAATAGTCTTTAAACTTCTGAAAGTTAATGTCAATCCTTTGCATTGTCATACATTCTCAATATAGTTTTTGATCTTTTCAGCGGCAAGAGTTGTATGACACACTAGTTAGAGATAGGGTTTTAGAGTGTAAGCCTCAACCCCGCTGCGTTGCCTGCCCCACTCAGATAGCACATGCGGTAATAGCCAGTGCTGGCACATGCCGGTAGAGATGATTCAATACTCCCCTTATGCAAGGAGTGCCCACGTTGCCTCGGGGATGCACTGGAGCAAACGGGTGGGTGGACACCTAGTTGGCTACCATGTAGTGGATATGATTTAGCCCCATCCTCCTGCATGCCACAATGATATCACTTTAGCACTTGTCCCATGATCTCTCCTTTTAATCACAGTACACAGAAACCTTTGCCTCAGCCTCTTTTGTATGCTAACACTTGTCCCAACAATGACCTCTCCTTTTAACCCTGCAGGGTACACAAAAACCTTTGCCTCAACCTCTTTCATATGCTAACACTTTATCCTTTAGAACAGTGGACGCTATCGTCATGCAAAGCCTACAAGATGCAATCTCGCAGGTAGACCTTTGAGCCACCAAATCAAACTTTGGTGATAACCTCTAACATGCACTCCCAAAGAAAGTCTTCACCACTCATGTTGCTCTCCCTACAAATCATGTCTGCCTTGATTTTAAATGCGCAACAGAGTATGACTTACCTACATGTACTTCAAAGGATGTATCCCATTGGAAGAAGAGTTCAAACAATGGTTTGCAACAACATTCCAAGGTAAAGCTACTCTTGTTCACTTCCATTTTGCTGGCAAAGTCTTCTTCTAGGTCCTAGTGGAGTCAATAATGCACAAAGACAATGTCTATGCAATGGTTCTCTGCTACAATGGTAGCTTGGTGCATATTATCCTCTAGTATCCCACCTTCAAACCAGAGCACATTTTATAGAATGAGTGCCCACAATATGAGTCATCTTCCCTGACCTACCGTATTATCTATGGACTGAGGTTCCCACAATGGGGTTGGAGTGCTCGGCAAGGCATTGTACACACCTCCATTGGAACACAACCAAGGCCGAGGGCTGCGCCGATGCTGCATCTTGTGGGATAGGAGAAACAACATCCTAGAAGTCATGTCATTCTTGACCCCAAAGGGCATTAAATTCAACATTTCTGTTTTCTTTAGCACATTCCCAGATTTGTGCTATAAATACAAGCAAGCTAGCCATTTCGCCAAAGATTTTCCTCAGCCTAGCCGTGGCTCCAACTCTAATGCTAGTGAAGACTCCAAGAAGAGTACCGACACATTGCAAGTATATGTACAATGCCCGCCTCTCGTCATGTATCTCACATTGATGTATGGTGCACATTTGTATGGCCCCCATTATGAGGAGAAGCCATTGGTGTGCATATCTTTAGTGGAAACCCTAGCTTAGATGTTGGAAGGGGTTGTAGTTTGTTGTGACCGTTGTTTGCTGGTTAGGAGATGATGAGGGGTACAAGTATGGGGTCCACGGCCCAAAAAGGTATAGGGAATATTCCTTATAATATTTCCTTGGATACTAATTTCATCATTAGTGGGCAGTGGTGGTTGGTGGGATGCATTATGAATACGTGGGGGGTGAGTCATGTCAATGCAGTGTAGCTGCCCACGTCTTGGACGTGTCCACTGCACTACTTGTGCAACACTATAAATGGACATAATTGGCACAAGCAAAGGAATCCAATGCTTGTGAGCATATGTTGCTTATAATCTCAGTACGGCCTCCATCCAAAGTCTATCTAGATTGTCATCTAAGCTCTACACTAGAGTGCACAGGTGAACAACACCATCATATTGTATCTATCTCTTGTTTGGTATAAACAGAATTTTAAAATTCTCTCCATTCTCTCTATTGCATCATCTAGTGTACTTTCTCTTGCTGTATCTTTTTTCATCGTGCCATATTCTTATACACATCTCTAGCCCCATCCAACACATCTTGTGTGCATGTGGCTCCAACTCCAAGGGCAGAATCCTCAATCACAGAAAAGAGAGGGAAAAGATTAGAGATCTCGACTGCAACCTAGAGATACTAATGTGCCTCATCAGGGGAAAAGTAAAGGTTCCCTCAACAAGGAAGCCCGTGCTAAAGGAAAAGTCCTTATATTGGGTAACAAATATGATTCTTTGGTGGCTCTTGAGCCCATTGAGTTGGATATGTTGCAAGGCATTTAATATGTCTATGCACACAAAGGTTAAACTCCTCACTTTGAACATCCAAGGGATATGTTCCAACAGGAAGAAATGAATATTTTAAATCTCTTTGATGCATGGCAAGCTGAATTTCTGTGTTTGCAAGAACTAAAAATCAGAGGCGACCACCCCCTCAACCTTGAGAGGGTGGACTTTCTTTTTGCATTAACACACCTTATCTCACCGAGCAAGAGGGACCGCCATTATGCTCAAACTAGGGTGCATGTACACGGAGCTATTCAGGGAGGAGAACAGAGATGTGCTGGTGCTAAAGGTAAAGAACTCCTTTGTTCGGTTTTCTCTTTACAATGTGTATGCTCCTAATAATGACTCTCCGGGGAGGGCGCAGCCTTGTGGGAAAGACTAGGAACATTAATGGAGGGAGAAGATGAAAACATGTTTGTGGATTTCAATATGGTCAAGGCCATGGATCGTTCGCACCCTCAGTTGGACACATGTAAAGCAAATAAGGAAGCATGGCATGCATGAAAACAACAACACAATTGGGTCCATATTCATCAAGTTTACAGATAGACAAATGTATGCAGTTACATGTGGACGAAAAAAAAAATCGAGCTAGATTGGGGAGCAGCCTAGTTGGATTAGGTGCTGGCCATTCTAGAAAAGATGGGACTTCATACTGGCCATTCTAGATAAGATGGAATTTCGATGAGCCCTGATTGGGATGGTTTGTGATCTATTGCTTAATGCTAACTCAAAGGTTATAATCAATGGAGTGGCAGTGGGAGAGTATGCATTGTAGAGGTCTATCAGACAAGGCTACACACTTGTCTCCTGCTCCTTTTTGCCATAGTTAACAAAGCCATTATTGGGGCTAATGTCCATTACTTCTAAGAGAGAGGCTTCATCAAAGGTCTCCCCCTTCGGAAGGAAACAAGGAGATGATGGAGAGACGGAAGACTCTCTCACTTGTAGCATGAGTAGTATGATCCGTGTGTAGCTCAATCCAATGGGATTTGCATCCCTTTCGGAGCTAGGGATTCAACCCGTACCAGTGCACAAAAGCTTATCCACTATGAACACCACTACCTTGACATAGACTTAACACACAGAAGCTCAATCTTGCCATAACTCATTCACTCATCATCCCACTCATTCATGCATCTAATACAAGAAGAAAGCTAAGCTAATGCATACACAAGCTCAAAGCATACTTCATTCTCAAGCTCTTACTTCCCTAGCATGCACACAAACCTTGAAGCTTAATGGAACTTGAAGCTTAATGGAACTTGAAATAAACATGCATTCTCAATCACTACTCAAGAAATGCCTTGCCCATGGATTAATGGAACTTAAAATAAACCTTGAAACTTAATGGAACTTAAAATAAACATGCATTCTCAATCACTACTCAAGCAATGCCTTGCCCATGGATTACAAGCTATGGATAAGCTTAAGCTTGAATCCACTACCACACAAAGCCTAATAGAGAATGCACAAGCATCAACAAAGAAACATGCACACTAGAGAAATAGAGATGAGAAGAGAGACAATCATCATCTCATTGCATTGAATTAAAAAGAGCATTACTCATACAATAATGTAGATGGGGAGAGAGAAGAGCTTGCACCTCTATGAAAAAGAGGGAGAGCTAGTCTCAAGAGAGCTCAAACATGAGTGTAGCCCAATGTGTCCCTAAGCTCTCAAATGAGCCACTTTTTATACTAAAACTCTTAAAACTCCCAAAACTTCCCATGTGGGATTATTCTTAAGCCCACTCCCACACTCATATACAACTTGGAACTCTTTACAAGAGCCCTAAATAAGAATGTCAAGTCTCTTGTTTTCCTGCTTGCATCTTTGCGTTGCATCCTTGCATTGATCACCACTCGTCACACAACACTCCCCCTTCCTATTTTGCGCACGTCCTCGAGCGCAGTAGAAGCAAAAGCTGCAAAAAACAATGGATACAAGTAAAGCCTTTTATTGAAAAAAAAAACCAGCAATGACAATCTCACACATGAGCATACAAGTGAAAGGCTGATTAGAGTTTTAAAGAGTGCTAAAAGAGGTGAGTAAAGACTAGTCAAAGTGAGACTAGGTGGTAGATAGTGCTATGCAAAGGCAAGTGTGCTTGTACACCGCAGGTTATGACCGCAGTCTCAATGTTCTACAATTGTTTAAGTTATTCCTACGTGGCAACCTGACTCCTAAATATGAGCAATGGTGATTGGACCTTTTTTTGGGAGTGTGTGTGTAAAAGTTGCATAACGAGGAAGGTTCCATCCCAATGAGACCCAAGCAATGGCCAAGAGACCTCCGCCCAAGAGAATCTAAAGGCCACTAAGTATCGCAAGGGCGACAGACCCTTTTCTTTCTTTTTGACATAAGGAGTACCCCATGAAGATGAGGGCATCGGTCTCGAGGGCCCATAATATACCCCAGAGTCCTACCAGCATCCATCAAGGCGATAGAGTCCTTGAAGGTCTTTCTTAACCTTTTAGACGTCAGTGTTCACCCCATGGAAACCAAGGCATCGGCCCCAAGGTGCTAAGACAACCCCAGGTCGTCCTACCAAGCATTCCACATGGCTGTAGACACGTCATGTCTCGATTCACTTGTATATATTTTTTAGGACATGATTTTCGTAAATTTTTTATTAATCCTAGCACCTAGCCCATACCTAAGAGGTAGCTACCACTAGGGATAACTAATAGACTTCGAGAGCATAAGAACTTGGCATATTAGTTATCCCTAGCTACCACTAGGGATAACTAATATACTTCGAGAGCATAAGAACTTGGCATACTCCGTTGGTATATATCCTACATCGTCTTCAAATAGAAATACCTTCTACTAAGTCCTCTAAGAATCTAGAAATCACTCACCACATTTTAACAACTAATTTAAAACTTAAACCAGCCAACTGTGTGTGAACATGCAAACAATATATCCAAAAGTTAAAAGCACATAAAGAACAAAAGATTATGATTTGAATACACCTGTTGTAGTGCTCATTGATGTTGTGCGTTTGCATTGATGCATTGCTGATGTTGTGCAGATTGCTTCTCTTTGCTCTTTGTAGGCATTGCATGTCTCTCCCCTTCCTAATTTGTGTGCACGGTAAGTGGACTATTGGGGCGTGTTTGTATGCTCTTATTTAGCTGAGATCTCTGCAAAATGTTTATTAACAAACAAGAAAAGAAAAGAAAGGAATAAAATTTGTTATTGGTGCCAATCACCGAATATAGCCGAGGGAAAAAACCCAGTGGGAGAAAAGTGCCCTGGCTTGTTGATCTTATTGTGGAGTTGATAAGTTTACCCTTGTACTGGTGGTGGATCCGTGTCCACTTCTGTTGGAAAGATGGTATCAATCACTTCAGGATGCAGGGACAACCCTGTACAAAAACCGGCCTCTGGAGAAGGTGGTAGAGGAAGGAGTGCTTCCTCGCTAAAATATAGCGTTGGTTCTATGGGAAGGTTAAGCAGACAATTTCGATTTTGGAACTGCTCAATATAGGTACTCATAGTGATCCAAAATTGACATGTTGAGGCTTGGGGAAGGAGGGCTTACAAGATAGGTGGTTGCAAGTCATTTATGCATGTATCCCTCCATTGTTGTGCTTCAACCTCCTCAGGTAATCTACGTTGATTTGGTCCTCGGTCTGGTACTCTCACATTAAGAAGGTTATGACGTTGGGGTGTAATTCCCACAATTTGTTTCATTAAGCCCGTGCCATATCGTCGAAAGTAAGAGCGGCATAGCCAACAAATGTGTGAAGCTTCTCCTAATACGAGTCGTGCACACTCTTGACAATGTGGAAATGGGTGATGCTGTTGATAGAATAAAGTGACAAAGTGATGCCCACAGCAATTTTCACCTAAGGGAGCATAAAAGTACCTAGAATGAGTTTGAAAATGAGGAGCACTATAACCCCTGTGATGTTCAGGTTGAGTACTATCAGGGTCAATGCATGGTGGACATGTATCTCGCCAAGTATCCATCAGGAGGTATCTGGTCGTAGAAGAATGAAATTTAGAAACTTCAAACTTTATACACTCATATCCATCATTACAATCCCAATCAAAAACATTGTAGATAAGATCATCTCAAAAAGAACACAATCCTCTAAAGGCATAAGGAACCACATTAGTAAATGTGAGACTATTCAAACACTGATCTACCAAAGAGCTTCAATTGTAGTGTTAATGCCTTACCTTTGGTTTTGGGTATGTCCTTCTCTTAAGAGGTGGGAAGGTTAGCAATTGTCGAGGAATTTCAGCAAGATAAGAGGATTTAGGCATTGAAGTGCTAGAATCTATGCTCAAAGGAGACTCATGTAAAGTTGGATTTGTCTTAGGTACACAAGTTGATGGTGGAATTGTGTAACAAGGAGAAATTGGGACAACTGGTGATTCAATACATGTTTTGGAAAGGTCAACACAAGGAGATTTGTAGGTGCTATCACAACCACCTATCCTATCTTGAAGAGGTTGTGTTGATTTCCTTTGCACCCACTAATATGGAAAACCAAGGGTGGCTTTTGGAATCTTATTGATACACTCTTTTACCTCTAGTAAACCATGGCATTTGGGAAGCCAAAGTGCTGTTGCACCCTCATAATAGCCTTGTGCTTTAAGAACATGCTTTGGGACCAATGAGTAACAATTTGAGGTTTAGGCTTAGAAAAGATGTGCTTTTTAGGAGACTTAGCAACTAGGCTAGATGGTACAAGTTTGTATGCATCTTTGGGTAGCCAAATTGATAATTCCTTCTTGCCTGGCCTTCTTTGAGCAATGACGAGTAGTTGGAACATGCCAGCCATCACTTGAGGACTCATCGATTATCCACATCATTTGTGTTGGAGCTTCAAGAGCAGATTTTGAAAGTGGGTTGTGTAAGGTAGAAACACCACCCGTTTGACATGATAAAGCTCGTGGAGTAGCAGATCCCAAGATGCAATCAGAATCAATTTGCAATTTGTATTGTCTATTCTTCCAATCTAATGAACAATTGGTAGCACTTAACCATGATCGACCGAGAATAGCCTCTACCACTGCCTTGGACTTACTTGCCACATAAAAGGGAAGTGACATCTGGTGATCCTGAATGGATATCATAATGACACATTTTTCCTCTATAGGGTTATCTTCACCTGAGAAGCTTCGTAAGTCAATAGGAATGTGCACAAGAGTTGGTTGTCCCAAGGCTATCCATGTGTCAAACGAGAGAACATTATAATCTGCACCAGAGTCAATTAAGGCAGAGACAAAGTAGGTAGTCTCATGAAGATGAAGACACACTTGAATATTGAAAGGATCGACACATCAGTAACCAGCTGTAAGGCCAACATAGAAGCCTTGCGACGCTCCTTGGCTTTTGCAACTCTACTTTAGCCTCTTCTTGAGCCTGACGTTTAAGTAGGTCATGTGCTTCTTTCCATGTGTGTGCAGCATGCATTTGTTGAAGCATGGCTTCAGTTAATGGTTCATTGTATTTCTTGAGATGACTTCCATTAATGAAGTTAGGCATTTGCTCACCTTCTAGTGTCTCTAAACGCACTGCACCACTTGGAGTAAGCTCATTAATCACAAACGGTCCTAGGCCACGTTTCTTGAGTTTTCTCTTATGCTTCTTAAGTGTGTGTACAAGAGCACAAGGTCCCCTTTTTTGAATCAGCCAGTTGTTATATTTCTATCATACCATTGCTTTTGTCTCCTCTTCTCGGCATACATTCCCAATGTGAATGTGTATGAGAAGAATGGATGTGAATGAGTATGTGAAAGAATGGATGTGAATGTGTATGAGAAGAATGGATGTGAATGAGTATGTGAAAGAATGGATAAGAATGTGTATGAGAAGAATGGATGTGAATGTGTATGTGAAGAATGAATGTGAATAAGCCTGTGAAAGAATGGATGTGGATGTATGTGAAAGAACGGATATAGATGTGTATGTGAAAGAATATATGTGGATGTGAATGTGATGAATATGAATTAAATGTGATGTGATGGATGTGAATGGATAGAGGTGATGTGATGTAAAATGGATAGATGTGAATGGATGTGATGTCATGTGAATCGAGATGTGAATGAATGATATGAGATGTGAATGGATATGATGTCATGTGAATCGGGATGTGAATGAATGATATGGGATGTGAATGGATGAGATTTCATGTGAATTGAGATCTGAATGAATGATATGGGATGTGAATGGATGAGATGTCATGTGAATCGGGATGTAAATGAATGATATGGGATGAGAATGGATGTGATGTCATGTAAATCGAGATGTGATGAATGTGATGTGATGTGATGCAAACCAGGTAAATATGAATGGATGAGATGTGAATGAATATGATGTGATGAGATGTGGATATGGATAAATGCGAGTGGATGAGATCTGATGATGAGGATATTTGAGGAAAGAAGTGATGAGATGAAAAATGATGCGATTGAATGAGAATGGAAATTTATATGAAATGAATGTGGATTAAGTAATGTTGATTATTGTGGAAAGCCGAGAGTTCGTTATAGAAATTGTATTTATGGCCTATTTTTAAATGACTGTTTTATGTCAAGAATGTTGGGAAAGCATTTTGACCGTCTTATGATTAAGGTCATGGGGAGACCTAGTTGATAAAGTTGCAACAGCTAACGGAGAGTCAACGGAGGACGTCTCGCATAGCAAGGTCAGCCGAGGTCTTGACCAGCCGAGGTTCGATTAAAATGGTAAGCTTCCGGTACGGTAGATGAGGGACCAAGGAAGCAGCCTATGAGTGAAGCGCTAGGTCACCTGCAAAGGATCCTAGAGGGTGCTGACCATACGGTGCTCGGGCTCTAGGTCGCCGACGATACCCACACATGCGTTGTGGAAGATATTGGAACAAGGAGTAAGAGTTGTTTTCTGAATTCGGGCATGGATCTGGTTGATTGACCTTGCTAGTCCTCAACGGATCAGTCCATGGCCCTTTTATATGGATCTGTTGGTTGATCTTGCTGATTCTCAACGGAGTTTCCATTTTGATATGTGAATATATTGCCGGTTACTACTATGAGCTAGGAACTATCGAAAAAGCCCTTAAGTGGTCAGGTGGTGAGCATTCTGGTTGCCAATGATGCCATAGATACACCGATGAAGGAATGATTAGAAATAAGGATTCAACCAGAGATTATGAGAGGATTATGATCAGTGAGACAATGGTTTCATTAAATGATTGTTTTTAAAGATAGATGATGCTAAGAAAAAGGCAATCTCATATTGGGTGTGTAAGTGGTGTGACTAGTTTTAAGTGGTGTGACTAGTTTTAAGTTTGCATGTGACTAGTTTTAAGTGGTGTGACTAGTTTTAAGTTTGCATGAATATCCGGCTAGGGGGCCTGGGAACTCTTTTCCCTGGTACACCCAGGACAAAACCTAACCAAATTCTTAATTGGATCCCATCACTACAGTGGTTGGGTGATTGGCTAACCCATGGGACTGGATGGGCTGATGGATCCCTAATTTAAGACTCAATTTTGTTATGGTACGATAGATAAAGTAAATCCCGGATAAAAATTGTTCTATGGAAAAGAATCAACGGCTGTGCCTCTCAATGAGGAAAAAAGCGTTGGTCTCTATGATCCAAGTGCAATCTTTTCTCCCTGATCTGACTATGGGACTTACGGGTTCGGTCAGATCAATTTTGTTAGATAAGGCTTTTGACTACGTTAGAGGAAAGTTATCTTGGAGGAATCGCTCGTGCTTTCCGGGCAAGGGAAGTTTCTCCGGGTTTGGAACCGATGGATTAGTCTCTTGTCCGGATATCCGTGGGCAAGGCTCCGAGTTTGAGACCCTGCCCTGTGCAAGAAGTGCTACTTCCGCTGCTAGCACCCCTGAATTCGTTGTGCGGTGAGGACGGGAATCTCACAAAAGTTAATAGAAAATGGATAGACGCTTCATTCCTGGAGGTATACAGGTTGGATCTAGCTCCCATAAGGTCCTCCAATCACTGCTCTTCCATATGCGAGGAGACCTCCCTAGAAATCCCTCACGCAAAGGATGGTCCACTGGGAGATACTTCTTGTGGCCCTTTTATACTATCTTCTTCATAGACTTTGAGTATCAAGCCTCAAGTTGCGGCCCACATAATGGACATCCATTATACCCTGACACTGAAAGCCCTGTAGAACATCAAATAAGATTGTAGCAGGTAAGTTTGGATGACAATCATGACTTAACATAATATGTTAACAAGCTACAGTATTACCTGAGCACTCTCCATAGCCAGGCCAATCATGCATATTCCACATAAGTATTCCTCTCAATGTTAGCGCACGTTGTCCAAATCTCTTGGAAATATCATGAACGTCAATGCCCTTCCATAGAACACAAAGCTCCTCAACTAAAGAGGCTAAATACACATCCATGTTCTTCATCTTGTACTTTCTAGGAACTATCAAAGACAATAAAAGATGCCCTTTTTGTATCGCTGGCCATGGTGGAAGGTTATAGTTAACTAGACAAACAGGCCATGTACTCCATGATGAACTTTGTAGACCAAATGGATTCACTCCATCCATCACTAGTTCAAGTCGAATATGGCGAGCCTCCTCTCCTGAAAGGCTACCCACTTCTCTTTAATGTGCTTCCATGTAGGGAAATCTGTGGGGGCACACGCATAACACCATCTATGGACCTAGTGTTACGGTGCCAAGTCATCAATCCTGCAATGGTTTACACTTGAACATTGTTTTAATCCAAGGGATGATGGGAAAGTGTCATAAAACTTTTGCTGGTACCCTTTCTCCTTGCACATCTTGTCTATATCTCGATGTACCACAATGCGGACATTGTACTGCATTGTTATATTCTTGTCAATAAAGAATACAATCATTTGGACAAGCATGGTGTGTGTTGTAGTCCATGCCAATCGAGTGCAACATTGCTTTTTCTCGACTACTACGGTCCATTGGCATCTCATTTTCTTTTGGCAATATTTGATGTTTCAATAAGCTGTTACACAAAATGGTCAGGCTAAGAAAATGCATATAAAGATACATAACTCACTAATTGCATATGATATCATCACTAATTGCATATGATATCATCACTAATTGCATATGATATCATCACTTACGCAAAAAGTTTTGATACGCTCGTATATGACCATCCAAAAATCGATTGCAAGTTCAATATGGATTGGCAAGCGCGTAAAACAGACACATGTGATCCATGATATAGTGGAAGACGAGCAAGCCTACGTAGATGTTTCTCTTCTTGGGAAGTGTATTGCCTCATGCATAGCTTTATGCATAAGGCCTCATGCATGCTTTATGCATAAGCCTTATGCATAAGACCCATGCATAGCTTTATGCTTAAAGCTTTATGCATAAGGCCTCATGCATGCTTTATGCATAAGCTTTAGCATAGCTTGCATAAGGCTTGCATAGTGGCATAGTTTGCATAAGGCTTGCATAAGCTTCTGTATGTATGTATTACTAATCATTTCCTCACCCTTTTGTTGGTTTTGTAGTCCTCTAATCCTCTCTTTCAACATCACGAAAAAGGGGTAAGTGCTTTTCTCTCTTTCCTCTATTATTATTGCACCCTTGGTGGGTGCTGGGGATTTGTTTTGTAGGTTTACGCATAAGCTTTATACATAATGCTAATTCATGCTTTATGCATAAGCTTTATGCATAAGCCTCATGCATAGGCTTTATGTATAAGGCCTCATGTATGCTTTATGCATAAGGCCTCATGCATAGTTTTATGCTTAAGGCCTCATGCTTAAGGCCTTATATATGTATAGTGCTTTATGCATAAGCCTTATGCATAATGCTTTATGCATAAGACCTCATGCATAGCTTTATGCATAAGGCTTCATGCATAGCTTTGTAGGTTTATGTGTATGCTCTTATTAAAGTGTCCATGTGGGCTTTGTTATGTGTGTGTAGAAACACGTCTCGCACTCCAGATGAGACACTGGCTTACTCTCCATCCTTCTCTCCATATGCCATGTTGCCTGACCAGTTTATGGGTTTTTTAACACAAGCCACGCCCAAGCAAGAGCGATGGCACAACAATATTTTGGGAGAGGGGCGGGCACCTTCGATCGCACCATTGGGCACCACCACCGCTAACCCTAGTTCACCTGTAGAAACCCCACAAAGAGTCACCAGAACCCCTCCCTCAGGTCGCTCGTCCACTCGTAGAGGACAACACTTGAGTAGTGGAGGTGGAGGCAGTTGTTGTCCAAGTGGGGGCACGGATGGGTCTACGCTCCCACGTGAGAGTCCTTCCCCATCTAGCGCTAGAAGCACTCCACGCTCGCGACGATCATCGCGACATTTCAACACACAGCCCACACCCGCCCCCGATGGGGAAAAATATTACACAATTTTCAATGGCAATGTGGTTTTGGATAATGTCGGGGGAAAGAGATGAAGAGCCGCATCTACGAGCTTTGCCACAATGTCTTTGCAAATGACTTTATGGCCAAAGTTGGATAAAGATAAGAAAGATACAATCATAAATCAAATCAAGGATGAGTACAAGCTGGCCGTGTGGTAGTGATGAAACATTGGCGAGGAGATGTGACTAGGAGAGTGAAGGCAGGGGGTGAGAAGCCTTGGTACATTAGCACCGAGGATTGGAATGAGGAGAAGCAAAAGCATGCAAGAAATCCCCAACGCTACAAGCAACAAGAGGATGCAGCCAAAGCCCGAATGGAGAGCATACGAAGCTCTCACCTTGGAAGCAGTGGTTGGGATGCATTCCATGTATACTTTGTAAGTATCAACGCTTATCTTGTATGTTTCATTTGATATTATGTCTATTTTAAAATTATCAACACTTGTCTTGTTGTTTTGGTACTTTTAGAATCAAGTGGTTGGTCAGTCGGCAAAGGGAGAAGAGGAGGACATTGCTTGCTACCGCCACCATAACACGTACTTTCTTTTGGAGAAGTTTGAGCAAGAAGGTGCCAACCTCAATTGGGGGCGCATTGCAGATATGGTAAGTGCGACAAGCCTTTACCTTATGATTTGTATACTTGCTTTGCCATGTCATGTTAGATCGTTGTTTTGTATACAAAAAAAAGCGCCTTGTATGGTTTTCGCAGAGGGACCAATGCCTGACCCTGAGTGAGGGCTCCGCATAAAGTGGTCTTGCCCATGTCTTTCCTCTTGTACATATATATTTTGGTTAGCTCACATCTTTGTTTGAGCTTGTATAGCTTGTATGCAACTACTTTATGCAATTTTGGTCATCGAATATAGCTTGTAGAGCTTGTATGCAATTTTATGCAACTACTTTATGCAATTTTGATCATCGAGTATAGCTTGTAGAGCTTGTATGCAATTTTATGCAACCACTTTATGCAATTTTGGCTTATCTCGTCAGAGCTTGATATGTAAATTTCACATCTTGCAATGTAATTTGGCCATTGTTTGCACTTGTGTGAATTGTGTACCTACTTTGTAATGTCAAAAACGTTATGGCACTCTAACTTTTTCAACAAATTCGCTTCGTTCTTCACATCAGAGTACAGTTGCCTTTGGTACTCTATAAGTTTGGCATATGGTGCATCCAGCTACATGACTGTAGCTGGATGCACCATTATGCCAAAAAAATTTTAATACCTGCACGTGTCGAAAAAAAAGCATCGAAAGTTTCTTGCATCTGTCTCAAAAAAAGCATCAAAAGTCTCTACATCCGTCGAAATAGCAATCGAAATGTTAGTCAAAATTAGAGTCGAAATGTTAGTCGAAATCAGAGTCGAAATATCAGTCGAAATCAGCTCAAAAAGTACGTCGAAAAAAGCATGGAAAATGTAATATTTTGACGCATATATCAGCGCTTATTTTGACGTTTCCCTTTCGATGCGTATTTTGACTTTTCGGGGATTTTAAGCTTAGTTCTAAAGCGTCAAAAAAAGCATGGATAATGGTCCCACCTCTTGTAGTGAGTAGTTGCATATTTGTTCATTGTTTTACAAGCAAGGGCAAAGCAAAGAGGTGGTGTATTTGTCTACAAGGAAGCCTGTAAGACCCACCACATAATTTTGATCCATTGCAAAACCACATGCCATGCAGTCATCCATAACAACAAATGCGCTCTTAGCACATTTGTTGTTATGTGCTCTTATCTACCTTGAACTATCTTTGAGTTGGATTGAACCTCTTTTATGGTCCATCAGATGTGTGTTATGTTTGCAAAAGGAGTGGTACTTGGTCCAAAAACTGTTTTAAACATTATCCTCAAAGGTGAGGACTCAGGAGCTTGTATGAAGTAGCCATTAGACCCTCTGATTGTTTTAACCTAGCATTAAAATGGTAGTGAACAAAATATATGTCCAACCTATTAAAAATCTTATTCTATGTAGGGATGCTATTGTCAACCTAGCATTTAATAGTAGTGAACAAAATGTATGTCCAACCTATCAAAAACCTTATTCTATGTAGTGCTGATATTGTCAAGTGTATTCATGGCAGTGTCATGCTTGTAGGTATCTTTGTTCATTGGATCTTGCTAACTGAGGGTTTGGCAAGGATGATTGAGCTCACTCTTCTCATTTTTTGGTGGTGTTTCTAGTTCTTGAGTTGTTGTCTCATTGCCTTTGTTGGTAGTTGTTATTGATTCAGGTACATCCTCTAGCCCTATTAGAGAAGATGGCAATGGGGAGGGGGACATTCAAACATCTAGTCCTATTAATGCCATTGAGGTTAGAGGAAGGGAGTTCGATGCTAAAATAAGGCAAGATCTCCAATGTGGCAAGTTCATAAAAAGAAGTGTTATGCTTCTCATTAAACTTGTAGTTTCTAAGACATGCTCAAGTAGAGTATCTAGATGCCCAAGGGCATATAGTACTAAGATTCATGTCCCTCGAGATGGTATCTTGATACTTTTTATATTCATCCTACTTGTAGTAATATTGATTGAACTTGATGGGGGCTAGTTACGTATTATATTGGGTTAACCTAAATTTTTATATTTTTCTCTATCCCATGGTATTACATTTGAATAATTTGATGATAATTAAATGTGGGCAGAAAGTGAATCGTAGCAAACTCAAAATAAAAGCCTTCTTGCAATATTGTAGGCGATTCATTTAGGAAGTATTTGATTGTTGCTGGACTATATATTTCATAGGTTGATTATTGGAGTGTATATTTTACAGGTTGCATTTTAGAAGTGGTTGATTGCTAGATTGTATATTTTAGAGGTTGCATTTTGGCAAAGGTTTCATTTTGTGAAAAGTTGATGGTTGGACTTAAGGCTAGACCTACAGCTTGTAGGTTGCATTTGGGTAATGGGAAAAGTTGATGGCTGGTTTGCACATTTTCCAAGTTACATTTTGGAAAAGTTTCATTTGCAAAGTAGATTGCTGGTTTTGGGAAAAGTTGATGGCTAGGCAAAAACTATTTTGTCACATTTCAGAAAATGAACATGCATGCATAACATATGCAGTTGCTAGATAGATAGTTGAGGACTCTACACATACTAGTTCTGGGGCCATTTCAACCACTAGTATGCGTAGCACATGCATATGGCTGCATTGGAAATCCTTTGGTAGTGAAGCAAAGTATATTGCAACATTGCATGATGTTTAACATATGTATTGGCTATCTTATGTGGTGATGAAGCAAAGTATATTGCAGCATTGCAGGTGTATCAAGAGTATCTTCGACATGTATTTCATTCGAGCATATCTATGAAAGGAACTATGTACATGTGGTGCTTGTGTTATTGCTACTTTTCTCTAGGCTCACTCATTCATGTGTATCATGACTAGTTTAGTATCACGAGTTTCAAGGTACTTAGTAAGAGTTTAAACATAAGTTTTATCTTAAATCACAAAACTTAAATATTTATTTTTTTTTAAAAAAAAATTGTCTACTTTGTACTAACTTTCTAGTGTGGGAGGGGGGGAGTCGGTTCTCTCCCATGGTTATGGTAAAGAGAACCAACTCCCCCTCTCCCGAAGAAGAGAACTTGGTGTAGCCACTCCATGTGGTGAAGGGGTTCAACTCCCCTACTCTCTCTCTTTATGTGGTAAAGGGACGTACCCTCACCATCGACAACAACGTTGGAGATTGAGATCTTAGAGATGTACTTATTTGAGGCCACTTACATCATCCTTTCTATCATAGGTAAGCTTGAATCCTATCTACTTTGCTATTTTTTTTTTTCATATTCTTGATAATTTAATTTTGGATGATCATTATGTTATCATTTACCTTATGATGAATAAAGATGCTTTTCAATTTGTACATGACAATAATAAGTGCGGTCTTTCTGATAGCATGCTTGGATAAAGCTTCTTTTAATCAATGTATTAGTGACATTATCTTAGACTTTGTACTTTGAATATTGCTAATATATTATAATAGTTTTATTGAAAAAAGAAGCCTTTCATTTTAAAATAATACTTGTGAGTTGAAGGGTATCATTTAAAATATTTACGTCATATGTCATATGAATAGGAGTGATAAAAGTTACATGTCAATTGAAATTGGAAGAAGCCCGTCAGTTTTAGGCCCTCAAAAGTTACATGTCAATTGAAATTGGAAGACACCCTCAATTGCAGGCCTTCATTACTAGTATTCCTTACTAGTGACGGCAATAATACTTATTAGTAAGTTAGCCTTGAAGTTTAGGCAAAAGGAAGAGCTTTAACTTTTTCATTATAAACAGTTTCTGGAAGACGCAACATTTGGGATGTAAGGGAAACACTAACTACCACGTGGCGGAAGAACAATGAAGCCTTTGTTATTGCCAGAGCTGGTGCCCGTACAATTCTTGGCAGATTTCGGAGTTGGTGGTGTAGAACGGATAAGCATGGAGCTGATCACAGAGTACGCTAAGAGAAGCAGCGTTGTTATATGAGGCGGCCGCGGCGAGGTCATCTTGTGCGAGATACCACAAAGCTGCAGACAGGGCGGGTACATCGCTGTTGGATGGGGTGGAAAGATATACTGCATTATAGTCAGGAGATGGGGGTAGCGTGCTGCAAGAGTCCGCATATTGAGCATTGTTTGTGTATGTTGTTTCCATTATAGAGCAGCTCGAGCAATTGGATATTATGGGCAGCTCACCCTCATCGCCAACTTGTAGGCTTGGAGCCTCTTGAGAAAGTGGAGCACAATTATAAGAGTCGTCCATCAACCCTTGGTTGTGCAGGCTGCCACTCAGAGTCGCATGATGATTGGGGAGAGTGTTGACGAGGGCGCGCGAGCGGGCAGCTTGGACGTGCAGCGTGGTGACCCATTGAGGCGTCGAGTCCTTGCTGGTCTGCCGAGTCACGCCTAGCTGGTCCTGAGAATCGTTCAGCCGAAGGCAAACCAATGATTGCGGCTTTGCCAAGCAGGCAGTGGGGCCCCTTGTGTAAGACAGAGGCGCCCTTAACCGTTGGGTGCTCCCATCGACAGAGACTCCATTCTGCACCAACTTTGAGGATACCTTTGCCAGTGCTGCGCATGCCGACGGCCCCTTGAATTCAGTCGCCCCTTGAAGGGTAGCCATGCAGTTGCAACGCTGCAGTTTTGCCCTCACTGATGGAGAGAGCAAGGATGATGCACGTGCTGCTGCTGCTGCTGGGAAGTTGGTCTTGGCACGTGGCCCTTCCATCAAGCGAGCTGCCTCATCATAGGCCTTGGCAGCTTCCTTGGCGGTTTCGAACGTGCCCAGCCACACCCTCGCCTTCCTGGATCCAAACAAACGCACTATTAGAAAGAAACGCTTACTAGCAAAAAGCCTTTACAGCTCTCAAGTGTGAGAGATTAACATGCAAACGAAAGATTATTGCGAGAAACAGTAATAATATGGATTATTACGAGATGGAGTGACGAATCTCGGAGACCCAAGAGCCCCATTGCCTCTGCCGAACTCCCTTGTATCTTTTGACTCTAGTCGACATGCTCATGCTCTCTCTCTCTCTCTCTCTCTCTGTATCTCTCTCTCAAGCTTACTGTGTAGGCACCTCGATACCTTATAATAGCCAACTTCCAAGTTCTAAGGGCCTTTCCCTCGTGGACACGCCGTGTACGCTCTCCTCTTCGAAATTTGAGGCCCTTTATTACCGATAATCAAATCAATAAAGATTTTCCTTGAATATGGTTTCCTACCATGCCTTGGTGATTTATACACCGCCCAGACGCCCAACGCCAAAACTATACATGCTGAAGGACGGGCCCACCCTTTTTGAAATCCGTTGCTAATGGAGTTTTATTGGCCGCCTCCCAATGCCCATGCATTACCGGCCCTTCTAACGTCTAGAGGCTCTGGCCACATAGGACTTGGTCACCGAATGTTGCAAGTTCATGCTTTGGGGGAGAATGGCCATGATGATATAGCTTATGATTTTGATGTGCAAACATTTGCCTGGCCCTTAGTTCTAACTCAAAATGTGATAAAAACATGAATTATTGGCCCATCTAAGGGCCTACTCATGTAAGGCATTTGTCGTGCCCAATGCATTTTGTGAGGAATGCTAGTGGTGGAAGCTAATTAAGTATGGCCCAATTCAATAATTAGGAGCTTGGCCAACATAGTGCCTAGACCATCCAAGAATCTATATAAAGACCCCATATTCTCTCATTCTTCCATTGTCATTTAGTAATATCCATCTGGCCTTTGATGTTGCATTGTTTACATTCTTAACTCAAGAATGAATAAATAGAGATAGTCACCAATGCCCTCAAGTTTAGTTCATTAACAAAGAAAGATAATTTCTCTTCCTCACTTCTATTACAATTTGTGCATCGATTTATGATTGATCCTCATTATGTAAGTGCCAGGGTAAACAATAAGGAGCATATCCTATGGTCAAAGTAGAGATAGATTGGTGAATCTTTCTTTGATAGAAGGCAGTGTCTATAGGAAAGTTTAGCGAATGTTTAAATTTTTTTGGAATATATGCTCACTCTTACAGCAAATTTGGCAATTTTTCTCTAAAATTTACCCAAAAAATGCCATTTTTGGGTCTAAAATAGCCCAACACTTTTACAAGAACCTTGAAAATAATGCCTTTGGGCTAAATTTTGTCTCTAATTTTTTCCTTGGTAAGTGCAAATTATGTTGTGCCAAAAATTGCATTTTCATAAATAGTATCATATTTTTTCACTAGTTATGTTTGGGCCAATTTGAAGAAATGGCCCGACATAAGCCTTAGGTATTGATTCAAATTTCCATCTAACCAAAGGAAGACTTGATGACACCAATCACAATCTTTGTAAGCACAAACTCACCACCACTTTGGAGGTCTTCGAGTCCTCAAAGCTCTCCCTCAAGGCTGACCTAGACTTGATTATCAAAATCTATTCCAACCATGAACTTATTGCATTCACTTATGTTGTAACCACAATAGCTTGGAAGTTAATGAAGAAGCCATCTTAAGCTTCATATCCTTCTCTTCCTACTCGAACCACATTATCAAAGCTCAATGAATTTCGGCCTTCAAGTTGGACATTTTAATAAAGAACTAGCTGAAATTAATGAACAAAATGATTCAATTTGATGAAAAAACTTATTGGAGTTGCCGCTTGAGGTTGGATTAGACCTTATTGACCAAGTTGAGCCACTGTAAGCTTCTCCACAAAGCTAGTCTCACCCACGAGCTCCGATTTTGATTTGACAAGGTTCTCCAATGCATTCCACACAAAAGCTAGCTTCTCTTGTTCCTAAACTAGTTTTGAAAAACTTGAGGAAGTGTTAGGCAACCATACAAGTGCATCATACTCAATGTTTTACAGTTTGGCCACATTGTCCCATCAATATATGGATACTTTAAGTGGAATGGTGGAATATCAAAGAAATACATATCGATAGGCTCCCTCTTACACACCAAGAGGCTAGAAAAAATGTGAGGAAATTTAGAAAACGAAAAATGTGCCCCACACCACAATAATCGGTATATGCGAGAGAAATTGTCGATGCATGTGGAGCATTATAAGAAACAAAATAGTTAAACCTTTTTATTGCACATTGAGACTCTTGGGAATACCCAGACTAGCTCAAACGAATGGCCGGCATGGGAGTGGGGGGGCAAGTACACACATCACAAACGTCTATGCCCAAAAGCACAACATGCTCGCTAATAACGCTTCTTCAAACCAATGATTTGGTGCATAGAGTGTTAAAGTGTTAAAGCACCAAGCTATAAGCTCATGTCCTCTCTTGTTTACTATACAAGTTGTCTCTCTCTCTCTCACACACACACATAGCTCAATGTTTCTACAAACCATGTAGAGACACACCTCTATGCTTTGCTTGCATATATGTTGCTCTGCCTACAACACACCTCACAAGAAAATGAAAGTGCAAAAGAGAAACACACGACGACTTGTAATCTTCAGAGTGCGGGATTAAAAAATAGCTTCTTATTATTAAATCTCCCCTTCTTACAATATTCAAAAGTGTATGCACTTTTTAGCAAAACCTGTAATTGTCTCCTCAAAAAAACAGTTTTACAACTTTCTTTCTAAAGCAAGGAAAAGAAATGTGCTTCCGAAAAGTCAACTAGAAAATTTGATAATGTTTTTTATACACAAATACTATAGCCTCTCTGCACTAAGAAGAAAAGAAAGGAAAACAAACTCCAAAAATATGGCTTTCTATACACACTAGTATATAAGAGAAGTAAAATGACTCATATGGGAAGTAATCAAGCTAAGTTGGAACTCTAAAAATTCTTGCCAATTCCTAATGTGTATCGTGGCTCCCATAAACATGGGAACAATTAAGGTGCAATTAAAAGTGTTATGTTATGATACTTAGAGTTGCATGGCATTTGAAAGAATACAATGTTTCATGCTTATAGAGACTTTATATTCAAGTCGATAAAGGATAAGAGTTTCTCTAGTGCCTTGTGTTGCTATGTCTAAGTAAGGATCAATAAGGTTGTCATTGGTTTGGCATAATTCCTAGAAACAAATGCACCACTCTTATCATTTCTTGTATAGGTCTAGCTTGTAAGGCCCGTTTAATAATAAGTTCTAACCATGCTTGAGCAGTCAAGTGCAAGGTATGTTGGTTTTGACACCAAACAAGGAATCTATTACCGATGTTGGTCATAATGGCCTTGTGAATTTATTTATTTTTTAAAGGTTTGGCAAAGTGGTTCGAAGGCTTAATTATATTTGGATTGCATTTCTAGACCCAAGAATGTGACAGGCATCATGTAAGAAGTGTAAGTGGTAGGAGCTAGATGTATGGGTCAACTACTTAGGTTAGAGTTTGGACCTACATGCTTACTCTATACCACACTTAAGGCTAGTAATCTCCCTTTTCTTCACATTAAAAAAAAATACTATCATAAATTTTTTTGTTTTGTTTTATTATACGAGATGGGGTTTACATGGCACGGAATTTGCCCCATAACTCGTTAAAGAGAACACTTTTGTCTCTAGTTTCATCCCTTTTTTGTTACTAGTTTCGATCACATTCCATCATGCATTGTTTAGGTTCTCCTACCACAAATTCATTGCTAAAGAAAGATTCAATCTAAATTATGTTTGGTAAATGAGCAAAGGAGTCTTTGTTCTTCCCATGTCTTGTGTAAGCTGTGCATTAATAAGTGTTTAACTTATATTGTTTGAGTGTTTTGAGGGTTGGTTGTGTATGGCACATGTTTTTTTTCTTGTTGGGAGCACAAAAGGGGATTCTATAATAATTCTTGTAGCTTAAGATTATTATAGCTTTATAAATTGATAAAGCATTGTTGGTACTAATTGAGAAAAATTGTTTAGTGTTCATGTTAAGACTTGATGTTGGCTCTTCAAGAAGAGCTTGGATAAGACACCCTTTAAATGAGAAATGTTCAAGAAGAAGCTTTATGGTAACACTTTCTTACCATGCTAACCATTTGAGGTAGAACTTTCTAAATTCTAAGGTTTTTAAGAGCTGAAAAACAACTTTTTTGCACATCAAAGTGAAAATTTTGCAAGTCTAAGGTAGAACATTATCTCGATCATATGTCACATGGCATTTGGTGTAGTAGACTACGTGGGTATGTGTGCGTTCGAATATATATCGATCTCCCTCACAAAAGAATTATGAATCTCTAGAGAGCCCCATGGGGACTCAAAGCTTCGATTTGTAATATGGATCACGGATCATTGTGCCAGATTCTAGAATCTAGCCGGGTGTAAAATGACCCCAAAAAAAAAACAAAAACTTGATGATTTTGGAATGCTATCAAATCATAAACACTCGAGCAGCAATCTAGGGCACCAGGAGTCTAAAATACAAGTACATTTGCACTAACGACAATTTATGTTGGAATTATATATATATATATGAATATATGCTTATATGGTTTGCATGATGGTGGACGGTTTTCAATTAGGCTTTACTTGCATTCAATATAGCAACCGTAGGAAAGATATGCAAATTGCAATAGGGGATTTCTGATGTATGCAGAAGAACTGAAGACTTAGAAATGAAAAGACGAATTCACTCATTCACTTGTACCGCCACGTACGTTCCATTTGCGAAGGGGATACCCGTGTTCGCAATGCGCACACCTCACATGGGAATTGTTTTGTCTTATGCATTCACATTAAACTCTTCTACCCGATATCCCACAAAATTCAGTGTATTTGGTAATATTTTGTGATAGGGTCCCAAGTCACTTCATATCATCAAACATCGGCTGTGCGTATAATAAAATGGGTCGGTTCTTGGAAGTGACAATCTCTTCAGTACTTAATGCTATCATAGATGTAGCATTCAAGATTTTGGAAGAAGACCGAATCTTTGTTAAATTGTGTGCATACATAGAGCATGTGTACATGCTCTACACGTGTGCTTGTGTGCATGCCTGTATGTGTGTGCTTGTGTGCATGTATGCATTGTGTGTGTGTGTGTGTGTGTGTGTGTGTGCACATGTGTGTAATGATGTGTGGGCGCAGGGGCTCGCACATATGAAAATTTATTGAGTAGGTATAGCTCATGTGAACATGGGTCCTAACTCCTTGGTGGTATCTTTTTCAACAATTTCATTCAACACCATTGAATTGATTCACATGGCCTATTGCAAACTAAAGCCTCAATGGAGTTGACATGACCAAGGTGATTTTGAGAAGTAGCTATGAAATAGTTAATACAACCTTGCACTTGGCTTTAGGAATATAAAATGGTTATGTCAGGCTAAATCATCATTTGGAGCACTACGACGACAAGAAAATCAATGAGTTATTTTGCCACTATCTTATTGATAAAACCAGGCACCACACCATGTAATGCAAGGCTTCTACATCCTTGTAGTTTAAAATCAAGTAAATTGTTGATAAAATCACTCTTAATGATGTATTACATCCGTGCCTTTGTAGCTTTGCATTTGTAGGTGGGTAACAATCACGAGTGGTTTATTTTACACAACTTTGAATATACTAAAAGCGGTGCTTGTTTCTCAATAAATGTTGCTCTTGTACATGGAAAGAATTGAATTAGAGGTAATACCACTAGCAATTGTTGGTTGAGCAGTGGAGATAGAGACCGGAACTCTCAGGAGAAAATGTATATCAAGTTGTAGGCCCAAGATTTATGGGACCCTGAAGTGTTTAGAATGTGCTCTTCATGGCTGGATGCAAAGAAAAGGGAGGCTAATAATGCAAGAAAGGTAGTTTAAATACCTTGGTGCATCTCCACTTCTCACCTTAAGACATTAACATATAAACTTCCATAGTTTGCTGTAGATAAAAAGCGCCAAAGTCAAAATTCATTCCTGTCCACCTTCCACCCCATGAGACAGTAGAACAAGATATTATGAAGACCTTGAAGGAGAGGAGCTTGAAAATATCGGTAGTGATGTGGTGACTTGCTAATACATTACAAGGTGATGGAGGCATGGTGATTGCATGGTGATGGATCATCCATGTCAAGCATCAAGAGAGTCCCCCCCCAAACAAATCACTAGAAAAATATAAGTCTCCACCAAATGAATAAAGAAGGATCTAATGCTCCACCTGAGCAACAAGTAAAAACTTGGGCTTTCCCATGTGAAAGTCATCAGACTCCACCAAAGCGAGGCATGCAAAAGCTGCAAGTCAATCTCATAACAAAAGGCAAGAGTAAGAATTTAATCACTAGAACAAGTGATTAAGTTTTTTCCCAAGTTTATTTCATTTTCTATGTGTGTAATAGACAATTACAGTTTGGGCAAGATTGAGTTATTGTCAGGTGATCCTTTAGAGATTGGCTTGGTGTTGATGAAGGGATGTGAGACACCTTAAGATTTGATTTACTTACACAATGCTTTGGGGAGATTGACTCCTCTAGGTCATAGAAATTAAAATAAATTAATTTCTTGTTATGAAATGGGTTGTTTTTTCCTTTATATATAGAATGTTGATCACTTGCACCCCTACAAATAGAATGGTTTATGACGAGCACGATGGATAGATCGCACCTTTTGCCCAAGAGAAAGAAGGATGCCATGGGAAAGGCTCAAGAGGGTGCAGAGAAAAAATGATTGGAATTTCAACTTTTCGAAGCTGCCAAGTTTCACCTCTGGAGTGCCCATTAATGAAGACAATTTCAAGGCAATCCTCTATTGCTGCATTGAAAGATTCACTAATGTTTAATTTTTTTTGGTCAGGGCACTTCTTAATTTTTTTACCATCCCATATCTATGGAAATTTCACAAGGAGTTTATGCAAGGAGTTTATGTAAGGTCCCTATGGAATTTACCAAAACGCAAAAGAACAAGTATATTTTTTCGACTAGAGAATCATTGTAATTCGGGTTTTTTTTGCATTGATTTATTTTTTTGAAACGTGGGTTCTTCTCGTAATTTAAATATGTTTTTGTTGTGAAATGTGGGCTTCAATGTCTCTAAATTGGGGCTTAACTCCACATGCTGGGCCAATTGTATAGCATGTTCCTTAAAACTTTGCAAGATTGCATTGGCCATGTGAGAGACAAATGCTTCATATAAGGATATCTTAGACTTGTATACTTCTCTTACCAGCTAGCTACCATAAACAGTCTCTGCCAGGTTTGTAAGAGGTATCATAGCCCCACCTATGCAAAAAGGACCAAGCAAAGGTGGCTATTGGAATGTTATTTCTATGTCCAAGGTAGACATATTCTTAAATACACTCTTACACTCTCACCTCTTCTTGTAAGATCCCTGTTCCCACCGAGCAATAGATTCGGGATACTAGCAGCGGAAGTAGCGCTTCTCGCGCGGGACAGGGGTCCCACACTCGGGGCCTCGCCCACGGATATCCGGATAAGAGACTAATCCGTCGGTTGTTCCAAAACCAAACCTGGAAAACTTCCTTTACCGGAAAGCACGGGCGATTCCACCAGGATAACTTTTTACTCTAACGTAGTCAAGATCATTTTTGATCGAGATGAACCAATTACATCTATAAGATACTTAGTCAGTTCAAGGAAGAAACTTGCACTTGGATCATTGGGATCAACGCTTTTTTCCCCATTCAAGAGGCACAGCCGTTGATTCCTATCCATAGAACAGTTACTGTCCGGGATTTTTTTTTTCTATCGTAAAAACAAAAGTTTGAGTCTCGATTTACGGATCCATCAGTCCAGCCTAACCCCATCCAATCCCATGGGTTAGCCAACCGCCCAACCACTGTAGTGATGGGATCCAATTAAGAATTTGGTTAGGTTTTGTCCCGGGTACCAAGGAAAAGAGTTCCAAGGCCCCCTAGCCGGATGTTCATGCAAAATAAAACTAGTCACACCACTCACACACCCAATATGAAATTGCCTTTTTCAACCAGATTCAGCCAGTTTAAAACAATCCTTTAATAAAACCATAGTATCACTGATCACAATCTTCCAATTTATCCCATTGATTCTTAATATCCCATCATTCCTTCATCAGAGTATATATGGTATCATTGGCAACTAGAACGCTCAGGGGCCGTTTCGATAGTTCCTAGCCCTTAATACTCGGCAATATAATCACTTATCAAGATGGACTCTCGTTGAAGATCAGCAAGATCAACCAACAGATCCATATAAGGGGCCATGGACTCATCCATTGAAGACCAGCAAGGTCAATCAACCAGATCCATGCCCGATTTCAGAAAACAACTCCAACTCTGTTCCAATATCTTCCTCGACGCACGCGTGGGTATCCTAGGCGACCCAGAGCCCGAGCACCGTATGGTCAGCACCCTCTAGGATCCTTCGCAGGTGACCTAGCGCTTCACGCATAGGCCGCTTCCTTGGCCCCTCATCCACCGTACCAGAAGCTCACCATTTTAATCGCACCGAGGCTGGTCAAGACCTCGGCCGACCTTGCTACGCGAGACGTCCTTCATTGACTCCCCGTCAGCAGTTGCAACTTTACCATCACGACCTTAATCACAAGACGGTCAAAATGCTCCCCCCAGCATTCTTGACATAAAACAATCTTTTACAAACAGCATTTACAAATAACATTTACAAACAGTTTACAATACAATTTCTATTTTAACTTTCATTTTTTCACATTATCCCTCATCAGTCTACATTACTTATTCCATATTCCATTTATATGTATACTCATCCCATCACATCATTTCCATCTCATCACTCAGATTCCCTCACATCACATATCGTATATTCACGTCCATACATCCACATCTATATGCGTACATTCACATCTACATCCATACATCTACATCTCTATGCATACATCCACATCCACATTCACATTCACCTCCATACATCTACATCTATATGCATACATCCACCTCCACATTCACATCCACATCTATACATCTACATCTACATGCATACATCCACTTCTACATCCACATCTACATCTATACACCTACATCTACATACATACATCCACATCTACATCTATACATCTACATCTACATGCATCCATCCACCTCCACATCCACATCTACATCTCTACATCTACATCTACATGCATCCCTCCATATCTCCATTCACATCTACATCTATACATCTACATCTACATGCATCCATCCACCTCCACATCCACATCTACATCTATACATCTACATTTACATGCATACATCCATATCTCCATTCCCATCTACATCTATACATCTACATCTACATGCATCCATCCACCTCCACATCCACATCTACATCTACATGTATACATCCACATTTCCATTCACATCTACATCTATACATCTACATCTACATGCATCCATCCACATCTCCATTTACATCCTCATCTACACATCTATTTCTACATGTATACATCCACATCTCCATGCATACATCCACCTCCACATTCACATTCACACTCACATCCATACCCCTACATCTACATGCAAACATCCATATCTCCATGCATAATAATATTCTTTTAATTAATCTAGGATGATAGTTCCTAGAATATGGTAGGAAGTCCTCTTTTTATGCTTTGAATGAAATTATTTTATGCGTAATTTCTATAAAAATTTTGCCATAGCTCCGCTACTATGACTGATAAATCTCAATTTTTTCTAAGGGATAAGGCTCATTATTAAAGAAATAATTAGAATGGTCTCTAATTGGATCATCAATCCATAATGGTCTCTAATTAGATCATTAAGAAAATAATTAGAATGGTCTCTAATTGGATCATCAATCCATAATGGATTGAATCATCAATATACATAAACTAAAAGCATAGAAAAAAGCCATTAATTTGGCCTCAAGCATAGCTTAATCTTGGATTAAGGAAAAGCTTTATGAAAAGCTTCATTTGGATTAAGAATGGGTCATGAGTATGACCATTTCTTGAGTGAGAGAGAGAAATTACATAAAAACCATTAGAATTTAAACATAAATGGAAATTAACTTCTATAGCATTTATTAAATTATGTAACTCTTCACTACTATTCACCAATTAACTTCAATAGCACTTAAAAAACCATACCAATTAAACTTCTCAAGCTTGAGAGGGGTTGAGAAGAGAGAATCATTGAGTAATTATAGAAAAGATCAAAATTCAATATACTTACCTTATAATTTGCTTGATTCTTTATTCACGGTAGAGGCCCCCAACCAATCAATTGGTTTAGTATGTTGATGGAGCCACCAATGGGGATTGAAGAAAGAGAGAAGTATCAAAAACTAGTGAATTATTAAAGAATTCACAGTTCTTGGCTTAGGTAGAGTAGAGTAACAAAGCATAAGACACTATATATTTTGGCTTAGGTGGAGTAGAGTAACAAAGCATAAGGCACTATATATTTTGGCTTAGGTGGAGTAGAGTAACAAAGCATAAGGCTATATTTTGGCTTAGGTGGAGTAGAGTAACAAAGCATAAGGCTATATTTTGGCTTAGGTGGAGTAGAGTAACAAGGCACAAGGCTATATTTTGGCTTAGGTGGAGTAGAGTAACAAGGCATAAGACACTCTATATTTTGGCTTAGGTGGAGTAGAGTAACAAAGCATAAGACTATATTTTGGCTTAGGTGGAGTAGAGTAACAAGGCATAAGGCTATATTTTGGCTTAGGTGGAGTAGAGTAACAAGGCATAAGACACTCTATATTTTAGCTTAGGTGGAGTAGAGTAACAAAGCATAAGACACTATATTTTTTTCAACAAGGGGAGGCTTCTATTTATAGGAAAATTTGAGCTCCTAACCAAACAAACTGATTCTAGAATTTTCCAAGTCAGTTTGGTTGAATTGGGACTAGATTTGGACCTAGTTTGGTTACTTTTTTATTCGGTTTGGTTCCATTTTGATTTGGTTCGGTTCAAGAGAGATGAGAGATAAAAATATCACATTATTTTTGAGTTTAAAACTCATTCAAGCATGTGAAATATGCACCTCCTTTAAAGAATTCCCCTTCCTTACATATGTGTCAAAATTTTATTGCTCATAGTTTTTTACTAATAAACCTTGTACATTTTCAACTCTTCATCTTATGTGAAATATGCACCTCCTTTAAAGAACTCCTCTTCCTTACATATGTGTCATAGTTTTTTTACTAATAAACCTTGTACATTTTCAACTCTTCATCTTATGTGAAATATGCACCTCCTTTAAAGAACTCCCCTTCCTTACATATGTGTCATAATGGAATCATTTTAATATTGCTCATAGTTTTTTTACTAATAACCTTGTACATTTTCAACTCTTCATCTTATGTGAGCATTTACTCATTTTTGGGTATCTTCTTTTTCAAATTGGATTTATCTCCTCCCTACACATGGATTGATGCTATTGGTCCATAGGAACCTTAATTGGACCATAATCTAAAAATTTCTGAAAATCTAGACCCTTAGACTAAGGTTCTTTATACCTATTTCCAATTAATTCCAATTGCACATTGGAAAATTCTTTTTGAATTTCTGTTTCAGGGGAACTTATTTTAATAAGATGAGTTATTTTTCTATCCAAAAATATTCATAATCTGAATATTCTCTCTCTAGAATAATTTTCTCTCTCTAGGCTAAAACAGTTAGAAACAAGGTCTTTATATTTCTGAAGAGGGATTGTTTACAGGGGAAGATACTAGACATCAAAAGGGGTTGGGGGAGGAATCTTACATTCTACCCCACTTAAAAAACGCGAGATGTCCTCATCTCGCAACTTGGGGTAATTTCGCAAGATGCACGAATATGAGACTTAGAGGAAAATTTTAATCACGATTAACCACCAAGAAAAGTCTTAAAGAGATCAAGATTCAAAATAAGAACAAGATTTAAACTTTATTCATTCCCGGAACTTATACAGTAAAGATAGAAGAACTCTTTACACTTCCATAAGCCCGTCCATCATATGGTCACAAAAGCAGTCCTCACAAGCTGCACAAGTATAGGGTAACTCATCTATGGGAATGATTCTGCTGGTTATTGCCGCACCTATCTCAGTGGTATGAGGTGATCCAACAAAAGGACCTCTGAGAGGCAAGCCAAAAACGGGATAAAGGCATATTTTCTCATGAGGAAGAAAACACGCCAGTAAGAAGACCCGCTCAGAAAACCCAAGATGCCTTGATCTCATGACGCAGTAGTATCGGGGACCCAAACCCAAGGCTTCGATAACCATGGCCAAGCGGACATTGTTACGAAAGTGCTGCTGACCCCAAGGTGTTACCCTAGTTATGTTTTGATAGGTCCGCCATTTGGTCTGCGCTACAGAAGTTCCTAGGTGAGGAAAAAGTGAGCGCTCATACTGTTCTATAAAGTCTTTCTTCACAGACTCTCTTGTGTCTTGAAGGTGAGAAATCATCATGGATAAAACTAGTTCTTGTTGCCAAGCCATGAAGGAGATTAAGAAAGAAAGGAGATTGATGGGAGTAAGATTACTGTGAGCGACAAGTAAAAGTTATGACTTATATAAAGGAAGGAGCTAGCGTAACCTAGAAGCCAACGGTAACTTGCCACTGAAGCTTTACCGTCTTTCCATGATTTGAGTTTGACACATTTTTCTATAGAAGGCATTAAGAATTTTGAGATGAGGAGATAAAAGAAGCTTGTAGGCTAAGTCACCTACTTTCATTGAATTCAGATATAAGGGTCACAATATCTGGGGGATAACTTCTTATACTCCCCAAGAGATAAAGAACTTCTTTTGGGCCGTACTCGAATGAAAACCAAAACCTTGGTATCCAAAACACCGATTCTCACTTCTGAACTCATTGTTCTAAATCCTTAAAACAGGTGGGACACCTGAGAAGTATTCTAGGGAAAGGGTCTTCCTTTTTTTAAACAGAATCATTCTTTTATTTTAGAGAGGGAATAATTATAAGATCAAAAAGGGAGATTCTTACTCCTGTATACCTCGAAGGCTGGGGAGGAATCTTACATTCTACCCCACTTAAAAAGTGCGAGATGTCCTCATCTCGCAAGGTAGAGACAGCTCTTTTTCTTAAGATCCAATTTTATTCTGGGGTTCCTTATATTCTGGTCAACCCAACAGAACACTGGGATAAATATCCCTTATATAGAACTCATCATTAAATAACAATTCATTCAGATTATATCATTCATATCTTTAACATGATAATGGTCCATTAGACCGAAAAGTTTCCTTCGGAACATTCTCCCACGAAAATTTCAGTCAAGCAAGTTCTCAATTTGACATCCCTTAACTTGATCTACCGGTCAAGTATTAACAGTAGCAATCTAACAGCACAACCCACTAACCTCATAGTGATTTGCTGAATTCATTATCATCATTTTAGTTATGAATATCATCACAGGGACTCGTCCCATTCCCCCTCATTGTGGTTTCATTATATTTCAACTAATTTTTAAAAATCAACATTTTTCAATCAGTATTTTCAATCAGAATCCAAATCAATTCATCCATTCTCAAACAGAATTAAAAATCATATCAATCACATTCGAAATCATCATCTAGATAGCATTAACGCTTATAATTTCAAGTCTTAGATTTACTCGTATATACTGTCAGTAAAGAGCTGCAGTATACTCTCGGTATATACGGGTAGTCACGGCCCTTGGAATTATAAGGTAAATACTATCATGTCTAGGCCTCAAGCAAGTCAGGGATTCTATATAATTACGGTACTTCCATCTGAAGGATCCATTTACCAAATTATGAATTTCAGTTTGAATATCAAATTGTATGAATTATATCACACAATTATAACTTTTTTATGTTTCTTGATAAATTTTTGACATATTTGTCTTCTCAGTTGATCTTTATTAACCAAATGCTCTGATACCAACTGTTAGATCCCTGTTCCCACCGAGCAATAGATTCGGGATACTAGCAGCGGAAGTAGCGCTTCTCGCGCGGGACAGGGGTCCCACACTCGGGGCCTCGCCCACGGATATCCGGATAAGAGACTAATCCGTCGGTTGTTCCAAAACCAAACCTGGAAAACTTCCTTTACCGGAAAGCACGGGCGATTCCACCAGGATAACTTTTTACTCTAACGTAGTCAAGATCATTTTTGATCGAGATGAACCAATTACATCTATAAGATACTTAGTCAGTTCAAGGAAGAAACTTGCACTTGGATCATTGGGATCAACGCTTTTTTCCCCATTCAAGAGGCACAGCCGTTGATTCCTATCCATAGAACAGTTACTGTCCGGGATTTTTTTTTTCTATCGTAAAAACAAAAGTTTGAGTCTCGATTTACGGATCCATCAGTCCAGCCTAACCCCATCCAATCCCATGGGTTAGCCAACCGCCCAACCACTGTAGTGATGGGATCCAATTAAGAATTTGGTTAGGTTTTGTCCCGGGTACCAAGGAAAAGAGTTCCAAGGCCCCCTAGCCGGATGTTCATGCAAAATAAAACTACTCACACCACTCACACACCCAATATGAAATTGCCTTTTTCAACCAGATTCAGCCAGTTTAAAACAATCCTTTAATAAAACCATAGTATCACTGATCACAATCTTCCAATTTATCCCATTGATTCTTAATATCCCATCATTCCTTCATCAGAGTATATATGGTATCATTGGCAACTAGAACGCTCAGGGGCCGTTTCGATAGTTCCTAGCCCTTAATACTCGGCAATATAATCACTTATCAAGATGGACTCTCGTTGAAGATCAGCAAGATCAACCAACAGATCCATATAAGGGGCCATGGACTCATCCATTGAAGACCAGCAAGGTCAATCAACCAGATCCATGCCCGATTTCAGAAAACAACTCCAACTCTGTTCCAATATCTTCCTCGACGCACGCGTGGGTATCCTAGGCGACCCAGAGCCCGAGCACCGTATGGTCAGCACCCTCTAGGATCCTTCGCAGGTGACCTAGCGCTTCACGCATAGGCCGCTTCCTTGGCCCCTCATCCACCGTACCGGAAGCTCACCATTTTAATCGCACCGAGGCTGGTCAAGACCTCGGCCGACCTTGCTACGCGAGACGTCCTTCATTGACTCCCCGTCAGCAGTTGCAACTTTACCATCACGACCTTAATCACAAGACGGTCAAAATGCTCCCCCTAGCATTCTTGACATAAAACAATCTTTTACAAACAGCATTTACAAACAACATTTACAAACAGTTTACAATACAATTTCTATTTTAACTTTCATTTTTCCACATTATCCCTCATCAGTCTACATTACTTATTCCATATTCCATTTATATGTATACTCATCCCATCACATCATTTCCATCTCATCACTCAGATTCCCTCACATCACATATCGTATATTCACGTCCATACATCCACATCTATATGCGTACATTCACATCTACATCCATACATCTACATCTCTATGCATACATCCACATCCACATTCACATTCACCTCCATACATCTACATCTATATGCATACATCCACCTCCACATTCACATCCACATCTATACATCTACATCTACATGCATACATCCACTTCTACATCCACATCTACATCTATACACCTACATCTACATACATACATCCACATCTACATCTATACATCTACATCTACATGCATCCATCCACCTCCACATCCACATCTACATCTCTACATCTACATCTACATGCATCCCTCCATATCTCCATTCATATCTACATCTATACATCTACATCTACATGCATCCATCCACCTCCACATCCACATCTACATCTATACATCTACATTTACATGCATACATCCATATCTCCATTCCCATCTACATCTATACATCTACATCTACATGCATCCATCCACCTCCACATCCACATCTACATCTACATGTATACATCCACATTTCCATTCACATCTACATCTATACATCTACATCTACATGCATCCATCCACATCTCCATTTACATCCTCATCTACACATCTATTTCTACATGTATACATCCACATCTCCATGCATACATCCACCTCCACATTCACATTCACACTCACATCCATACCCCTACATCTACATGCAAACATCCATATCTCCATGCATAATAATATTCTTTTAATTAATCTAGGATGATAGTTCCTAGAATATGGTAGGAAGTCCTCTTTTTATGCTTTGAATGAAACTATTTTATGCGTAATTTCTATAAAAATTTTGCCATAGCTCCGCTACTATGACTGATAAATCTCAATTTTTTCTAAGGGATAAGGCTCATTATTAAAGAAATAATTAGAATGGTCTCTAATTGGATCATCAATCCATAATGGTCTCTAATTGGATCATTAAGAAAATAATTAGAATGGTCTCTAATTGGATCATCAATCCATAATGGATTGAATCATCAATATACATAAACTAAAAGCATAGAAAAAAGCCATTAATTTGGCCTCAAGCATAGCTTAATCTTGGATTAAGGAAAAGCTTTATGAAAAGCTTCATTTGGATTAAGAATGGGTCATGAGTATGACCATTTCTTGAGTGAGAGAGAGAAATTACATAAAAACCATTAGAATTTAAACATAAATGGAAATTAACTTCTATAGCATTTATTAAATTATGTAACTCTTCACTACTATTCACCAATTAACTTCAATAGCACTTAAAAAACCATACCAATTAAACTTCTCAAGCTTGAGAGGGGTTGAGAAGAGAGAATCATTGAGTAATTATAGAAAAGATCAAAATTCAATATACTTACCTTATAATTTGCTTGATTCTTTATTCACGGTAGAGGCCCCCAACCAATCAATTGGTTTAGTATGTTGATGGAGCCACCAATGGGGATTGAAGAAAGAGAGAAGTATCAAAAACTAGTGAATTATTAAAGAATTCACAGTTCTTGGCTTAGGTAGAGTAGAGTAACAAAGCATAAGACACTATATATTTTGGCTTAGGTGGAGTAGAGTAACAAAGCATAAGGCACTATATATTTTGGCTTAGGTGGAGTAGAGTAACAAAGCATAAGGCTATATTTTGGCTTAGGTGGAGTAGAGTAACAAGGCATAAGACACTCTATATTTTGGCTTAGGTGGAGTAGAGTAACAAAGCATAAGACTATATTTTGGCTTAGGTGGAGTAGAGTAACAAGGCATAAGGCTATATTTTGGCTTAGGTGGAGTAGAGTAACAAGGCATAAGACACTCTATATTTTGGCTTAGGTGGAGTAGAGTAACAAAGCATAAGACACTATATTTTTTTCAACAAGGGGAGGCTTCTATTTATAGGAAAATTTGAGCTCCTAACCAAACAAACTGATTCTAGAATTTTCCAAGTCAGTTTGGTTGAATTGGGACTATATTTGGACCTAGTTTGGTTACTTTTTTATTCGGTTTGGTTCCATTTTGATTTGGTTCGGTTCAAGAGAGATGAGAGATAAAAATATCACATTATTTTTGAGTTTAAAACTCATTCAAGCATGTGAAATATGCACCTCCTTTAAAGAATTCCCCTTCCTTACATATGTGTCAAAATTTTATTGCTCATAGTTTTTTACTAATAAACCTTGTACATTTTCAACTCTTCATCTTATGTGAAATATGCACCTCCTTTAAAGAACTCCTCTTCCTTACATATGTGTCATAGTTTTTTTACTAATAAACCTTGTACATTTTCAACTCTTCATCTTATGTGAAATATGCACCTCCTTTAAAGAACTCCCCTTCCTTACATATGTGTCATAATGGAATCATTTTAATATTGCTCATAGTTTTTTTACTAATAACCTTGTACATTTTCAACTCTTCATCTTATGTGAGCATTTACTCATTTTTGGGTATCTTCTTTTTCAAATTGGATTTATCTCCTCCCTACACATGGATTGATGCTATTGGTCCATAGGAACCTTAATTGGACCATAATCTAAAAATTTCTGAAAATCTAGACCCTTAGACTAAGGTTCTTTATACCTATTTCCAATTAATTCCAATTGCACATTGGAAAATTCTTTTTGAATTTCTGTTTCAGGGGAACTTATTTTAATAAGATGAGTTATTTTTCTATCCAAAAATATTCATAATCTGAATATTCTCTCTCTAGAATAATTTTCTCTCTCTAGGCTAAAACAGTTAGAAACAAGGTCTTTATATTTCTGAAGAGGGATTGTTTACAGGGGAAGATACTAGACATCAAATGGGGTTGGGGGAGGAATCTTACACTTCTTTTCCATCTTCTAGTGTGAAGTACATATATTGGGAGAGATGCATGAAAAAAATCCTACACAAGGTTAAATTGCAACCTTCTGCCTCTCTCACTGTGATCTGCAAGTGCTATGTACATAAAGTGCACACCATAGTGCTATCAGCAACAAGTAGAAACTCTACAAGGATAAAGGCATACTCCAAGAGAACCTCCCTAAACACATTCCATTGGGGAACTATATGCTTTGACTTAGAAATATTTGTAGGAAAATCTACCCACACACAAAGGCCCCCAAGGCTGTCCCATAGGTAGCTATGATTCCCATCCTCGACTCAATGATCCCATGAATTTTTGCAATAATCACAAGCATTCAAAGATAGAGGTTATAGAGACAACACCAAGATCAAGAGAGCCAAGACCAAGGGCATCATGCAGTCATGATGTTCGGATCAGCGAAGTACACCTCCAAATTAGCGTCTTTCATTAACACATGAAAAGTCACCAAGCATTAGTTTATGCACATCATTGAGGGCTCAAATTTGATTTAAATAGTTTTTAATAATTAATTTATAAGTATATAGTAGGAGTAGATTAGGTAAAGATTCTTTTTCTTCTACTTATCTCTATTCTTTGTGTTATCATGCACATGTAATTAGCATTAATCTTTGTAGATACATCCTTCACTAGGTCACACAATTCCTATGTAAACTAGACTTACCGAACCCTCTTACGTAACCTTTGATTTTTAAAGGTCAATAAATTTTTCCTAATTTAACTTTAATTATATTCCCTTCAATCCTTATAATCATCTCCAAAAGATAGCATCTTAAAATCACCTATCTACCCCTAAATATTCACCACACAGACCATGCTTAAAACTTGCATGTATACAACAAAGAAACTACAAAACAAAAAAACTCCAAGTCTTACCAATGCTTCGCAAATTGACACATATGATAGGGTTTCTACCTTCTTTATACCACATACCTTCTCAATAAATTTCAAAAATCCCATATCTAATAAAAGATGATATGCCTTATCTCATTAAGTGTGCATAAAAGAGACGATGAAGCTCTCCTCCTCTCCACACCTGGCTGTGGCACCCTTGGGTTGTTGTGCGCTTCCTCCCAGGCTATGCTTGGGTGTTTGTTCCATCCCTCAAGCTATGTGGGATCCTTATGAGCTATTGTGTGTAGCCCCTTTACTCCATGTTGGGAGACTTAGCCCCCTTGGATCCAGGTCCAGTTGCTAGTGGGCCCTCAACACCTCCTTTTCTAGAAAAACCTTATGAAAATAAGCTCAACCAAATGATATATCAACTACTACCACAAAAATTATTTTCCCCCATCAAATATTTCATGACCAATCTCTAGTTTTAGTTGGGAACTCCATGCACCAATGGTCTATGAATGGGTTGATGTTCCTTGTGTCCCCTAGAATTGCTTGATTCTAGCTTAGACCAGCCTGGGTACCCGCACTGTGTGCAACCATTTCTTGATCCATTTCGAGAAAAGTTGGAATGGTTTTTCATCGAGCTTCTACTACAAAATGGGCAAAGGGTATTGATGTTCACCCATTTGTTGTGATAAAGTCCTAATGGGTAGCACATCTTGAGGGGCTAACTACTCCAACTCACATGCACTAGAAAAAGTGTGGAGTTAACTCCAATACCATGCACTAGAAAAAAAAATGACTTCAAACCTATACCATCCACACCGCAATTAATTAAAACTCTTAAATTACTAATTAAAAAGCTTATCTATACATAAGGGAAGATTCACATGCATACCTCATTTTAGTTCATAACTCTTTCTTTGAGAATTTGATTCACATTTTTTTGGTAGGCTAAATCCCCAATCATTTATTGTGAATATTAACGTGCACATTTTTTATTTATTTAAAGGTTTTCTAGCATCTAAAATTTATTAAAATATTTTTCAAGTCTTATTCACCTCTTAACTAGTCACATTTAGTCTTTACACTGACAATTTGGAGCCTTACACTATACACATTATTAATTATTTTCTTTCAAGTCTTATACATCTCTTAACTAGTCACATTTAGTCTTTGATAATTTGGAGCCTTACTTTATACACATTATTAATTATTTTCTTTCAAGTCTTATAGATCGCTTAACTAGTCACATTCCAATCTATATTAACATCTAAACTTTATTAAAATATTTTTTAAATGTCTTATACACTTAATATACACATTTGAGGTTGTTTCTAGATCCTATGCTACTAGGAATGAAATAATTATGAATAAATCTATAATGTATCCCTTGAGATAAGGAGCTTCATATTGATTTATTTCTACTCACTTTACTCTTGCTCCCCATTAGATCTAAATTGAAGTTTCTCCACTCAACTTGTGTGACGAAAGAATGTATCCCTTGAGATAAGGAGCTTCATATTGATTTATTTCTACTTACGTTTATCTTGCTCCCCATTAGATCTAAATTGAAGTTTCTCCACTCAACTTGTGGATTTTTGCTAAGCTTAAGGCACTTTTCTTGGCGAAAGAATGATGATTATACTTTACCTATCAATGAGATGTTTACTATTCAAGCTCCAATTACAACTATATGGTTCTTCTTATTTATGCAATTGAGTGCAAACACCATATGTGACTGGGAGCACACATCGATTTCTTATTCAATTTATTAAGTGAATGTACGTAATGCAAACTTCTATAGATTGCTTTGATTATATTGCTTCTTGTGAATCATGTATTTAGTTACCCTTAGGTTGCTTTGGTTGATAAGAGCTTAGATTTATGCAAACAAGAACATTAATTTATAAAATTAATTCATTTTAAACAATCACCTTTTTTTAAAGAGTGTGATGAGATATATAATCAAAGAGGAAAAAGAAGAGTAAAAAGTATGAGGAAATAGAACATGAACACTATACATTAAATTAATGTAGAATCTTAGACATTTTTTTGTCCCTTTTTTCTCGAGCAATCTTTTTTGACAACCACACTCTCTCTATACCCATAGCTCCCTAGTTCTTCTCCCTCTTCTTTTGCCCTCCTCACTCCTCCCCTCCACCTTCTTTTTCCCTCCTCACTCCTCCCCTCCACCTTCTAGCTTGGCTTGGCCTAGCCTATCCTAGCAGGGTCTTAAAATTGCTCCTCCACCCCTCCTCACATCCATTCTACACCTCTCTCTCTCTCTCTCTCTCTCCTATTCCTCTCTGCCTCTCTCCCTCCTTCCCCCCCCCTCTCTCTCTCTCTCTCTCTCTCTCTCTCTCTCTCTCTCCTCCTCCTCCTCCTCCTCCTCCTCCTCCTATCCCCCCCCCTCTCTCTCTCTCTCTCTCTCTCTCTCTCTCTCCTCCTCCTCCTCCTCCTATCCCTCCCTCCCTCTCTCTCTCTCTCTCTCTCTCTCTCTCTCTTTCTC
Source organism: Cibotium barometz (assembly GCF_041138505.1). Lineage (NCBI taxonomy): Eukaryota > Viridiplantae > Streptophyta > Polypodiopsida > Cyatheales > Cibotiaceae > Cibotium > Cibotium barometz. The sequence goes on along the minus strand of NC_141046.1, from coordinate 49,909,197 downwards.
TCTCTCCTTTCTCTCTCCTATTCATCTCTTCCTCCCTCCCCTTCCTATTCTCCATGTCTCTATCTACCTCTTTCATTGTCCTCCCTCTCACTCTCTCTCTCTCCCCCTTCCATTTATCTCTTTCTTCCCCTCTAGTATCTTTATTTATATCTCCATCTACATCTCTCTCTCTCTCTCTCTCTCTCTCTCTCTCTCTCTCTCTCTCTCTCTCTCTCTCTCTCTCTCTCTCTCTCTCTCTCTCTCTCTCTCTCTCTTCACCTCACTCTCACTCACCCTCTCTCTTCCTCCCTCACACTCTCTCTCCTATCTCACCCTCTCTGTTCATTTACATACCCACCACTCAACATCCGTCCATGCAAAAACAAAGCAAACTTTCATATGTCCATCACAAAAACGATATTAGTAACCATTGAAAGAGAGAAGAAGAGAGGTCAAACACAAAAGAGAGTTGCATATGCCCAACATTTAGTATTAATTTACAAGAAGCAGATTTTGTAAAAGTATTGATCACAAGAAGAAGAGATTAAAACACAAAAGAGCTTCATATGTATCATTATATCCATTATAATTTTCTCAATGGCACTAAAACATGCACTCATCTAGTTTTACATAGACTAAAATATCTCTCTTTACATCTCTCATGACTCTCGCAAGGTCTCAAGTCGCAAAAGCAAAGAGGTATACCACCTTTGGAAATAGTCAGACACCATAGATTCGTCCAAAAAACTCTTCCATGTTGTAATTAATCAAGATAAAAAAGTTGTTAGCCTATCTCACCATGATCCAAAGTAAAAGTAAACTTATTCATCTAAGTTACGAAAAAACACCTACACATGTATGCATCTCCACAAATGTATAATACCCATTTCCCTACTTCACCTTTATCCTTTTAGTACTCTAGCTTAGGGTATATGTAAGATGGTACCGATGATTCCCTCATAAAAAGGATAGTACTATTGGCACCTCAATGTGTACATCATACCAGTTTTCATCTATATAATGGCTACTTCTAGCATAACTGGCAGAGTACAATGAGGACATAGCCATAAACGAGCTTGTTAGCAATCTCACAATACATAGTTAGAAATCTACTCACATGGCTTATGTAGATTCTATGTTTTGCACCTCAATGTGTGCATCATAACACGTTCCCATGTGTATAAATGGCTACTCCTAGCATAAGTGGAAAAGTACAATGAGGACACAACCATTGTTATAAACTAGCTTATTAAAGATCTTGAAATACATCGTTGAAAATCTACTCACATGGCTTGTATAGATTCTATGTTTTGCACCTCAATGTGTGCATCGTATCAAGCTCCCATCTATACAAATGGCTACTTTTGGCATGTTTAAGTGGAAGAGTACAATGAGAACACAACCAATAAAAAACCATCTTGTTAGCAATCTTGTGATACAAAGTTGAAGATCCACTCATGTGTACTTCAGAATCACGGTAGATTCTCTATTTTTCACCTCAATGCATGCAGTACAAATGGTGACTCCCAGTATAAGTGGTAGAGTATAATAAGGACACATCCATTATTATAAACCACCTTGTTAGCAATATCCCAAATATTTTTCTCTTCTCATGTGTTGTAATTATTCCACACGGAGGGACAATTTCACCAACCCCATGCACCCACGCTCGTGTTGGGACTCTACAAACCATTAGAGCAGGTATATCTTTGTTATTTAGATCGAATCTACGATCTAGAGGACTCAACATCCCCAAAGCATTGTGTAAGTAAACAAAATCTTAGGGTGTCTCACATCCCCTCATCAACACCAAGACAATCTCTAAAGGATCATCGGACAATAACTCAGTCTTGCCCAAACTGTAATTGTCTATTACACACATAGAAAATGAAATAAACTTGGAAAAAAACTTAACCACTTGTTCTAGTGATTAAATTCTTGCTCTTGCCTTTTGTTATGAGCTTGACTTGCAGATTTTGCATGCCTCACTTTGGTGGAGTCTCATGACTTTCACGTGTGGGAAAGCCCGAGTTTTTACTTATTGCTCAAGTGGAGCATTAGATCCTTCTTTATTCATTTGGTGGAGACTTATATTTTTCTAGTGATTTGTTGGGGGGGGGACTCTCTTGATGCTTGACATGGATGATCCATCACCATGCCTCCATCACCTTGTAATGTATCAACAAGTAACCATCACTACCGATATTTTCAAGCTCCTCTCTTTCAAGGTCTTCGCAATATCTTCTTCTACTTTCTCATGGGGTGGAAGGTGGACGGGAATGAATTTTGACTTTGGAGCTTTTTATCTAAAGCAAACTATGGAAGCTTATATTTTAATGTCTTAAGGTGAGAAGTGGAGATGTACCAAGGTATTTAAACTACCTTTCTTACATTATTAGCCTCCCTTTTCTTTACATCCAGCCACGAAGAGCACATTCTAAACACTTCAGGGTCCCAAAAATCTTGGGCCTACAACTTGATATACATTTTCTCCTGAGAGTTCCGGTCTCTATCTCCACAACTCAACCAACAATCGCTAGTGGTATTACCTCTAATTCAATTCTTTCCATGTACAACCATTTATTGAGAAACAAGTACCAGCACCATATTGGGGAATATGGGAATTTCCCATAAGTTTGGGACACGTGGTCAAAACTTAGCTTGAACACCATTACTCCAAATTGTGTGCTTTAAAGCTTAATAGATCCCTC